>NC_090371.1:236333140-236645615 GCF_036365525.1 Heterodontus francisci
AGTGTCAGAGTGCGTCAATGAGAGTCAGAGTGTGTCTGAGAGTGTCAGACTGTGTCTGAGAATGTCAGACAGTGTCAGAGAGCGTCTGAGAGTGTCAGAGAGTGTCAGAGGGTGTCAGAGAGTGTCTGACAGTGTCAGAGAGTGTCAAAGTGTGTCAGAGAGTGTCAGCGAATGTCAGAGAGTGTCAGTGTGTGTCTGAGTGTGTCAGAGTGTGTCAGAGAGTATCAGAGTGTGTCTGAGAGTGTCAGAGCATCAGAGAGTGTCAGAGAGTGTCTGCTGAGTGTCTGAGAGTGAGCTAGTGTGTCAGAGTGTGTCAGACAGTGTCTGAGAGTGCGGGAGTGTTTCAGAGTGTGTCAGAGAGTGTCTGAAAGTGTCAGAGAATGTCTGAGAGTTTCAGAGGGTGTCAGAGACTGTCAGAGTATGTCAGAGAGTTTCTGAGAGTGCCTGAGAGTGCCAGAGAGTGTCAGAGAGTGTCTGAGAGTGCCTGAGAGTATCAGAGTGTGTCTGAGACTGTCAGAGAGTGTCAGAGAGTGTCAGAGAGTGTCTGAGAGTGCCTGAGAGTGAAGGATTGTGTCTGAGAGTGTCAGAGAGTGTCAGAGAGTATCTGAGAGTATCTGAGAGTGTCAGAGAGTGTCAGAGTGTGTCAGAGTGTGTCTGAGAGCGTCTGAGAGTGTCAGACAGTGTCAGAGTGTTTCAGAGAGTGTCTGAGAGTGTCAGAGAGTGTCAGTGTGTGTCAGCGATTGTCTGAGAATGTCTGAGAGTGCCAGAGAGTGTCAGAGAGTGTCAGAGAGTGTCTGAGAGTGTCTGAGAGAGTCAGAGAGTGTCTGAGAGTGTCTGAGAGAGTCTGAGAGTGCCAAAGTGTGTCAGAGAGTGTCAGAGAGTGTCTGAGTATGATGGAGTGTGGAAGAGAGTGTCAGAGAGTGTCTGACAGTTACAGAGAGTGTCAGAGAGTGTCAGAGAGTGTCAGAGTATGTCAGAGAGTTTCTGAGAGTGTCACAGAGTGTCTGAGAGTGTCTGAGAGTGTCAGGTAGTGTCTGAGAGTGTCAGAGAGTGTCAGAGAGTATCTGAGAGTGTCAGAGTGTATCTGAGAGTGTCAGAGAGTGTCAGAATGTGTCAGAGAGTGTCTGAGAGTGTCAGAGAGTATCTGAGAGTGTCAGAGAGCGTCAGAGTGTGTCAGAGAGTGTCTGAGAGTGTCATAGAGGGTCAGAGTATGTCAGAGAGTGTGTGAGAGTGTCACAGAGTGTCAGAGAGTGTCTGAGAGTGTCAGAGTGTGTCTGAGAGTGTCATAAATTGTCAGAGAATATCTGAGAGTGTCAGAGAGTACCTGAGAGTGTCAGAGAGTGTCAGAGTGTGTCAGAGAGTGTCTGACAGTGTCTGTGAGTGTCAGAGATTTTCAGAGTGTTTCAGACAGTGTCTGAGAGTGTCTGAGAGTGTCAGAGAGTGTCAGAGTGTCTCTGACAGTGTCTGAGAGTGTCAGAGTTTCAGAGATTTTCAGACAGTGTCTGAGAGTGTCTGAGATTGTCAGAGAGTGTCAGAGTGTGTCAGAGAGAGTCTGAGAGTGTCTGAGAGTGTCAGAGAGTGTCTCAGTGTGTCAGAGATTGTCAGAGAGTGTCAGAGTTTGTCAGATAGTGTCAGAGAGGGTCAGAGAGAGTCTGAGACTGTCAGAGAGTATCTCAGTGTGTCAGAGATTGTCAGAGAGTGTCAGAGTGTGTCAGAGAGTCTCAGAGAGTGTCTGAGAGTGTCTGAGTGTGTCTGAGAGAGTCAGAGAGTGTCTGACAGAGTCTGAGAGTCTCAGAGAGTGTCAGAGAGTGTCTGAGAGTGTCAGACAGTGTCAGAGACTGTCGTGTCTGAGAGTGTCTGACAGTGTCAGAGAGTGTCTGAGTTTGTCAGAGAGTGTCAGAGTGTGTCTGAGAGTGTCAGAGAGTGTCAGAGAGTGTCAGAGTGTGTCTGAGAGTGTCAGAGAGTCTCAGAGAGTGTCTGAGTGTGTCAGAGAGTGTCAGAGAGTGTCAGAATGTGTCAGAGAGTGTCTGAGAGTGTCAGAGAGTGTCTGCGACTGTCTGAGAGGGTCTGAGTGTGTCTGAGAGAGTCAGAGAGTGTGTATCGGAGACTGAGATTGTCAGAGAGTGTCAGAGAGTGTCAGAGAGAGTGTCAGAGAGTCTCAGAGAGTGACTGAGTGTGTCAGAGAGTGTCACAGTGTGTCAGAGAGTGTCTGAGAGTGTCAGAGAGTGGGTGATAGTGTCTGAGTGTGTCAGAGAGCGTCTGAGAGTGTAAGAGAGTGTCGGAGAGTGTCAGAGAGTGTCTGAATGTGTCAGAGAGTGTCAGAGAGTGTCACTGTGTGTCTGAGAGTGTCAGAGAGTGTCATAGTGTGTCAGAGAGTGTCTGAGAGTGTCAGAGATTGTCAGAGTGCGTCAGAGAGAGTCATAGTGTGTCTGAGAGTGTCAGAGAGTGTCTGGCAGTGGCAGAAAGAGACTGAGAGTGTCTGAGAGAGTCAGAGAGTATCAGAGAGTGTCAGTGTCTGTCTGAGCGTGTCAGAGAGTGTCAGAGAGTGTCTGAGAGTGTCAGAGAGTGTCAGAGGGTGTCAGAGAGTGTCTGACAGTGTCAGAGAGTGTCAGAGAGTGTCAAACTGTGTCAGAGAGTGTCAGAGAATGTCAGAGAGTGTCAGTGTGTGTCTGATAGTGTCAGAGAGTGTCAGAGTGTGTCAGAGAGAATCAGAGTGTGTCTGAGAGTGTCAGAGTGTCAGAGAGTGTCTGGAGAGTGTCTGAGAGTGAGGGACTGTGTCAGAGTGTGTCAGAGAGTGTCTGAGAGTGAGGGACAGTGTCAGACTGTGTGAGAGAGAGTCTGAAAGTGTCAGAGAGTGTCCGAGAGTGTCAGAGGGTGTCAGAGAGTGTCAGAGTATGTCAGAGATTGTCTGAGAGTGTCTGAGAGTGCCAGAGAGCGTCTGAGAGTGTCGGAGAGTTTTAGAGAGTTTCAGAGATTATCTGAGAGTGCCTGAGAGTGTCAGAGAGTGTCTGAGAGTGTCTGAGAGTATCAGAGTATGTCTGAGAGTGTCAGTGAGTGTCAGAGAGTGTCAGAGAGTGTCTGAGATTGTCTGAGAGTGAAGGAGTGTGTCAATGTGTGTCAGAGAGTGTCTGAAAGTGTCAGAGAGAGTCTGAGAGTGTCAGAGGGTGTCAGAGAGTGTCAGAGTATGTCAGAGAGTGTCTGAGAGTGTCACAGAATGTCTGAGATTGTCACAGAGTGTCAGAGAGAGTCTGAGAGTGTCAGAGTGTGTCTGAGAGTGTCAGAGAGTGTCAGAGAGTGTCTGAAAGTGTCAGAGAGAGTCTGAGAGTGTCAGAGGGTGTCAGAGAGTGTCAGAGTATGTCAGAGACTGTCTGAGAGTGTCACCGAATGTCTGAGAGTGTCACAGAGTGTCAGAGAGTGTCTGCGAGTGTCAGAGTGTGACTGAGAGTGTCAGAGAGTGTCAGAGAGTATCTGAGAGTGTCAAAGAGTAGCGGAGAGTGTCAGAGAGTGTCTGAGTGTGTCAGAGAGTGTCTGAGAGTGTCAGAGAGTGTCAGAGAGTGATAGAGAGTGATAGAGAGTGATGGAGAGTGCTGAGACTGTCTGAGAGTGTCAGAGTGTGTCAGAGAGTGTCTGCCAGTGTCAGAGAGTGTCAGAGAGTGTCAAAGTGTGTCAGAGAGTGTCAGAGAATGTCAGAGAGTGTCAGTGTGGGTCTGAGAGTGTCAGAGAGTGTCCGAGTGTGTCAGAGAGAATCAGAGAGTGTCTGAGAGTGTCAGAGTGTCAGAGAGAGTCAGAGAGTGTCTGGAGAGTGTCTGAGAGTGAGGGACTGTGTCAGAGTGTGTCAGAGAGTGTCTGAGAGTGAGGGAGAGTGTCAGAGTGTGTGAGAGAGAGTCTGAAATGTCAGAGAGTGTCCGAGAGTGTCAGAGGGTGTCGAGAGTGTCAGAGTATGTCAGAGATTGTCTGAGAGTGTCTGAGAGTGCCAGAGAGCGTCTGAGAGTGTCTGAGAGTATCAGAGTGTGTCTGAGAGTGTCAGAGAGTGTCAGAGAGTGTCAGAGAGTGTCTGAGAATGTCTGAGAGTGAAGGCGTGTGTCAGAGTGTGTCAGAGAGTATCTGAAAGTGTCAGAGAGAGTCTGAGAGTGTCAGAGAGTGAAGGAGTGTGTCAATGTGTGTCAGAGAATGTCTGAAAGTGTCAGAGAGAGTCTGAGAGTGTCAGAGGGTGTCAGAGAGTGTCAGAGTATGTCAGAGAGTGTCTGAGAGTGTCACAGAATGTCTGAGATTGTCACAGAGTGTCAGAGAGTGTCTGAGAGTGTCAGAGTGTGTCTGAGAGTGTCAGAGAGTGTCCGAGAGTGTCTGAAAGTGTCAGAGAGAGTCTGAGAGTGTCAGAGGGTGTCAGAGAGTGTCAGAGTATGTCAGAGACTGTCTGAGAGTGTCACCGAATGTCTGAGAGTGTCACAGAGTGTCAGAGAGTGTCTGTGAGTGTCAGAGTGTGTCTGAGAGTGTCAGAGAGTGTCAGAGAGTATCTGAGAGTGTCAAAGAGTATCGGAGAGTGTCAGAGAGTGTCTGAGTGTGTCAGAGAGTGTCTGAGAGTGTCAGAGAGTGTCAGAGAGTGATAGAGAGTGATAGAGAGTGATGGAGAGTGCTGAGACTGTCTGAGAGTGTCAGAGTGTGTCAGAGAGTGTCTGCCAGTGTCAGAGAGTGTCAGAGAGTGTCAAAGTGTGTCAGAGAGTGTCAGAGAATGTCAGAGAGTGTCAGTGTGGGTCTGAGAGTGTCAGAGAGTGTCCGAGTGTGTCAGAGAGAATCAGAGAGTGTCTGAGAGTGTCAGAGTGTCAGAGAGAGTCAGAGAGTGTCTGGAGAGTGTCTGAGAGTGAGGGACTGTGTCAGAGTGTGTCAGAGAGTGTCTGAGAGTGAGGGAGAGTGTCAGAGTGTGTCAGAGAGAGTCTGAAATGTCAGAGAGTGTCCGAGAGTGTCAGAGGGTGTCAGAGAGTGTCAGAGTATGTCAGAGATTGTCTGAGAGTGTCTGAGAGTGCCAGAGAGCGTCTGAGAGTGTCTGAGAGTTTCAGAGAGTTTCAGAGAGTGTCTGAGAGTGCCTGAGAGTGTCAGAGAGTGTCTGAGAGTATCAGAGTGTGTCTGAGAGTGTCAGAGAGTGTCAGAGAGTGTCAGAGAGTGTCTGAGAATGTCTGAGAGTGAAGGCGTGTGTCAGAGTGTGTCAGAGAGTATCTGAAAGTGTCAGAGAGAGTCTGAGAGTGTCAGAGTGTGTCAGAGAGTGTCAGAGTATGTCAGAGAGTGTCTGAGAGTGTCAGAGAGTGTCTGAGAGTGTCAGAGTGTGTCTGAGAGTGTCAGAGAGTGTCAAAGAGTATCGGAGAGTGTCAGAGAGTGTCTGAGTGTGTCAGAGAGTGTCTGAGAGTGTCAGAGAGTGTCAGAGGTTGTCAGAGAGTGTCAGAGAATGTCAGAGAGTGTCAGTGTGTGTCTGAGAGTGTCAGGGAGTGTCCGAGTGTGTCAGAGAGAATCAGAGTGTGTCTGAGAGTGTCAGAGTGTCAGAGAGTGTCAGAGAGTGTCTGGAGAGTGTCTGAGAGTGAGGGACTGTGTCAGAGTGTGTCAGAGAGAGTCTGAGAGTGAGGGAGAGTGTCAGAGTGTGTGAGACAGAGTCTGAAAGTGTCAGAGAGTGTCTGAGAGTGTCAGAGGGGGACCGAGAGTGTCAGAGTATGTCAGAGATAGTCTGAGAGTGTCTGAGTGAGCCAGAGAGTGTCTGAGAGTGTCTGAGAGTTTCAGAGAGATTCAGAGAGTGTCCGAGAGTGCCTGAGAGTGTCTGAGAGTATAGAGTGTGTCTGAGAGTGTCAGAGAGTGTCAGAGAGTGTCAGAGAGTGTCTGAGATTGTCTGAGAGTGAAGGAGTGTGTCAGAGTGTGTCATAGAGTGTCTGAGTGTGTCAGAGAGTGTCAGATTATGTCAGAGAGTGTCTGAGAGTGTCACAGAGAGTCTGAGAGTGTCAGAGAGTGTCAGAGAGTGTCTGAGAGTGTCAGAGTGTGTCTGAGAGTGTCAGAGAGTGTCTGACAGTTACAGAGAGTGTCAGAGAGTGTCAGAGTATGTCAGAGTATGTCAGAGAGTTTCTGAGAGTGTCACAGAGTGTCTGAGAGTGTCTGAGAGTGTCAGGGTGTGTCTGAGAGTGTCAGAGAGTGTCAGAGAGTATCTGAGAGTTTCAGAGTGTATCTGAGAGTGTCAGAGAGTGTCAGAATGTGTCAGAGAGTGTCTGACAGTGTCTGTGAGTGTCAGAGATTGTCAGAGAGTTTCAGACAGTGTCTGAGAGTGTCTGAGAGTGTCAGAGGGTGTCAGAGTGTCTCTGACATTGTCTGAGAGTGTCAGAGAGTTTCAGAGATTTTCAGACAGTGTCTGAGAGTGTCAGAGTGTGTCAGAGAGAGTCTGAGAGTGCTGAGAGTGTCAGAGAGTGTCTCAGTGTGTCAGAGATTGTCAGAGAGTATCAGAGTATGTCAGATAGTGTCAGAGAGGGCCAGAGAGAGTCTGAGACTGTCTGAGAGTATCTCAGTTTGTCAGAGATTGTCAGAGAGTGTCAGAGAGTGTCAGAGAGTGTCAGAGACTGTCGTGTCTGAGAGTGTCTGACAGTGTCAGAGAGTGTCTGAGGTTGTCAGAGAGTGTCAGAGTGTGTCTGAGAGTGTCAGAGAGTGTCAGAGTGTGTCTGAGAGTGTCAGAGAGTCTCAGAGAGTGTCTGAGTGTATCAGAGAGTGTCAGAGTGTGTCAGAGAGTGTCAGAGAGTGTCAGAATGTGTCAGAGAGTGTCTGAGAGTGTCAGAGAGTGTCTGCGACTGTCTGAGAGGGTCTGAGTGTGTCTGAGAGAGTCAGAGAGTGTGTATCGGAGACTGAGAGTGTCAGAGAGTGTCAGAGAGTGTCAGAGAGAGTGTCAGAGAGTCTCAGAGAGTGACTGAGTGTGTCAGAGAGTGTCACAGTGTGTCAGAGAGTGTCTGAGAGTGTCAGAGAGTGGGTGATGGTGTCTGAGTGTGTCAGAGAGCGTCTGAGAGTGTCAGAGAGTGTCAGAGAGTGTCGGAGAGTGTCAGAGAGTGTCTGAATGTGTCAAAGAGTGTCAGAGAGTGTCAGTGTGTGTCTGAGAGTGTCTGAGAGCGTCTGAGTGTGTCTGAGTGTGTGAGATTGTCAGAGAGTGTCAGAGAGTATCTGAGAGTGTCAGAGAGTGTCAGAGAGTGTCATAGTGTGTCAGAGAGTGTCTGAGAGTGTCAGAGATTGTCAGAGTGCGTCAGGGAGAGTCATAGTGTGTCTGAGAGTGTCAGAGAGTGTCTGGCAGTGGCAGAAAGAGACTGAGAGTGTCTGAGAGAGTCAGAGAGTGTCTGAGAGTGTCAGAGAGTGTCAGCGAGTGTCTGAGAGAGTCTGAGAGTTTCAGACAGTGTCAGAGAATGTCTGAGATTGTCAGATAGTGTCAGAGTGTGTCAGAGAGTGTCTGAGAGAGTCAGAGAGTGTCTGAGTGTGTCTGAGAGTGGCTGAGTGTGTCTGAGAGTGTCAGAGAGTATCAGAGTCTGTCTGAGAGTGTCAGAGAGTGTCTGAGAGTTTCTGCGAGAGTCTGAGAGTGTCAGAGAGTGTCAGAAAATGTCTGAGATTGTCAGATAGTGTCAGAGTGTGTCAGACAGTGTCTGAGAGTGTCAGAGAGTGTCAGAGAGTGTCAGAAAATGTCTGAGATTGTCAGATAGTGCCAGAGTGTGTCAGACAGTGTCTGAGAGTGTCAGAGAGTGTCAGAGTGTGTCAGAGAGAGTCTGAGAGTGCTGAGAGTGTCAGAGAGTGTCTCAGTGTGTCAGAGATTGTCAGAGAGTATCAGAGTTTGTCAGATAGTGTCAGAGAGGGCCAGAGAGAGTCTGAGACTGTCTGAGAGTATCTCAGTTTGTCAGAGATTGTCAGAGAGTGTCAGAGAGTGTCAGAGAGTGTCAGAGACTGTCGTGTCTGAGAGTGTCTGACAGTGTCAGAGAGTGTCTGAGGTTGTCAGAGAGTGTCAGAGTGTGTCTGAGAGTGTCAGAGAGTGTCAGAGTGTGTCTGAGAGTGTCAGAGAGTCTCAGAGAGTGTCTGAGTGTATCAGAGAGTGTCAGAGTTTGTCAGAGAGTGTCAGAGAGTGTCAGAATGTGTCAGAGAGTGTCTGAGAGTGTCAGAGAGTGTCTGCGACTGTCTGAGAGGGTCTGAGTGTGTCTGAGAGAGTCAGAGAGTGTGTATCGGAGACTGAGAGTGTCAGAGAGTGTCAGAGAGTGTCAGAGAGAGTGTCAGAGAGTCTCAGAGAGTGACTGAGTGTGTCAGAGAGTGTCACAGTGTGTCAGAGAGTGTCTGAGAGTGTCAGAGAGTGGGTGATGGTGTCTGAGTGTGTCAGAGAGCGTCTGAGAGTGTCAGAGAGTGTCAGAGAGTGTCGGAGAGTGTCAGTGTGTGTCTGAGAGTGTCTGAGAGCGTCTGAGTGTGTCTGAGAGTGTGTGAGATTGTCAGAGAGTGTCAGAGAGTATCTGAGAGTGTCAGAGAGTGTCATAGTGTGTCAGAGAGTGTCTGAGAGTGTCAGAGATTGTCAGAGTGCGTCAGGGAGAGTCATAGTGTGTCTGAGAGTGTCACAGAGTGTCTGGCAGTGGCAGAAAGAGACTGAGAGTGTCTGAGAGAGTCAGAGAGTGTCTGAGAGTGTCAGAGAGTGTCAGAGAGTGTCTGAGAGAGTCTGAGAGTTTCAGACAGTGTCAGAGAATGTCTGAGATTGTCAGATAGTGTCAGAGTGTGTCAGAGAGTGTCTGAGAGAGTCAGAGAGTGTCTGAGTGTGTCTGAGAGTGGCTGAGTGTGTCTGAGAGTGTCAGAGAGTATCAGAGTCTGTCTGAGAGTGTCAGAGAGTGTCTGAGAGTTTCTGCGAGAGTCTGAGAGTGTCAGAGAGTGTCAGAAAATGTCTGAGATTGTCTGATAGTGTCAGAGTGTGTCAGACAGTGTCTGAGAGTGTCAGAGAGTGTCAGAGAGTGTCAGAAAATGTCTGAGATTGTCAGATAGTGCCAGAGTGTGTCAGACAGTGTCTGAGAGTGTCAGAGAGTGTCAGAGTGTGTCTGAGAGTGTCAGAGTGTATCTGAGAGAGTCAGAGAGTGTCAGAGAGTGTCTGAGAGTGTCTGACAGTGTCAAAGAGTGTCAGAGAGTGTCAGAGTGTGTCAGCGTGCATCAGAGAGTGTCAGAGAGTGTCAGAGAGTGTCTGAGAGTGTCAGAGAGTGTCAGAGTGTGTCAGAGAATGTCAGAGAGTGTCAGAGTGCGTCAGAGAGATTCAGAGATTGTCTGAGAGTGCCAGCGAGTGTCTGGGAGTGTCAGTCAGTGTCAGAGAGTGTCTGAGAGTGTCAGACAGTGTCAGAGAGTGTCTGAGAGTGTCAGAGAGTGTCAGAGGGTGTCGGAGAGTGTCTGAGAGTGTCAGAGAGTGTCAGAGTGTGTCTGAGCGTGTCAGAGAGTGTCAGAGAGTGTCAGAGAGTGTCTGAGAGTGAAGGAGTGTGTCAGAATGTGTCAGAGAGTGTCTGACAGTGTCTGAGAGTTCCCGAGAGTGCCAGAGAGTGTCAGAGAGAGTCTGAGAGTGTCAGAGACTGTCAGAGAGTGTCAGAGAGTCTCAGAGTGTGTCTGAGCGTGTCTGAGAGTGTCAGAGAGTGTCAGAGAGTGTCTGAGAGTGAAGGAGTGTGTCAGAGAGTGTCAGAGAGAGTCTGAGAGTGCCAGAGAGTGTCAGAGTGTGTCAGAGTGTGTCTCAGAGTGTCAGAGAGTGTCAGAGTGTGTCAGAGTGTGTCTCAGAGTGTCAGAGAGTGTCAGAGTGTGTCAGAGAGTATCAGCGTGTGTCTGAGAGTGTCAGAGTGTATCAGAGTGTGTCTGAGAGTGTCAGAGATTGTCAGAGTGTGTCAGAGAGTATCAGAGTCTGTCTGAGAGTGTCAGAGTGTGTCAGAGAGTATCTGAGAGTGTCTTAGAGAGTCTGAGAGTGTCAGAGAGTGTCAGAGAGTGTCAGAAAATGTCTGATATTGTCAGATAGTCTCAGAGTGTGTCAGACAGTGTCTGAGAGTGTCTGAGAGTGTCAGAGTGTGTCTGAGAAGGTCAGAGAGTGTCAGAGATTGTCAGAGAGTGTCTGAGAGTGTCTGACAGTGTCAGAGTGTGTCAGAGAGTGTTAGAGTGCGTCAGAGAGAGTCAGAGATTGTCTGAGAGTGTCAGCGAGTTTCTGGGAGTGTCAGACAGTGTCAGAGAGTGTCTGAGAGTGTCAGACAGTGTCAGAGAGTGTCAGAGGGTGTCAGAGAGTGTCAGAGGGTGTCGGAGAGTGTCTGAGAGGGTCAGTGAGTGTCAGAGTGTGTCTGAGCGTGTCTGAAAGTGTCAGAGAGTGTCTGAGAGTGACGGAGTGTGTCAGAATATGTCAGAGAGTGTCTGAGAGTGTCTGAGAGTGCCAGAGAGTGTCAGAGAGTGTCTGAGAGTGTCAGAGACTGTCAGAGAGTGTCAGAGAGTCTCAGAGTGTGTCTGAACGTGTCTGAGAGTGTCAGAGAGTGTCAGAGAGTGTCTGAGAGTGAAGGAGTGTGTCAGAGAGTGCCAGAGAGTGTCAGAGAGTGTCTGAGAGTGAAGGAGTGTGTCAGAGTGTTTCAGAGAGTGTCAGAGAGTGTCAGAGAGTGTCTGAGAGTGCCAGAGAGTGTCAGAGAGTGTCTGAGAGTGTCTGAGAGTGTCAGAGAGTGTCAGAGAGTGTCTGAGAGTGCCAGAGAGTGTCAGAGAGTGTCAGAATGTGTCTGAGAGTGCCTGAGAGTGTCAGAGAGCGTCTGAGAGTGAAGGAGTGTGTCAGAGAGTGTCAGAATGTGTCAAAGAGTGTCAGAGAGTGTCTGAGAGGGTCAGAGAGTGTCAGAAAGAGTCAGAGTGTGGCTGAGCGTGCCTGAGAGTGTCAGAGAGTGTCAGAGAGTGTCTGAGAGTGAAGGAGTGTGTCAGAGTGTGTCAGAGATTGTCTGAGAGTGTCAGAGAGTGTCTGAGAGTGTCAGAGAGTGTCAGAAAGAGTCAGAGTGTGGCTGAGCGTGCCTGAGAGTGTCAGAGAGTGTCAGAGAGTGTCTGAGAGTGAAGGAGTGTGTCAGAGTGTGTCAGAGATTGTCTGAGAGTGTCTGAGAGTGCCAGAGAGTGCCAGAGAGTGTCAGAGAGAGTCAGAGAGTGTCTGAGACTGTCAGAGAGTCTCAGAGAGTCTCAGAGAGTGTCTGAGAGTGAAGGAGTGTGTCAGAGAGTGTCAGAGAGTGTCAGAGAGTGTCTGAGAGTGTCAGAGAGTGTCTGAGAGTGCCAGAGAGTGCCAGAGAGTGTCAGAGAGTGTCAGAGTGTGTCTCAGAGTGTCAGAGAGTGTCAGAGTGTGTCAGAGAGTATCAGCGTGTGTCTGAGAGTGTCACAGTGTGTCAGAGTGTGTTTGAGAGTGTCTGAGATTGTCAGAGTGTGTCAGAGAGTATCAGAGTCTGACTGAGAGTGTCAGAGTGTGTCAGAGAGTGTCTGAGAGAGTCTGAGAGAGTCTGAGAGTGTCAGAGAGTGTCAGAGAGTGTCCAAAAATGTCTGATATTGTCAGATAGTGTCAGTGTGTGTCAGACAGTGTCTGACAGTGTCAGAGAGTGTCAGTGTGTGTCTGAGAGTGTCAGAGTGTGTCTGAGAGGGTCAGAGAGTGTCAGAGATTGTCAGAGAGTGTCTGAGAGTGTCTGACAGTGTCAGAGAGTGTCAGAGAGTGTCAGAGTGCGTCAGAGAGAGTCAGAGATTGTCAGAGAGTGTCAGCGAGTTTCTGGGAGTGTCAGACAGTGTCAGATAGTGTCTGAGAGTGTCAGACAGTGTCAGAGAGTGTCTGAGAGTGTCAGAGAGTGTCAGAGGGTGTCAGAGTGTGTCTGAGCGTGTCAGAGAGTGTCAGTGTGTGTCTGAGAGTGTCAGAGTGTGTCTGAGAGGGTCAGAGAGTGTCAGAGATTGTCAGAGAGTGTCTAAGAGTGTCTGACAGTGTCTGACAGTGTCAGAGAGTGTCAGAGTGCGTCAGAGAGAGTCAGAGATTGTCAGAGAGTGTCAGCGAGTTTCTGGGATTGTCAGACAGTGTCAGATAGTGTCTGAGAGTGCCAGAGAGTGTCAGAGAGAGTCTGAGAGTGTCAGAGACTGTCAGAGAGTGTCAGAGAATATCAGAGTGTGTCTGAGCGTGTTTCAGAGTGTCAGAGAGTGTCAGAGAGTGTCTGAGAGTGAAGGAGTGTGTCAGAGTGTTTCAGAGAGTGTCAGAGAGTGTCAGAGAGTGTCTGAGAGTGTCAGAGAGTGTCAGAGAGTGTCTGAGAGTGCCAGAGAGTTTCAGAGAGTGTCTGAGAGTGTCAGAGAGTGCCAGAGAGTGTCTGAGAGTGCCAGAGAGTGCCAGAGAGTGTCAGAGTGTCTGAGAGTGAAGGAGTTTGTCAGAGTGTGTCAGAGAGTGTCAGAGATTGTCTGAGACTGCCAGAGTGTGTAAGAGAGTGTCTGAGAGAGCCAGAGAGTGTCGGAGGGTGTCTGAGAGTGCCAGAGAGTGCCAGAGAGTCTCAGAGAGTGTAAGAGTGTGTCTCAGAGTGTCAGAGGGTGTTGGAGAGTGTCAGAGAGTGTCAGAGATTGTCTGAGAGTGTCAGAGTGTGTCAGAGAGTGTCTGAGAGTGTCTGAGAGAGTCTGAGAGTGTCAGACAGTGTCAGAGAGTGTCTGAGAGTGCCAGAGCGTGTCTGAGAGTTTCAGAGAGTGTCAGAGTGTGTCTGAGAGTGTCAGAGAGTGTCAAAAATTATCTGAGAGTGTCTCACAGTGTCAGAGAGTGTCAGAGAGTGTCACCGTGTGTCAGAGAGTTTCAGATGTGTCAGAGTGTGTCAGAGAGTGTCTGAAAGTGTCAGAGAGTGTCTGAGAGTGTCAGAGAGTGTCAGAGTGTGTCAGAGAGTATCCGCGCGTGTCTGAGAGTGTCAGAGTGTGTCAGAGTTTGTCTGAGAGTGTCAGAGATGGTCAGAGTGTGTCAGACAGTATCAGAGTCTGCATGAGAGTGTCAGAGTGTGTCAGAGAGTGTCTGAGAGTGTCTGCGAGAGTCTGAGAGTGTCAGAGAGAGTCAGAGAGTGTCAGAAAATGTCTGAGATTGTCAGATAGTGTCAGTGTGTGTCAGACAGTGTCGGAGAGTGTCAGAGAGCGTCAGTGTGTGTCTGACAGTGTCCGAGTGTGTCTGAGAGAGTCAGAGAATGTCAGAGATTGTCAGAGAGTGTCTGAGAGTGTCTGACAGTGTCAGAGAGTGTCAGAGTGTGTCAGAGTCTGTCTGAGAGTGTCAGAGAGTGTCAGGGATTGTCACAGTGTGTACGAGAGTATCAGAAAGTGTCAGAGAGTATCTGAGAGTGTCAGAGAGTGTCAGAGTGTGTCAGAGAATGTCAGAGAGTTTCAGAGTGCGTCAGAGAGAGTCAGAGATTGTCTGAGAGTGTCAGCGAGTGTCTGGGAGTGTCAGACAGTGTCAGAGAGTGTCTGAGAGTGTCAGACAGTGTCAGGGAGTGTCTGAGAGTGTCAGAGTGTGTCTGAGAGTGTCTGAGAGTGTCAGAGAGAGTCAGAGAGTGTCTGAGAGTGAAGGAATGTGTCAGAGTGTGTCAGAGAGTGTCAGAGAGTGTCTGAGAGTGTCTGAGAGTGTCTGAGAGTGCCGGAGAGTGCCAGAGAGTGTCAGAGAGAGTCTGAGAGTGTCAGAGACTGTCAGAGAGTGTCAGAGAGTCTCAGAGTGTGTCTGAGCTTGTCTGAGAGTGTCTGAGAGTATCAGAGTGTGACTGAGAGTGTCAGAGTGTGTCAGAGTGTGTCAGAGAGTGTCTGAGATTGTCAGAGTGTGTCTGAGTGTGTCTGAGAGTGTCTGAGTGTGGCTGAGAGAGTCAGAGAGTGTCAGAGTGTGTCTGAAAGTGTCAGAGTGTGTCAGAGTGTGTCAGAGAGTGTCTGAGATTGTCAGAGTGTGTCTGAGTGTGTCTGAGATTGTCAGAGTGTGTCAGAGAGAGTCAGTGAGTGTCTGAGAGTGCCAGAGAGTGTCAGAGTGTTTCAGAGTGTGTCTCAGATTGTCAGAGAGTGTCAGAGTGTGTCAGAGAGTATCAGCGTGTGTCTGAGAGTGTCAGAGTGTGTCAGAGTGTGTCTGAGAGTGTCAGAGATTGTCAGAGTGTGTCAGAGAGTATCAGAGTCTGTCTGACTGTGTCAGAGAATGTCTGAGAGCGTCTGAGAGTGTCTGAGAGTGTCAGAGATTGTCAGAAAATATCTGAGATTGTCAGATAGTGTCAGAGTGTGTCAGACAGTGTCTGAGACTGTCAGAGACTGTCAGTGTGTGTCTGAGAGTGTCAGAGTGTGTCTGAGAGAGTCAGAGAGTGTCAGTGTGTGTCTGAGAGTGTCAGAGTGTGTCTGAGAGAGTCAGAGAGTGTCAGAGATTGTCAGAGAGTGTCTGAGAGTGTCTGAAAGTGTCAGAGAGTGTCAGAGAGTGTCAGAGTGTGTCAACGTCTGTCAGAGAGTGTCAGAGAGTGTCAGAGTGTGTCAGAGTGTGTCTGACAGTGTCAGAGAGTGTCAGAGCGTGTCTGAGCGTGTCTGAGAGTGTCTGAGAGAGTCAGAGAGTGTCTGAGAGTGAAGGAGTGTGTCAGAGTGTTTCAGAGAGTGTCAGAGAGTGTCTGAGAGTGCCAGAGAGTGCCAGAGAGTGTCAGAGAGAGTCTGAGAGTGTCAGAGACTGTCAGAGAGTGTCAGAGAGTCTCAGAGTGTGTCTGAGCTTGTCTGAGAGTGTCTGAGAGTATCAGAGTGTGACTGAGAGTGTCAGAGTGTGTCAGAGTGTGTCAGAGAGTGTCTGAGATTGTCAGAGTGTGTCTGAGTGTGTCTGAGAGTGTCTGAGTGTGGCTGAGAGAGTCAGAGAGTGTCAGAGTGTGTCTGAAAGTGTCAGAGAGTGTCAGACTCTGACTGAGAGTGTCAGAGAGTGTGAGAGGGTGTCGGAGAGTGTCAGAGAGTGTCAGAGATTGTCTGAGAGTGTCAGAGAGTGTCACAGTGTGTCCGAGAGTGTCAGAAAGTGTCAGAGAGTATCTGAGAGTGTCAGAGAGTGTCAGAGTGTGTCAGAGAATGTCAGAGAGTGTCAGAGTGCGTCAGAGAGAGTCAGAGATTGTCTGAGAGTGTCAGAGACTGTCTGGGAGTGTCAGACAGTGTCAGAGAGTGTCTGAGAGTGTCAGACAGTGTCAGAGAGTGTCAGAGAGTGTCTGAGAGTGAAGGAGTGTGTCAGAGTGTGTCAGAGAGTGTCAGAGAGTGTCTGAGAGTGCCAGAGAGTGCCAGAGAGTGTCAGAGTGTGTCTGAGCGTGTCTGAGAGTGTCAGCGAGTGTCTGAGAGTGAAGGAGTGTGTCAGAATGCGACAGAGAGTGTCTGAGAGTGTCTGAGAGTGACAGAGAGTGCCAGAGAGTGTCAGAGAGAGTCTGAGAGTGTCAGAGACTGTCAGAGAGTGTCAGAGAATATCAGAGTGTGTCTGAGCGTGTTTGAGAGTGTCAGAGAATGTCAGAGAGTGTCTGAGAGTGAAGGAGTGTTTCAGAGTGTTTCAGAGAGTGTCAGAGAGTGCCAGAGAGTGTCTGAGAGTGTCAGAGAGTGTCAGAGGGTGTCAGAGCGTGTCTGAGAGTGTCACAGAGTGTCAGAGTGTGTCTGAGCGTGTCTGAGAGTGTCAGCGAGTGTCTGAGAGTGAAGGAGTGTGTCAGAATGTGTCAGAGAGTGTCTGAGAGTGTCTGAGAGTGCCAGAGAGTGCCAGAGAGTGTCAGAGAGAGTCTGAGAGTGTCAGAGACTGTCAGAGAGTGTCAGAGAATATCAGAGTGTGTCTGAGCGTGTTTGAGAGTGTCAGAGAATGTCAGAGAGTGTCTGAGAGTGAAGGAGTGTGTCAGAGTGTTTCAGAGAGTGTCAGAGAGTGTCAGAGAGTGTCTGAGAGTGTCTGAGAGTGTCAGAGAGTGTCTGAGAGTGCCAGAGAGTTTCAGAGAGTGTCTGAGAGTGTCAGAGAGTGCCAGAGAGTGTCTGAGAGTGCCAGAGAGTGCCAGAGAGTGTCAGAGTGTCTGAGAGTGAAGGAGATTGTCAGAGTGTGTCAGAGAGTGTCAGAGAGTGTCTGAGAGTGCCAGAGAGTGTAAGAGAGTGTCTGAGAGAGCCAGTGGGTGCCGGAGGGTGTCTGAGAGTGCCAGAGAGTGCCAGAGAGTCTCAGAGAGTGTAAGAGTGTTTCTCAGAGTGTCAGAGGGTGTTGGAGAGTCTCAGAGAGTGTCAGAGATTGTCTGAGAGTGTCAGAGTGTGTCAGAGAGTGTCTGAGAGTTTCTGAGAGAGTCTGAGAGTGTCAGAGAGTGTCAGAGAGTGTCAGAGAATGTCTGAGATTGTCAGATAGTGTCAGAGTGTGTCAGAGAGTGTCTGAGAGTGCCAGAGCGTGTATGAGAGTTTCAGAGAGTGTCAGAGAGTGTCTGAGAGTGTCAGAGAGTGTCAGAGAGTGTCTGAGAGTGTCTCACAGTGTCAGAGAGTGTCAGAGAGTGTCACCGTGTGTCAGAGAGTTTCAGATGTGTCAGAGTGTGTCAGAGAGTGTCTGAAAGTGTCAGAGAGTGTCTGAGAGTGTCAGAGAGTGTCAGAGTGTGTCAGAGAGTATCAGCGTGTGTCTGAGAGTGTCAGAGTGTGTCAGAGTTTGTCTGAGAGTGTCAGAGATGGTCAGAGTGTGTCAGAGAGTATCTGAGTCTGTCTGAGAGTGTCAGAGTGTGTCAGAGAGTGTCTGAGAGTGTCTGCGAGAGTCTGAGAGTGTCAGAGAGAGTCAGAGAGTGTCAGAAAATGTCTGAGATTGTCAGATAGTGTCAGTGTGTGTCAGACAGTGTCGGAGAGTGTCAGAGAGCGTCAGTGTGTGTCTGACAGTGTCCGAGTGTGTCTGAGAGAGTCAGAGAATGTCAGAGATTGTCAGAGAGTGTCTGAGAGTGTCTGACAGTGTCAGAGAGTGTCAGAGAGTGTCAGAGTGTGTCAGAGTGTGTCTGAGAGTGTCAGAGAGTGTCAGAGATTGTCACAGTGTGTACGAGAGTGTCAGAAAGTGTCAGAGAGTATCTGAGAGTGTCAGACAGTGTCAGGAAGTTTCTGAGAGTGTCAGAGAGTGTCAGAGGGTGTCAGAGAGTGTCAGAGAGTGTCTGAGAGTGTCAGAGAGTGAAGGAGTGTGTCAGAGTGTGTCAGAGAGTGTCAGAGAGTGTCTGAGAGTGCCAGAGAGTGCCAGAGAGTGTCAGAGAGAGTCTGAGAGTGTCAGAGACTGTCAGAGAGTGTCATAGAGTCTCAGAGTGAGTCTGAGCTTGTCTGAGAGTGTCTGAGAGTATCAGAGTGTGACTGAGAGTGTCAGAGTGTGTCAGAGTGTGTCAGAGTGTGTCAGAGAGTGTCTGAGATTGTCAGAGTGTGTCTGAGTGTGTCTGAGAGTGTCTGAGTGTGGCTGAGAGAGTCAGAGAGTGTCAGAGTGTGTCTGAAAGCGTCAGAGAGTGTCAGTTCTCTCTGAGAGTGTCAGAGAGTGTGAGAGGGTGTCGGAGAGTGTCAGAGAGTGTCAGAGATTGTCTGAGAGTGTCATAGAGTGTCACAGTGTGTCCGAGAGTGTCAGAAAGTGTCAGAGAGTATCTGAGAGTGTCAGAGAGTGTCAGAGAGAGTCAGAGATTGTCTGGGAGTGTCAGCGAGTGTCTGGGAGTGTCAGACAGTGTCAGAGAGTGTCTGAGATTGTCAGACAGTGTCAGAGAGTGTCTGAGAGTGTCAGAGAGTGTCAGAGAGTGTCTGAGAGTGAAAGAGTGTGTCAGAGTGTGTCAGAGAGTGTCTGAGAGTGTCTGAGAGTGCAAGAGAGTGCCAGAGAGTGCCAGAGAGTGTCAGAGAGAGTCTGAGAGTGTCAGAGACTGTCAGAGAGTGTCAGGGTGTCTCAGAGTGTATCTGAGCGTGTCTGAGAATGTCAGAGAGTGTCAGAGAGTGTCAGAGAGTGTCTGAGAGTGAAGGAGTGTGTCAGAGTGTGTCAGAGAGTGTCAGTGAGTGTCTGAGAGTGCCAGAGAGTGCCAGAGAGTGTCAGAGTGTTTCAGAGTGTGTCTCAGAGTGTCAGAGAGTGTCAGAGTGTGTCAGAGAGTATCACCGTGTGTCTGAGAGTGTCAGAGTGTGTCAGAGTGTGTCTGAGAGTGTCACAGATTGTCTGACTGTGTCAGAGAGTGTCTGAGAGTGTCTGAGAGCGTCTGAGAGTGTCAGAGAGTGTCAGAGATTGTCAGAAAATATCTGAGATTGTCAGATAGTGTCAGAGTGTGTCAGACAGTGTCTGAGAGTGTCAGAGACTGTCAGTGTGTGTCTGAGAGTGTCAGAGTGTGTCTGAGAGAGTCAGAGAGTGTCAGTGTGTGTCTGAGAGTGTCAGAGTGTGTCTGAGTGTCAGAGAGTGTCAGAGTGTGTCAGCGTGTGTCAGAGAGTGTCAGAGAGTGTCAGAGAGTGTCAGAGTGTGTCAGAGTGTGTCTGAGAGTGTCAGAGAGTGTCACAGTGTGTCCGAGAGTGTCAGAAAGTGTCAGAGACCATCTGAGAGTGTCAGAGAGTGTCAGAGTGTGTCAGAGAATGTCAGAGAGTGTCAGAGTGCGTCAGAGAGAGTCAGAGATTGTCTGAGAGTGTCAGCGAGTGTCTGAGAGTGTTAGACAGTGTCAGAGAGTGTCTGAGAGTGTTAGACAGTGTCAGAGAGTGTCTGAGAGTGTCAGACAGTGTCAGAGAGTGTCTGAGAGTGTCTGAGAGTGTCAGAGAGTGTCAGAGGGTGTCAGAGCGTGTCTGAGCGTGTTTGAGAGTGTCAGCGAGTGTATGAGAGTGAAGGAGTGTGTCAGAGAGTGTCTGAGAGTGCCAGAGAGTGCCAGAGAGTGTCAGAGAGAGTCTGAGAGTGTCAGAGACTGTCAGAGAGTGTCAGAGAATATTAGAGTGTGTCTGAGCGTGTTTGAGAGTGTCAGAGAGTGTCTGAGAGTGAAGGAGTGTGTCAGAGTGTTTCAGAGAGTGTCAGAGAGTGTCAGAGAGTGTCTGAGAGTGTCTGAGAGTGTCAGAGAGTGTCAGAGAGTGTCTGAGAGTGCCGGAGAGCTTCAGAGAGTGTCTGAGAGTGTCAGAGAGTGCCAGAGAGTGTCTGAGAGTGCCAGAGAGTGCAAGAGAGTGTCAGAGTGTCTGAGAGTGAAGGAGTTTGTCAGAGTGTGTCAGAGAGTGTCAGAGAGTGTCTGAGAGTGCCAGAGCGTGTAAGAGAGTGTCTGAGAGAGCCAGAGAGTGCCGGAGGGTGTCTGAGAGTGCCAGAGAGTGCCAGAGAGTCTCGGAGAGTGTCAGAGAGTGTCAGAGTGTGTCTGAGCGTGTCTGAGAGTGTCAGAGAGAGTCAGAGAGTGTCTGAGAGTGAAGGAGTGTGTCAGAGTGTGTCAGAGAGAGTCAGAGAGTGTCTGAGAGTGTCTGAGAGTGCCAGAGAGTGCCAGAGAGTGTCAGAGAGAGTCTGAGAGTGTCAGAGACTGTCAGAGAGTGTCATAGAGTCTCAGAGTGTGTCTGAGTTTGTCTGAGAGTGTCTGAGAGTATCAGAGTGTGACTGAGAGTGTCAGAGTGTGTCAGAGTGTGTCAGAGTGTGTCAGAGAGTGTCTGAGATTGTCAGAGTGTGTCTGAGTGTGTCTGAGAGTGTCTGAGTGTGGCTGAGAGAGTCAGAGAGTGTCAGAGTGTGTCTGAAAGTGTCAGAGAGTGTCAGACTCTGTCTGAGAGTGTCAGAGAGTGTGAGAGGGTGTCGGAGAGTTTCAGAGAGTGTCAGAGATTGTCTGAGAGTGTCAGAGAGTGTCACAGTGTGTCCGAGAGTGTCAGAAAGTGTCAGAGAGTATCTGAGAGTGTCACAGAGTGTCAGAGATAGTCAGAGATTGTCTGAGAGTGTCAGCGAGTGTCTGGGAGTGTCAGACAGTGTCAGAGAGTGTCTGAGATTGTCAGACAGTGTCAGAGAGTGTCTGAGAGTGTCAGACAGTGTCAGAGAGTGTCTGAGAGTGTCAGAGAGTGTCAGAGGGTGTCAGAGCGTGTCTGAGAGTGTCAGAGAGTGTCAGAGTGTGTCTGAGCGTGTTTGAGAGTGTCAGCGAGTGTCTGAGAGTGAAGGAGTGTGTCAGAATGTGTCAGAGAGTGTCTGAGAGTGCCAGAGAGTGTCAGAGAGAGTCTGAGAGTGTCAGAGACTGTCAGAGAGTGTCAGAGAATATCAGAGTGTGTCTGAGCGTGTTTGAGAGTGTCAGAGAGTGTCTGAGAGTGAAGGAGTGTGTCAGAGTGTTTCAGAGAGTGTCAGAGAGTGTCAGAGAGTGTCTGAGAGTGTCTGAGAGTGTCAGAGAGTGTCAGAGAGTGTCTGAGAGTGCCAGAGAGTTTCAGAGAGTGTATGAGAGTGTCAGAGTGTGCCAGAGAGTGTCTGAGAGTGCCAGAGAGTGCCAGAGAGTGTCAGAGTGTCTGAGAGTGAAGGAGTTTGTCAGAGTGTGTCAGAGAGTGTCAGAGAGTGTCTGAGAGTGCCAGAGAGTGTAAGAGAGTGTCTGAGAGAGCCAGAGAGTGCCGGAGGGTGTCTGAGAGTGCCAGAGAGTGCCAGAGAGTCTCGGAGAGTGTCAGAGATTGTCAGAGTGTGTCTGAGCGTGTCTGAGAGTGTCAGAGAGAGTCAGAGAGTGTCTGAGAGTGAAGGAGTGTGTCAGAGTGTGTCAGAGAGAGTCAGAGAGTGTCTGAGAGTGTCTGAGAGTGCCAGAGAGTGTCTGAGAGTATCAGAGTGTGACTGAGAGTGTCAGAGTGTGTCAGAGTGTGTCAGAGTGTGTCAGAGAGTGTCTGAGATTGTCAGAGTGTGTCTGAGTGTGTCTGAGAGTGTCTGAGTGTGGCTGAGAGAGTCAGAGAGTGTCAGAGTGTGTCTGAAAGTGTCAGAGAGTGTCAGACTCTGTCTGAGAGTGTCAGAGAGTGTGAGAGGGTGTCGGAGAGTGTCAGAGAGTGTCAGAGATTGTCTGATAGTGTCAGAGAGTGTCACAGTGTGTCCGAGAGTGTCAGAGAGTATCTGAGAGTGTCAGAGAGTGTCAGAGATAGTCAGAGATTGTCTGAGAGTGTCAGCGAGTGTCTGGGACTGTCAGACAGTGTCAGAGAGTGTCTGAGATTGTCAGACAGTGTCAGAGAGTGTCTGAGAGTGTCAGAGAGTGTCAGAGAGTGTCTGAGAGTGAAAGACTGTGTCAGAGTGTGTCAGAGAGTGTCTGAGAGTGTCTGAGAGTGCAAGAGAGTGCCAGAGAGTGCCAGAGAGTGTCAAAGAGAGTCTGAGAGTGTCAGAGACTGTCAGAGAGTGTCAGGGAGTCTCAGAGTGTATCTGAGCGTGTCTGAGAATGTCAGAGAGTGTCAGAGAGTGTCAGAGAGTGTCTGAGAGTGAAGGAGTGTGTCAGAGTGTGTCAGAGAGTGTCAGTGAGTGTCTGAGAGTGCCAGAGAGTGCCAGAGAGTGTCAGAGTGTTTCAGAGTGTGTCTCAGAGTGTCAGAGAGTGTCAGAGTGTGTCAGAGAGTATCAGCGTGTGTCTGAGAGTGTCAGAGTGTGTCAGAGTGTGTCTGAGAGTGTCAGAGATTGTCAGAGTGTGTCAGAGAGTATCAGAGTCTGTCTGACTGTGTCAGAGAGTGTCTCAGAGTGTCTGAGAGCGTCTGAGAGTGTCAGAGAGTGTCAGAGATTGTCAGAAAATATCTGAGATTGTCATATAGTGTCAGAGTGTGTCAGACAGTGTCTGAGAGTGTCAGAGACTGTCAGTGTGTGTCTGAGAGTGTCAGAGTGTGTCTGAGAGAGTCAGAGAGTGTCAGTGTGTGTCTGAGAGTGTCAGAGTGTGTCTGAGAGAGTCAGAGAGTGTCAGAGATTGTCAGAGAGTGTCTGAGAGTGTCTGAAAGTGTCAGAGAGTGTCAGAGAGTGTCAGAGTGTGTCAGCGTGTGTCAGAGAGTGTCAGAGAGTGTCAGAGTGTGTCTGAGAGTGTCAGAGAGTGTCACAGTGTGTCCGAGAGTGTCAGAAAGTGTCAGAGAGCATCTGAGAGTGTAAGAGAGTGTCAGAGTGTGTCAGAGAATGTCAGAGAGTGTCAGAGTGCGTCAGAGAGAGTCAGAGATTGTCTGAGAGTGTCAGCGAGTGTCTGAGAGTGTTAGACAGTGTCAGAGAGTGTCTGAGAGCGTCAGACAGTGTCAGAGAGTGTCTGAGAGTGTCAGAGAGTGTCAGAGGGTGTCAGAGCGTGTCTGAGAGTGTCAGAGAGTGTCAGAGTGTGACTGAGCATGTCTGAGAGTGTCAGCGAGTGTCTGAGAGTGAAGGAGTGTGTCAGAGAGAGTCAGAGAGTGTCTGAGAGTGTCTGAGAGTGCCAGAGAGTGCCAGAGAGTGTCTGAGAGCATCTGAGAGTGTAAGAGAGTGTCATAGTGTGTCAGAGAATGTCAGAGAGTGTCAGAGTGCGTCAGAGAGAGTCAGAGATTGTCTGAGAGTGTCAGCGAGTGTCTGAGAGTGTTAGACAGTGTCAGAGAGTGTCTGAGAGCGTCAGACAGTGTCAGAGAGTGTCTGAGAGTGTCAGAGAGTGTCAGAGGGTGTCAGAGAGTGTCTTAGAGTGTCTGAGAGTGTCAGAGTGTGCCAGAGAGTGTCTGAGAGTGCCAGAGAGTGCCAGAGAGTGTCAGAGTGTCTGAGAGTGAAGGAGTTTGTCAGAGTGTGTCAGAGAGTGTCAGAGAGTGTCTGAGAGTGCCAGAGAGTGTAAGAGAGTGTCTGAGAGAGCCAGAGAGTGCCGGAGGGTGTCTGAGAGTGCCAGAGAGTGCCAGAGAGTCTCGGAGAGTGTCAGAGAGTGTCAGAGTGTGTCTGAGCGTGTCTGAGAGTGTCAGAGAGAGTCAGAGAGTGTCTGAGAGTGAAGGAGTGTGTCAGAGTGTGTCAGAGAGAGTCAGAGACTGTCTGAGAGTGTCTGAGAGTGCCAGAGAGTGTCTGAGAGTATCAGAGTGTGACTGAGAGTGTCAGAGTGTGTCAGAGTGTGTCAGAGTGTGTCAGAGAGTGTCTGAGATTGTCAGAGTGTGTCTGAGTGTGTCTGAGAGTGTCTGAGTGTGGCTGAGAGAGTCAGAGAGTGTCAGAGTGTGTCTGAAAGTGTCAGAGAGTGTCATACTCTGTCTGAGAGTGTCAGAGAGTGTGAGAGGGTGTCGGAGAGTGTCAGAGAGTGTCAGAGATTGTCTGATAGTGTCAGAGAGTGTCACAGTGTGTCCGAGAGCGTCAGAAAGTGTCAGAGAGTATCTGAGAGTGTCACAGAGTGTCAGAGATAGTCAGAGATTGTCTGAGAGTGTCAGCGAGTGTCTGGGAGTGTCAGACAGTGTCAGAGAGTGTCTGAGATTGTCAGACAGTGTCAGAGAGTGTCTGAGAGTGACAGAGAGTGTCAGAGAGTGTCTGAGAGTGAAAGAGTGTGTCAGAGTGTGTCAGAGAGTGTCTGAGAGTGTCTGAGAGTGCAAGAGAGTGCCAGAGAGTGCCAGAGAGTGTCAGAGAGAGTCTGAGAGTGTCAGAGACTGTCAGAGAGTGTCAGGGAGTCTCAGAGTGTATCTGAGCGTGTCTGAGAATGTCAGAGAGTGTCAGAGAGTGTCAGAGACTGTCTGAGAGTGAAGGAGTGTGTCAGAGTGTGTCAGTGAGTGTCAGTGAGTGTCTGAGAGTGCCAGAGAGTGCCAGAGAGTGTCAGAGTGTTTCAGAGTGTGTCTCAGAGTGTCAGAGAGTGTCAGAGTGTGTCAGAGAGTATCAGCGTGTGTCTGAGAGTGTCAGAGTGTGTCAGAGTGTGTCTGAGAGTGTCACAGATTGTCAGAGTGTGTCAGAGAGTATCAGAGTCTGTCTGACTGTGTCAGAGAGTGTCTCAGAGTGTCTGAGAGCGTCTGAGAGTGTCAGAGAGTGTCAGAGATTGTCAGAAAATATCTGAGATTGTCATATAGTGTCAGAGTGTGTCAGACAGTGTCTGAGAGTGTCAGAGACTGTCAGTGTGTGTCTGAGAGTGTCAGAGTGTGTCTGAGAGAGTCAGAGAGTGTCAGTGTGTGTCTGAGAGTGTCAGAGTGTGTCTGAGAGAGTCAGAGAGTGTCAGAGATTGTCAGAGAGTGTCAGAGAGTGTCTGAAAGTGTCAGAGAGTGTCAGAGAGTGTCAGAGTGTGTCAGCGTGTGTCAGAGAGTGTCAGAGAGTGTCAGAGTGTGTCTGAGAGTGTCAGAGAGTGTCACAGTGTGTCCGAGAGTGTCAGAAAGTGTCTGAGAGCATCTGAGAGTGTAAGAGAGTGTCAGAGTGTGTCAGAGAATGTCAGAGAGTGTCAGAGTGCGTCAGAGAGAGTCAGAGATTGTCTGAGAGTGTCAGCGAGTGTCTGAGAGTGTTAGACAGTGTCAGAGAGTGTCTGAGAGCGTCAGACAGTGTCAGAGAGTGTCTGAGAGTGTCAAAGAGTGGCAGAGGGTGTCAGAGCGTGTCTGAGAGTGTCAGAGAGTGTCAGAGTGTGACTGAGCGTGTCTGAGAGTGTCAGCGAGTGTCAGCGAGTGTCTGAGAGTGAAGGAGTGTGTCAGAATGTGTCAGAGAGTGTCTGAGAGTGTCTGAGAGTGCCAGAGAGTGCCAGAGAGTGTCAGAGAGAGTCTGAGAGTGTCAGAGTATGTCAGAGAGTGTCAGAGAATATCAGAGTGTGTCTGAGCGTGTTTGAGAGTGTCAGAGAGTGTCAGAGAGTGTCTGAGAGTGAAGGAGTGTGTCAGAGTGTTTCAGAGAGTGTCAGAGAATGTCAGAGAGTGTCTGAGAGTGTCAGAGAGTGTCAGAGAGTGTCTGAGAGTGCCAGAGAGTTTCAGAGAGTGTCTGAGAGTGTCAGAGAGTGCCAGAGAGTGTCTGAGAGTGCCAGAGAGTGCCAGAGAGTGTCAGAGTGTCTGAGAGTGAAGGAGTTTGTCAGAGTGTGTCAGAGAGTGTCAGAGAGTGTCTGAGAGTGCCAGAGAGTGTAAGAGAGTGTCTGAGAGTGTCTGAGAGTATCTGAGAGTGTCAGAGAGTGTCAGAGAGTGTCTGAGAGTGCCAGAGAGTGTAAGAGAGTGTCTGAGAGTGCCAGAGAGTGTCTGAGAGTGTCTGAGAGTGTCAGAGAGTGTCTGAGAGTGTCTGAGAGTGCCAGAGAGTGTAAGAGAGTGTCTGAGAGTGCCAGAGAGTGTAAGAGAGTGTCTGAGAGAGCCAGAGAGTGCCGGAGGGTGTCTGAGAGTGCCAGAGAGTGCCAGAGAGTCTCAGAGAGTGTAAGAGTGTGTCTCAGAGTGTCAGAGGGTGTTGGAGAGTGTCAGAGAGTGTCAGAGAGTGTCTGAGAGTGTCTGAGAGTGCCAGAGAGTGCCAGAGAGTGTCAGAGAGAGTCTGAGAGTGTCAGAGTATGTCAGAGAGTGTCAGAGAATATCAGAGTGTGTCTGAGCGTGTTTGAGAGTGTCAGAGAGTGTCAGAGAGTGTCTGAGAGTGAAGGAGTGTGTCAGAGTGTTTCAGAGAGTGTCAGAGAATGTCAGAGAGTGTCTGAGAGTGTCAGAGAGTGTCAGAGAGTGTCTGAGAGAGCCAGAGAGTTTCAGAGAGTGTCTGAGAGTGTCAGAGAGTGCCAGAGAGTGTCTGAGAGTGCCAGAGAGTGCCAGAGAGTGTCAGAGAGAGTCTGAGAGTGTCAGAGTATGTCAGAGAGTGTCAGAGAATATCAGAGTGTGTCTGAGCGTGTTTGAGAGTGTCAGAGAGTGTCAGAGAGTGTCTGAGAGTGAAGGAGTGTGTCAGAGTGTTTCAGAGAGTGTCAGAGAATGTCAGAGAGTGTCTGAGAGTGTCAGAGAGTGTCAGAGAGTGTCTGAGAGTGCCAGAGAGTTTCAGAGAGTGTCTGAGAGTGTCAGAGAGTGCCAGAGAGTGTCTGAGAGTGCCAGAGAGTGCCAGAGAGTGTCAGAGTGTCTGAGAGTGAAGGAGTTTGTCAGAGTGTGTCAGAGAGTGTCAGAGAGTGTCTGAGAGTGCCAGAGAGTGTAAGAGAGTGTCTGAGAGTGTCTGAGAGTATCTGAGAGTGTCAGAGAGTGTCAGAGAGTGTCAGAGAGTGCCAGAGAGTGTAAGAGAGTGTCTGAGAGTGCCAGAGAGTGTCTGAGAGTGTCTGAGAGTGTCAGAGAGTTTCTGAGAGTGTCTGAGAGTGCCAGAGAGTGTAAGAGAGTGTCTGAGAGTGCCAGAGAGTGTAAGAGAGTGTCTGAGAGAGCCAGAGAGTGCCGGAGGGTGTCTGAGAGTGCCAGAGAGTGCCAGAGAGTCTCAGAGAGTGTAAGAGTGTGTCTCAGAGTGTCAGAGGGTGTTGGAGAGTGTCAGAGAGTGTCAGAGAGTGTCTGAGAGTGTCAGAGTGTGTCAGAGAGTGTCTGAGAGTGTCTGAGAGAGTCTGAGAGTGTCAGAGAATATCAGAGTGTGTCTGAGCGTGTTTGAGAGTGTCAGAGAGTGTCAGAGAGTGTCTGAGAGTGAAGGAGTGTGTCAGAATGTTTCAGAGAGTGTCAGAGAATGTCAGAGAGTGTCTGAGAGTGTCAGAGAGTGTCAGAGAGTGTCTGAGAGTGCCAGAGAGTTTCAGAGAGTGTCTGAGAGTGTCAGAGAGTGCCAGAGAGTGTCTGAGAGTGCCAGAGAGTGCCAGAGAGTGCCAGAGAGTGTCAGAGTGTCTGAGAGTGAAGGAGTTTGTCAGAGTGTGTCAGAGAGTGTCAGAGAGTGTCTGAGATTGCCAGAGAGTGTAAGAGAGTGTCTGAGAGTGTCTGAGAGTATCTGAGAGTGTCAGAGAGTGTCAGAGAGTGTCTGAGAGTGCCAGAGAGTGTAAGAGAGTGTCTGAGAGTGCCAGAGAGTGTCTGAGAGTGTCTGAGAGTGTCAGAGAGTGTCTGAGAGTGTCTGAGAGTGCCAGAGAGTGTAAGAGAGTGTCTGAGAGTGCCAGAGAGTGTAAGAGAGTGTCTGAGAGAGCCAGAGAGTGCCGGAGGGTGTCTGAGAGTGCCAGAGAGTGCCAGAGAGTCTCAGAGAGTGTAAGAGTGTGTCTCAGAGTGTCAGAGGGTGTTGGAGAGTGTCAGAGAGTGTCAGAGAGTGTCTGAGAGTGTCAGAGTGTGTCAGAGAGTGTCTGAGAGTGTCTGAGAGAGTCTGAGAGTGACAGAGTGTGTCTGAGAGTGTCAGAGAGTGTCAGAGAGTGTCTGAGTGTCTCACAGTGTCAGAGAGTGTCAGAGAGTGTCACCGTGTGTCAGAGAGTTTCAGATGTGTCAGAGTGTGTCAGAGAGTGTCTGAAAGTGTCAGAGAGTGTCTGAGAGTGTCAGAGAGTGTCAGAGTGTGTCAGAGTTTGTCTGAGAGTGTCAGAGATGGTCAGAGTGTGTGAGAGAGTATCAGAGTCTGTCTGAGAGTGTCAGAGTGTGTCAGAGAGAGTCTGAGAGTGTCTGTGAGTGTCTGAGATTGTCAGAGAGAGTCAGAGAGTGTCAGAAAATGTCTGAGATTGTCAGTTAGTGTCAGTGTGTGTCAGACAGTGTCGGAGAGTGTCAGAGAGCGTCAGTGTGTGTCTGACAGTGTCCGAGTGTGTCTGAGAGAGTCAGAGAATGTCAGAGATTGTCAGAGAGTGTCTGAGAGTGTCTGAGAGTGTCAGAGTGTCAGAGTGTGTCAGAGATTGTCACAGTGTGTTCGAGAGTGTCAGAAAGTGTCAGAGAGTGTCTGAGAGTGTCTGACAGTGTCTGAGAGTGTCAGAGAGTGTCAGAGATTGTCACAGTGTGTTCGAGAGTGTCAGCAAGTGTCAGAGAGTATCTGAGAGTGTCAGAGAGTGTCAGAGTGTGTCAGAGAATGTCAGAGAATTTCAGAGTACGTCAGAGAGAGTCAGAGATTGTCTGAGAGTGTCAGCGAGTGTCTGGGAGTGTCAGACAGTGTCAGAGAGTGTCAGAGGGTGTCAGAGAGTGTCAGAGAGTGCCAGAGTGTGTCTGAGCGTGTCTGAGAGTGTCAGAGAGAGTCAGAGAGTGACTGAGGGTGAAGGAGTGTGTCAGAGTGTGTCAGAGAGTGTCAGAGAGTGTCTGAGAGTGCCTGAGAGTGCCAGAGAGTGTCAGAGAGAGTCTGAGAGTGTCAGAGACTGTCAAAGAGTGTCATAGAGTCTCAGAGTGTGTCTGAGCTTGTCTGAGAGTGTCTGAGAGTATCAGAGTGTGACTGAGAGTGTCAGAGTGTGTCAGAGTGTGTCTGAGCGTGTCTGAGATTGTCAGAGTGTGTCTGAGTGTGTCTGAGAGTGTCTGAGTGTGGCTGAGAGAGTCAGAGAGTGTCAGAGTGTGTCTGAAAGTGTCAGAGAGTGTCAGACTCTGTCTGAGAGTGTCAGAGAGTGTGAGAGGGTGTCGGAGAGTGTCAGAGAGTGTCAGAGATTGTTGGAGAGTGTCAGAGAGTGTCACAGTGTGTCCGAGATTGTCAGAAAGTGTCAGAGAGTATCTGAGAGTGTCAGAGAGTGTCAGAGAGAGTCAGAGATTGTCTGAGAGTGTCAGCGAGTGTCTGGGAGTGTCAGACAGTGTCAGAGAGTGTCTGAGATTGTCTGACAGTGTCAGCGAGTGTCTGAGAGTGTCAGAGAGTGTCAGAGAGTGTCTGAGAGTGAAAGAGTGTGTCAGAGTGTGTCAGAGTGTGTCTGAGAGTGTCTGAGAGTGCAAGAGAGTGCCAGAGAGTGCCAGAGAGTGTCAGAGAGAGTCTGAGAGTGTCAGATACTGTCAGAGAGTGTCAGGGAGTCTCAGAGTGTATCTGAGCGTGTCTGAGAATGTCAGAGAGTGTCAGAGTGTCAGAGAGTGTATGAGAGTGAAGGAGTGTGTCAGAGTGTGTCAGAGAGTGTCAGTGAGTGTCTGAGAGTGCCAGAGAGTGTCAGAGTGTTTCAGAGTGTGTCTCAGAGTGTCAGAGAGTGTCAGAGGTGTCAGAGAGTATCAGCGTGTGTCTGAGAGTGTCAGAGTGTGTCAGAGTGTGTCTGAGAGTGTCAGAGATTGTCAGAGTGCGTCAGAGAGTATCAGAGTCTGTCTGACTGTGTCAGAGAGTGTCTGAGAGTGTCTGAGAGCGTCTGAGAGTGTCAGAGACTGTCAGAGATTGTCAGAAAATATCTGAGATTGTCAGATAGTGTCAGAGTGTGTCAGACAGTGTCTGAGAGTGTCAGAGACTGTCAGTGTGTGTCTGAGAGTGTCAGAGTGTGTCTGAGAGATTCAGAGAGTGTCAGTGTGTGTCTGAGAGTGTCAGAGTGTGTCTGAGAGAGTCAGAGAGTGTCAGAGATTGTCAGAGAGTGTCTGAGAGTGTCTGAAAGTGTCAGAGAGTGTCAGAGAGTGTCAGCGTGTGTCAGAGAGTGTCAGAGAGTGCCAGAGTGTGTCAGAGTGTGTCTGAGAGTGTCAGAGAGTGTCACAGTGTGTCCGAGAGTGACAGAAAGTGTCAGAGAGCATCTGAGAGTGTCAGATAGTGTCAGAGTGCGTCAGAGAGAGAGTCAAAGATTGTCTGAGAGTGTCAGCGAGTGTCTGAGAGTGTTAGACAGTGTCAGAGAGTGTCTGAGAGTGTCAGACAGTGTCAGAGAGTGTCAGAGAGTGTCAGAGAGTGTCATAGTGTGTCCGAGAGTGTCAGAAAGTGTCAGAGAGTATCTGAGAGTGTCAGAGAGTGTCAGAGAGTGTCAGAGCGTGTCTGAGCGTGTCTGAGATTGTCAGAGAGAGTCAGAGAGTGTCTGAGAGTGAAGGAGTGTGTCAGAGTGTTTCAGAGAGTGTCAGAGAGTGTCTGAGAGTGTCTGAGAGTGCCAGAGAGTGCCAGAGAGTGTCAGAGAGAGTCTGAGAGTGTCAGAGACTGTCAGAGAGTGTCAGAGAGTCCCAGAGTGTGTCTGAGCTTGTCTGAGAGTGTCTGAGAGTATCAGAGTGTGACTGAGAGTGTCAGAGTGTGTCAGAGTGTGTCAGAGAGTGTCTGAGATTGTCAGAGTGTGTCTGAGTGTGTCTGAGAGTGTCAGAGTGTGTCTGAGAGATTCAGAGAGTGTCAGTGTGTGTCTGAGAGTGTCAGAGTGTGTCTGAGAGAGTCAGAGAGTGTCAGAGATTGTCAGAGAGTGTCTGAGAGTGTCTGAAAGTGTCAGAGAGTGTCAGAGAGTGTCAGCGTGTGTCAGAGAGTGTCAGAGAGTGTCAGAGTGTGTCAGAGTGTGTCTGAGAGTGTCAGAGAGTGTCACAGTGTGTCCGAGAGTGTCAGAAAGTGTCAGAGAGCATCTGAGAGTGTCAGATAGTGTCAGAGTGCGTCAGAGAGAGAGTCAAAGATTGTCTGAGAGTGTCAGCGAGTGTCTGAGAGTGTTAGACAGTGTCAGAGAGTGTCAGACAGTGTCAGAGAGTGTCTGAGAGTGTCAGAGAGTGTCAGAGAGTGTCAGAGAGTGTCAGAGAGTGTCATAGTGTGTCCGAGAGTGTCAGAAAGTGTCAGAGAGTATCTGAGAGTGTCAGAGAGTGTCAGAGAGTGTCAGAGCGTGTCTGAGCGTGTCTGAGATTGTCAGAGAGAGTCAGAGAGTGTCTGAGAGTGAAGGAGTGTGTCAGAGTGTTTCAGAGAGTGTCAGAGAGTGTCTGAGAGTGTCTGAGAGTGCCAGAGAGTGCCAGAGAGTGTCAGAGAGAGTCTGAGAGTGTCAGAGACTGTCAGAGAGTGTCAGAGAGTCTCAGAGTGTGTCTGAGCTTGTCTGAGAGTGTCTGAGAGTATCAGAGTGTGACTGAGAGTGTCAGAGTGTGTCAGAGTGTGTCAGAGAGTGTCTGAGATTGTCAGAGTGTGTCTGAGTGTGTCTGAGAGTGTCTGAGTGTGGCTGAGAGAGTCAGAGAGAGTCAGAGTGTGTCTGAAAGTGTCAGAGAGTGTCAGACTCTGACTGAGAGTGTCAGAGAGTGTGAGAGGGTGTCGGAGAGTGTCAGAGAGTGTCAGAGATTGTCTGAGAGTGTCAGAGAGTGTCACAGTGTGTCCGAGAGTGTCAGAAAGTGTCAGAGATTATCTGAGAGTGTCAGAGAGTGTCAGAGAGTGTCAGAGTGTGTCAGAGAATGTCAGAGAGTGTCAGAGTGCGTCAGAGAGAGTCAGAGATTGTCTGAGAGTGTCAGCGAGTGTCTGGGAGTGTCAGACAGTGTCAGAGAGTGTCTGAGAGTGTCAGATAGTGTCAGAGAGTGTCTGAGAGTGTCAGAGAGTGTCAGAGAGTGTCTGAGAGTGAAAGAGTGTGTCAGAGTGTGTCAGAGAGTGTCTGAGAGTGTCTGAGAGTGCCAGAGAGTGCCAGAGAGTGCCAGAGTGTGTCAGAGAGAGTCTGAGAGTGTCAGAGACTGTCAGAGAGTGTCAGGGAGTCTCAGAGTGTATCTGAGCGTGTCTGAGAGTGTCAGAGAGTGTCAGAGAATGTCAGAGAGTGTCTGAGAGTGTCAGAGTGTGTCAGAGTGTTTCAGAGAGTGTCAGTGAGTGTCTGAGAGTGCCAGAGAGTGCCAGAGAGTGTCAGAGTGTTTCAGAGTGTGCCTCAGAGTGTCAGAGAGTGTCAGAGTGTGTCAGAGAGTATCAGCGTGTGTCTGAGAGTGTCAGAGTGTGTGAGAGAGTGTCTGAGAGCGTCTGAGAGTGTCAGAGGGTGTCAGAGAGTGTCAGAAAATATCTGAGATTGTCAGATAGTGTCAGAGTGTGTCAGACACTGTCAGAGAGTGACTGAGAGTGTCAGAGAGTGTCAGAGGGTGTCAGAGACTGTCAGAGAGTGTCAGAGAGTGTCAGAGAGTGTCAGAGTGTGTCTGAGTGTGGCTGAGCGTGTCTGAGAGTGTCAGAGAGTGTCAGAGAGTGTCAGAGAGTGAAGGAGTGTGTCAGAGTGTGTCAGAGAGTGTCTGGGAGAGTCTGAGAGTGCCAGAGAGTTCCAGAGAGTGTCAGAGAGAGTCTGAGAGTGTCAGAGACTGTCAGAGAGTGCCAGAGAGTCTCAGAGTGTGTCTGAGCTTGTCTGAGAGTGTCAGATTGTGTCAGAGAGTGTCTGAGAGTGAAGGAGTGTGTCAGAGTGTGTCAGAGAGTGTCAGAGAGAGTCAGAGAGTGTCTGAGATTGTCAGAGAGTGTCTGAGAGTGACTGAAAGTGTCAGAGAGTGTCAGAGTGTGTCAGCGTGTGTCAGTGAGTGTCAGAGAGTGTCAGAGTGTGTCAGAGTGTGTCTGAGAGTGTCAGAGAGTGTCACAGTGTGTCCGAGAGTGTCAGAAAGTGTCAGAGAGTATCTGAGAGTGTCAGAGAGTGTCAGATTGTGTCAGAGAATGTCAGAGAGTGTCAGAGTGCGTCAGAGAGAGTCAGAGATTGTCTGAGAGTGTCAGCGAGTGTCTGGGAGTGTCAGACAGTGTCAGAGAGTGTCTGAGAGTGTCAGACAGTGTCAGAGAGTATCTGAGAGTGTCAGAGAGTGTCGGAGAGAGTCATAGTGTGTCCGAGAGTGTCAAAAAGTGTCAGAGAGTATCTGAGAGTGTCAGAGAGTGTCAGAGTGTGTCAGGGAGAGTCAGAGATTGTCTGAGAGTGTCAGCGAGTGTCTGGGAGTTTCAGAGAGTGTCAGAGTGTGTCTGAGCCTGTCTGAGAGTGTCAGAGAGTGTCAGAGAGCGTCTGAGAGTGAAGGAGTGTGTCAGAGTGTGTCAGAGAGTGTCTGAGAGTGTCTGAGAGTGCCAGAGAGTGTCAGAGAGAGTCTGAGAGTGTCAGAGACTGTCAGAGAGTGCCTGAGAGTCTCAGAGTGTGTCTGAACGTGTCTGAGAGTGTCAGAGAGTGTCTGAGAGTGAAGGAGTGTGTCAGAGTGTGTCAGAGAGTATCTGAGAGTGCCAGAGAGTGCCAGAGAGTGTCAGAGAGAGTCTGAGAGTGTCAGAGACTGTCAGAGAGTGCCAGAGAGTCTCAGAGTGTGTCTGAACGTGTCTGAGAGAGTCAGAGAGTGTCAGAGAGTGTCTGAGAGTGAAGGAGTGTGTCAGAGTGTGTCAGAGAGTGTCTGAGAGTGCCAGAGTGCGTCAGAGAGAGTCAGAGATTGTCTGAGAGTGTCAGCGAGTGTCTGGGAGTGTCAGAGAGTGTCAGAGTGTGTCTGAGCCTGTCTGAGAATGTCAGAGAGTGTCAGAGAGAGTCAGAGACTGTCTGAGAGTGTCAGCGAGTGTCTGGGAGTGTCTGAGAGTGTCAGAGTGTGTCTGAGCCTGTCTGAGAGTGTCAGACAGTGTCAGAGAGCGTCTGAGAGTGAAGGAGTCTGTCAGAGAGTGTCTGAGAGTGTCTGAGAGTGTCTGAGAGTGCCAGAGAGTGTCAGAGAGAGTCTGAGAGTGTCAGAGACTGTCAGAGAGTGCCAGAGAGTCTCAGAGTGTGTCTGAACGTGTCTGAGAGTGTCAGAGAGTGTCAGAGAGTGTCAGAGAGTGTCTGAGAGTGAAGGAGTGTGTCAGAGAGTGTCTGAGAGTGCCAGAGAGTGCCAGAGAGTGCCAGAGAGTGTCTGAGAGTGAAGGAGTGTGTCAGAGTGTGTCAGAGAGTGTCAGAGATTGTCAGAGAGTGTCTGAGAGTGCCAGAGAGTGTCAGAGAGTGTCTGAGAGTGTCAGAGAGTGCCAGAGAGTGTCTGAGAGTGCCAGAGAGTGTCAGAGAGTGTCTGAGAGTGAAGGAGTGTGTCAGAGTGTGTCAGAGAGTTTCTGAGAGTGTCTGAGAGTGCCAGAGAGTGTAAGAGAGTGTCTGAGAGTGCCAGAGAGTGCCAGAGCGTGTCAGAGAGTGTCTGAGAGTGCCAGCGTGTGTCTGAGAGTGTCAGAGTGTGTCTGAGAGTGTCAGAGATTGTCAGAGAGTGTCTGAGAGAGGCTGAGAGTGTCTGACAGTGTCAGAGATTGTCAGAGTGTGTCAGAGTGTGTCTCAGAGTGTCAGCGAGTGTCTGGGAGTGTCAGACTGTGTCAGAGACTGTCTGAGAGTGTCAGAAAGTGTCAAAGATTGTCTGAGAGTGTCAGAGAGTGTCAGAGGGTGTCAGAGAGTGTCTGAGAGTGTCAGAGATGGTCAGAGAGTGTCAGAGTGTGTCTGAGTGTGTCTGAGAGTGTCAGAGAGAGTCAGAGAGTGTCTGAGAGTGTCTGAGAGTGCCAGAGGGTTCAAGAGAGTGTCATAGAGAGTCTGAGAGTGTCAGAGATTGTCAGAGTGTGTCAGAGACAGTCAGAGTGTGTCCGAGCGTGTCTGAGAGTGTCTGAGAGTGCCAGAGAGTGCCAGAGAGTGTAAGAGAGTGTCTGAGAGTGCTAGAGAGTGTCTGAGAGTATCAGAGAGTGCCAGAGAGTCTCAGAGAGTCTCAGAGTGTGTCTCAGAGTGTCAGAGGGTGTTGGAGAGTGTCAGAGAGTGTCAGAGATTGCCTGAGTGTGTCAGAGTGTGTCAGAGAGTGTCTGAGAGTGGCTGAGGGAGTCTGAGAGTGTCAGAGAGTGTCTGAGAGTGCCAGAGTGTGTCTGAGGGTGTCAGAGTGTGTCTGAGAGTGTCTGAGAGTTTCTGATAAGGTCAGAGTGTGTCAGAGTGTGTCTCAGAGTGTCAGAGAGTGTCAGAGTGTGTCAGAGAGTATCAGCGTGTGTCTGAGAGTGTCAGAGTGCGTCAGAGTGTGTCTGAGAGTGTCAGAGATTGTCAGAGTGTGTCAGAGAGTGTCTGAGAGAGTCTGAGAGTGTCAGAGAGTGTCAGAGAGTGTCAGAAAATGTCTGGGATTGTCAGCTAGTGTCAGAGTGTGTCAGAGATTGTCTGAGAGTGTCAGAGAGTGTCAGTGTGTGTCTGAGAGTGTCCGAGTGTGTCTGAGAGAGTCAGAGAGTGTCAGAGATTGTCAGAGAGCGTCTGAGAGTGTCTGACAATGTCAGAGAGTGTCAGAGTGTGTCAGCGTGTGTCAGAGTGTGTCAGAGAGTGTCAGAGTGTGTCAGAGTGTGTCTGAGAGTGTCAGAGAGTGTCACAGTGTGTCCGAGAGTGTCAGAAAGTGTCAGAGAGTATCTGAGAGTGTCAGAGAGTGTCAGAGTGTGTCAGAGAATGTCAGAGAATGTCAGAGTGCATCAGAGAGAGTCAGAGATTATCTGAGTGTGTCAGCGAATGTCTGGGAGTGTCAGACAGTGTCAGAGAGTGTCGGAGTGAGTCAGACAGTGTCAGAGAGTGTCTGAGAGAGACTGAGAGTGTCAGAGAGTGTCTGAGAGTGCCAGAGTGTGTCTGAGAGTGTCAGAGTGTGTCTGAGAGTGTCAGAGAGTGTCAGAGAGTGTCTGAGAGTGTCTGAGAGTGTCTGAGAGTGTCTGACAGTGTCAGAGAGTGTCAGAGTGTGTCAGAGTGTGTCTCAGAGTGTCAGAGAGTGTCAGAGTGTGTCAGAGAGTATCAGCGTGTGTCTGAGAGTGTCAGAGTGCGTCAGAGTGTGTCTGAGAGTGTCAGAGATTGTCAGAGTGTGTCAGAGAGTGTCTGAAGAGTCTGAGAGTGTCAGAGAGTGTCAGAGAGTGTCAGAAAGTGTCTGAGATTGTCAGATAGTGTCAGAGTGTGTCAGAGAGTGTCTGATCGTGTCATAGAGTGTCAGTGTGTGTCTGAGAGTGTCCGAGTGTGTCTGAGAGAGTCAGAGAATGTCAGAGATTGTCAGAGAGTGTCTGAGAGTGTCTGAGAGTGTCTGACAATGTCAGAGAGTGTCAGAGAGTGTCAGAGTGTGTCAGCGTGTGTCAGAGTGTCTGAGAGTGTCAGAGTGTGTCTGAGAGTGTCAGAGAGTGTCGGAGAGTGTCACAGTGTGTCCGAGAGTGTCTTAGATTGTCAGAGAGTATCTGAGAGTGTCAGAGATTGTCAGAGTGTGTCAGAGAATGTCAGAGAGTGTCAGAGTGCGTCAGAGAGAGTCAGAGAGTGTCTGAGAGTGTCAGAGAGAGTCAGAGAGTGTCTGAGAGTGAAGGAGTGTGTCTGAGAGTGTCAGAGAGTATCAGAGAGTGTCACAGTGTGTCCGAGACTGTCTGAGATTGTCAGAGAGTATCTGAGAGTGTCAGAGAGTGTCAGAGTGTGTCAGAGAATGTCAGAGAGTGTCAGAGAGTGTCAGAGAGTGTCAGAGAGTGTCTGAGAGAGGCTGAGAGTGTCTGACAGTGTCAGAGATTGTCAGAGTGTGTCAGAGTGTGTCTCAGAGTGTCAGCGAGTGTCTGGGAGTGTCAGACAGTGTCAGAGAGTGTCTGAGAGTGTCAGACAGTGTCAGAGAGTGTCAGAGAGTGTCTGAGAGTGTCAGAGAGTGTCAGAGGGTGTCAGAGAGTGTCAGAGTGTGTCAGCGTGTGTCAGAGAGTGTCTGAGAGTGTCAGAGTGTGTCTGAGAGTGTCAGAGAATGTCAGAGAGTGTCAGAGTGTGTCCGAGAGTGTCTGAGATTGTCAGAGAGTATCTGAGAGCGTCAGAGAGTGTCAGAGTGTGTCAGAGAATGTCCGAGAGTGTCAGAGAGTGTCAGAGAGTGTCTGAGAGAGGCTGAGAGTGTCTGACAGTGTCAGAGATTGTCAGAGTGTGTCAGAGTGTGTCTCAGTGTGTCAGCGAGTGTCTGGGAGTGTCAGACAGTGTCAGAGAGTGTCTGAGAGTGTCAGACAGTGTCAGAGAGTGTCAGAGAGTGTCTGAGAGTGTCAGAGAGTGTCAGAGGGTGTCAGAGAGTGTTGAGAGTGTCAGAGAGTGTCAGAGAGTGTCAGAGTGTGTCTGAGCGTGTCTGAGAGTGCCAGAGGGTTCCAGAGAGTGTCAGAGAGAGTCTGAGAGTGTCAGAGACTGTCAGAGAGTGTCAGAGACTGTCAGAGAGTGCCAGAGAGTCTCAGAGTGTGTCTGAGCTTGTCTGAGAGTGTCAGATTGTGTCAGAGAGTGTCTGAGAGTGTCAGAGAGAGTCAGAGAGTGTCTGAGATTGTCAGAGAGTGTCTGAGAGTGTCTGAAAGTGTCAGAGAGTGTCAGAGTGTGTCAGCGTGTGTCAGAGAGTGTCAGAGAGTGTCAGAGTGTGTCAGAGTGTGTCTGAGAGTGTCAGAGAGTGTCACAGTGTGTCCGAGAGTGTCAGAAAGTGTCAGAGAGTATCTGAGAGTGCCAGAGAGTGTCAGATTGTGTCAGAGAATGTCAGAGAGTGTCAGAGTGCGTCAGAGAGAGTCAGAGATTGTCTGAGAGTGTCAGCGAGTGTCTGGGAGTGTCAGACAGTGTCAGAGAGTGTCTGAGAGTGTCAGAGAGTGTCGGAGAGAGTCATAGTGTGTCCGAGAGTGTCAGAAAGTGTCAGAGAGTATCTGAGAGTGTCAGAGAGTGTCAGAGTGTGTCAGAGAGAGTCAGAGATTGTCTGAGAGTGTCAGCGAGTGTCTGAGAGTGTCAGAGAGTGTCAGCGTGTGTCTGAGCCTGTCTGAGAGTGTCAGAGAGTGTCAGAGAGCGTCTGAGAGTGAAGGAGTGTGTCAGAGTGTGTCAGAGAGTGTCTGAGAGTGTCTGAGAGTGCCAGAGAGTGTCAGAGAGAGTCTGAGAGTGTCAGAGACTGTCAGAGAGTGCCAGAGAGTCTCAGTGTGTCTGAACGTGTCTGAGAGTTTCAGAGACTGTCAGAGAGTGTCTGAGAGTGAAGGAGTGTGTCAGAGTGTGTCAGAGAGTGTATGAGAGTGCCAGAGAGTGCCAGAGAGTGTCAGAGAGAGTCTGAGAGTGTCAGAGACTGTCAGAGAGTGCCAGAGAGTCTCAGAGTGTGTCTGAACGTGTCTGAGAGTGTCAGAGAGTGTCTGAGAGTGAAGGAGTGTGTCAGAGTGTGTCAGAGAGTGTCTGAGAGTGCCAGAGTGCGTCAGAGAGAGTCAGAGATTGTCTGAGAGTGTCAGCGAGTGTCTGGGAGTGTCAGAGAGTGTCAGAGTGTGTCTGAGCCTGTCTGGGAGTGTCAGAGAGTGTCTGAGCCTGTCTGAGTGTGTCTGAGAGTGTCTGAGAGTGCCAGAGAGTGTCAGAGAGAGTCTGAGAGTGTCAGAGACTGTCAGAGAGTGCCAGAGAGTCTCAGAGTGTGTCTGAAGGTGTCTGAGAGTGTCAGAGAGTGTCAGAGAGTGTCTGAGAGTGAAGGAGTGTGTCAGAGTGTGTCAGAGAGTGTCTGAGAGTGCCAGAGAGTGCCAGAGAGTGTCTGAGAGTGCCAGAGAGTGCCAGAGAGTGTCAGAGAGTGTCTGAGAAGGAAGGAGTGTGTCAGAGTGTGTCAGAGAGTGTCAGAGATTGTCAGAGAGTGTCTGAGAGTGCCAGAGCGTGTCAGAGAGTGTCTGAGAGTGAAGGAGTGTGTCAGAGTGTGTCAGAGAGTTTCTGAGAGTGTCTGAGAGTGCCAGAGAGTGTCTGAGAGTGTCAGAGAGTGTCAGAGGGTGTCAGAGAGTGTCTGAGAGTGTCTGAGAGTGCCAGAGGGTTCAAGAGAGTGTCAGAGAGAGTCTGAGAGTGTCTGAGAGTGCCAGAGAGTGTAAGAGAGTGTCTGAGAGTGCCAGAGAGTGTCTGAGAGTGTCAGAGAGTGCTAGAGAGTCTCAGAGAGTCTCAGAGTGTGTCTCAGAGTGTCAGAGGGTGTTGGAGAGTGTCAGAGAGTGTCAGAGATTGCCTGAGAGTGTCAGAGTGTGTCAGAGAGTGTCTGAGAGTGTCTGAGAGTGCCAGAGTGTGTCTGAGGGTGTCAGAGTGTGTCTGAGAGTGTCTGAGAGTGTCTGATAAGGTCAGAGTGTGTCAGAGTGTGTCTCAGAGTGTCAGAGAGTGTCAGAGTGTGTCAGAGAGTATCAGCGTGTGTCTGAGAGTGTCAGAGTGCGTCAGAGTGTGTCTGAGAGTGTCAGAGATTGTCAGAGTGTGTCAGAGAGTGTCTGAGAGAGTCTGAGAGTGTCAGAGAGTGTCAGAGAGTGTCAGAAAATGTCTGGGATTGTCAGATAGTGTCAGAGTGTGTCAGAGATTGTCTGAGAGTGTCAGAGAGTGTCAGTGTGTGTCTGAGAGTGTCCGAGTGTGTCTGAGAGAGTCAGAGAGTGTCAGAGATTGTCAGAGAGCGTCTGAGAGTGTCTGACAATGTCAGAGAGTGTCAGAGAGTGTCAGAGTGTGTCAGCGTGTGTCAGAGTGTGTCAGAAAGTGTCAGAGTGTGTCAGAGTGTGTCTGAGAGTGTCAGAGAGTGTCACAGTGTGTCCGAGAGTGTCAGAAAGTGTCAGAGAGTATCTGAGAGTGTCAGAGAGTGTCAGAGTGTGTCAGAGAATGTCAGAGAATGTCAGAGTGCATCAGAGAGAGTCAGAGATTATCTGAGTGTGTCAGCGAATGTCTGGGAGTGTCAGACAGTGTCAGAGAGTGTCGGAGTGAGTCAGACAGTGTCAGAGAGTGTCTGAGAGAGACTGAGAGTGTCAGAGAGTGTCTGAGAGTGCCAGAGTGTGTCTGAGAGTGTCAGAGTGTGTCTGAGAGTGTCAGAGAGTGTCAGAGAGTGTCTGAGAGTGTCTGAGAGTGTCTGAGAGTGTCTGACAGTGTCAGAGAGTGTCAGAGTGTGTCAGAGTGTGTCTCAGAGTGTCAGAGAGTGTCAGAGTGTGTCAGAGAGTATCAGCGTGTGTCTGAGAGTGTCAGAGTGCGTCAGAGTGTGTCTGAGAGTGTCAGAGATTGTCAGAGTGTGTCAGAGAGTGTCTGAAGAGTCTGAGAGTGTCAGAGAGTGTCAGAGAGTGTCAGAAAGTGTCTGAGATTGTCAGATAGTGTCAGAGTGTGTCAGAGAGTGTCTGATCGTGTCATAGAGTGTCAGTGTGTGTCTGAGAGTGTCCGAGTGTGTCTGAGAGAGTCAGAGAATGTCAGAGATTGTCAGAGAGTGTCTGAGAGTGTCTGAGAGTGTCTGACAATGTCAGAGAGTGTCAGAGAGTGTCAGAGTGTGTCAGCGTGTGTCAGAGTGTCTGAGAGTGTCAGAGTGTGTCTGAGAGTGTCAGAGAGTGTCAGAGAGTGTCACAGTGTGTCCGAGAGTGTCTGAGATTGTCAGAGAGTATCTGAGAGTGTCAGAGAGTGTCAGAGTGTGTCAGAGAATGTCAGAGAGTGTCAGAGTGCGTCAGAGAGAGTCAAAGAGTGTCTGAGAGTGTCAGAGAGAGTCAGAGAGTGTCTGAGAGTGAAGGAGTGTGTCTGAGAGTGTCAGAGAGTATCAGAGAGTGTCACAGTGTGTCCGAGACTGTCTGAGATTGTCAGAGAGTATCTGAGAGTGTCAGAGAGTGTCAGAGTGTGTCAGAGAATGTCAGAGAGTGTCAGAGAGTGTCAGAGAGTGTCTGAGAGAGGCTGAGAGTGTCTGACAGTGTCAGAGATTGTCAGAGTGTGTCAGAGTGTGTCTCAGAGTGTCAGCGAGTGTCTGGGAGTGTCAGACAGTGTCAGAGAGTGTCTGAGAGTGTCAGACAGTGTCAGAGAGTGTCAGAGAGTGTCTGAGAGTGTCAGAGAGTGTCAGAGGGTGTCAGAGAGTGTCAGAGTGTGTCAGCGTGTGTCAGAGAGTGTCTGAGAGTGTCAGAGTGTGTCTGAGAGTGTCAGAGAATGTCAGAGAGTGTCACAGTGTGTCCGAGAGTGTCTGAGGTTGTCAGAGAGTATCTGAGAGCGTCAGAGAGTGTCAGAGTGTGTCAGAGAATGTCCGAGAGTGTCAGAGAGTGTCAGAGAGTGTCTGAGAGAGGCTGAGAGTGTCTGACAGTGTCAGAGATTGTCAGAGTGTGTCAGAGTGTGTCTCAGAGTGTCAGCGAGTGTCTGGGAGTGTCAGACAGTGTCAGAGAGTGTCTGAGAGTGTCAGACAGTGTCAGAGAGTGTCTGAGAGTGTCAGAGAGTGTCAGAGGGTGTCAGAGAGTGTCTGAGAGTGTCAGAGAGTGTCAGAGAGTGTCAGAGTGTGTCTGAGCGTGTCTGAGAGTGCCAGAGGGTTCCATAGAGTGTCAGAGAGAGTCTGAGAGTGTCAGAGACTGTCAGAGAGTGTCAGAGACTGTCAGAGAGTGCCAGAGAGTCTCAGAGTGTGTCTGAGCTTGTCTGAGAGTGTCAGATTGTGTCAGAGAGTGTCTGAGAGTGTCAGAGAGAGTCAGAGAGTGTCTGAGATTGTCAGAGAGTGTCTGAGAGTGTCTGAAAGTGTCAGAGAGTGTCAGAGTGTGTCAGCGTGTGTCAGAGAGTGTCAGAGAGTGTCAGAGTGTGTCAGAGTGTGTCTGAGAGTGTCAGAGAGTGTCACAGTGTGTCCGAGAGTGTCAGAAAGTGTCAGAGAGTATCTGAGAGTGCCAGAGAGTGTCAGATTGTGTCAGAGAATGTCAGACAGTGTCAGAGTGCGTCAGAGAGAGTCAGAGATTGTCTGAGAGTGTCAGCGAGTGTCTGGGAGTGTCAGACAGTGTCAGAGAGTGTCTGAGAGTGTCAGAGAGTGTCGGAGAGAGTCATAGTGTGTCCGAGAGTGTCAGAAAGTGTCAGAGAGTATCTGAGAGTGTCAGAGAGTGTCAGAGTGTGTCAGAGAGAGTCAGAGATTGTCTGAGAGTGTCAGCGAGTGTCTGAGAGTGTCAGAGAGTGTCAGCGTGTGTCTGAGCCTGTCTGAGAGTGTCAGAGAGTGTCAGAGAGTGTCTGAGAGTGAAGGAGTGTGTCAGAGTGTGTCAGAGAGTGTCTGAGAGTGTCTGAGAGTGCCAGAGAGTGTCAGAGAGAGTCTGAGAGTGTCAGAGACTGTCAGAGAGTGCCAGAGAGTCTCAGTGTGTCTGAACGTGTCTGAGAGTGTCAGAGACTGTCAGAGAGTATCTGAGAGTGTCAGAGAGTGTCAGAGTGTGTCAGAGAATGTCAGAGAATGTCAGAGTGCATCAGAGAGAGTCAGAGATTATCTGAGTGTGTCAGCGAATGTCTGGGAGTGTCAGACAGTGTCAGAGAGTGTCGGAGTGAGTCAGACAGTGTCAGAGAGTGTCTGAGAGAGACTGAGAGTGTCAGAGAGTGTCTGAGAGTGCCAGAGTGTGTCTGAGAGTGTCAGAGTGTGTCTGAGAGTGTCAGAGAGTGTCAGAGAGTGTCTGAGAGTGTCTGAGAGTGTCTGAGAGTGTCTGACAGTGTCAGAGAGTGTCAGAGTGTGTCAGAGTGTGTCTCAGAGTGTCAGAGAGTGTCAGAGTGTGTCAGAGAGTATCAGCGTGTGTCTGAGAGTGTCAGAGTGCGTCAGAGTGTGTCTGAGAGTGTCAGAGATTGTCAGAGTGTGTCAGAGAGTGTCTGAAGAGTCTGAGAGTGTCAGAGAGTGTCAGAGAGTGTCAGAAAGTGTCTGAGATTGTCAGATAGTGTCAGAGTGTGTCAGAGAGTGTCTGATCGTGTCATAGAGTGTCAGTGTGTGTCTGAGAGTGTCCGAGTGTGTCTGAGAGAGTCAGAGAATGTCAGAGATTGTCAGAGAGTGTCTGAGAGTGTCTGAGAGTGTCTGACAATGTCAGAGAGTGTCAGAGAGTGTCAGAGTGTGTCAGCGTGTGTCAGAGTGTCTGAGAGTGTCAGAGTGTGTCTGAGAGTGTCAGAGAGTGTCAGAGAGTGTCACAGTGTGTCCGAGAGTGTCTGAGATTGTCAGATAGTATCTGAGAGTGTCAGAGAGTGTCAGAGTGTGTCAGAGAATGTCAGAGAGTGTCAGAGTGCGTCAGAGAGAGTCAGAGAGTGTCTGAGAGTGTCAGAGAGAGTCAGAGAGTGTCTGAGAGTGAAGGAGTGTGTCTGAGAGTGTCAGAGAGTATCAGAGAGTGTCACAGTGTGTCCGAGACTGTCTGAGATTGTCAGAGAGTATCTGAGAGTGTCAGAGAGTGTCAGAGTGTGTCAGAGAATGTCAGAGAGTGTCAGAGAGTGTCAGAGAGTGTCTGAGAGAGGCTGAGAGTGTCTGACAGTGTCAGAGATTGTCAGAGTGTGTCAGAGTGTGTCTCAGAGTGTCAGCGAGTGTCTGGGAGTGTCAGACAGTGTCAGAGAGTGTCTGAGAGTGTCAGACAGTGTCAGAGAGTGTCAGAGAGTGTCTGAGAGTGTCAGAGAGTGTCAGAGGGTGTCAGAGAGTGTCAGAGTGTGTCAGCGTGTGTCAGAGAGTGTCTGAGAGTGTCAGAGTGTGTCTGAGAGTGTCAGAGAATGTCAGAGAGTGTCACAGTGTGTCCGAGAGTGTCTGAGGTTGTCAGAGAGTATCTGAGAGCGTCAGAGAGTGTCAGAGTGTGTCAGAGAATGTCCGAGAGTGTCAGAGAGTGTCAGAGAGTGTCTGAGAGAGGCTGAGAGTGTCTGACAGTGTCAGAGATTGTCAGAGTGTGTCAGAGTGTGTCTCAGAGTGTCAGCGAGTGTCTGGGAGTGTCAGACAGTGTCAGAGAGTGTCTGAGAGTGTCAGACAGTGTCAGAGAGTGTCAGAGAGTGTCTGAGAGTGTCAGAGAGTGTCAGAGGGTGTCAGAGAGTGTCTGAGAGTGTCAGAGAGTGTCAGAGAGTGTCAGAGTGTGTCTGAGCGTGTCTGAGAGTGCCAGAGGGTTCCAGAGAGTGTCAGAGAGAGTCTGAGAGTGTCAGAGACTGTCAGAGAGTGTCAGAGACTGTCAGAGAGTGCCAGAGAGTCTCAGAGTGTGTCTGAGCTTGTCTGAGAGTGTCAGATTGTGTCAGAGAGTGTCTGAGAGTGTCAGAGAGAGTCAGAGAGTGTCTGAGATTGTCAGAGAGTGTCTGAGAGTGTCTGAAAGTGTCAGAGTGTGTCAGAGTGTGTCAGCGTGTGTCAGAGAGTGTCAGAGAGTGTCAGAGTGTGTCAGAGTGTGTCTGAGAGTGTCAGAGAGTGTCACAGTGTGTCCGAGAGTGTCAGAAAGTGTCAGAGAGTATCTGAGAGTGCCAGAGAGTGTCAGATTGTGTCAGAGAATGTCAGAGAGTGTCAGAGTGCGTCAGAGAGAGTCAGAGATTGTCTGAGAGTGTCAGCGAGTGTCTGGGAGTGTCAGACAGTGTCAGAGAGTGTCTGAGAGTGTCAGAGAGTGTCGGAGAGAGTCATAGTGTGTCCGAGAGTGTCAGAAAGTGTCAGAGAGTATCTGAGAGTGTCAGAGAGTGTCAGAGTGTGTCAGAGAGAGTCAGAGATTGTCTGAGAGTGTCAGTGAGTGTCTGAGAGTGTCAGAGAGTGTCAGCGTGTGTCTGAGAGTGTCCGAGTGTGTCTGAGAGAGTCAGAGACTGTCAGAGATTGTCAGAGAGCGTCTGAGAGTGTCTGACAATGTCAGAGAGTGTCAGAGAGTGTCAGAGTGTGTCAGCGTGTGTCAGAGTGAGTCAGAGAGTGTCAGAGTGTGTCTGAGAGTGTCAGAGAGTGTCAGAGAGTGTCACAGTGTGTCCGAGAGTGTCAGAAAGTGTCAGAGGGTATCTGAGAGTGTCAGAGAGTCTCAGAGTGTGTCAGAGAATGTCAGAGAGTGTCAGAGTGCATCAGAGAGAGTCAGAGATTATCTGAGTGTTCAGCGAATGTCTGGGAGTGTCAGGCAGTGTCAGAGAGTGTCTGAGAGTGTCAGACAGTGTCAGAGAGTGTCAGAGGGTGTCAGAGAGTGTCAGAGTGTGTCTCAGAGTGTCAGAGGGTGTTGGAGAGTGTCAGAGATTGTCTGAGAGTGTCAGAGTGTGTCAGAGAGTGTCTGAGAGTGTCTGAGAGTGTCTGAGAGAGACTGAGAGTGTCAGAGAGTGTCTGAGAGTGCCAGAGTGTGTCTGAGAGTGTCAGAGTGTGTCTGAGAGTGCCAGAGAGTGTCAGAGAGTGTCTGAGAGTGTCTGAGAGTGTCTGAGAGTGTCATAGTGTGTCTGAGTGTGTCTCAGAGTGTCAGAGAGTGTCAGAGTGTGTCAGAGAGTATCAGCGTGTGTCTGAGAGTGTCAGAGTGTGTCAGAGTGGGTCTGAGAGTGTCAGAGATTGTCAGAGTGTGTCAGAGAGTGTCTGAGAGAGTCTGAGAGTGTCAGAGAGTGTCAGAGAGTGTCAGAAAATGTCTGAGATTGTCAGATAGTGTCAGAGTGTGTCAGAGAGTGTCTGAGAGTGTCATAGAGTGTCAGTGTCTGTCTGAGAGTGTCCGAGTGTGTCTGAGAGAGTCAGAGAGTGTCAGAGATTGTCAGAGAGTGTCTGAGAGTGTCTGAGAGTGTCTGACAATGTCAGAGAGTGTCAGAGAGTGTCAGAGTGTGTCAGCGTGTGTCAGAGAGTGTCTGAGAGTGTCAGAGTGTGTCTGAGAGTGTCAGAGAGTGTCACAGTGTGTCCGAGAGTCTCTGAGATTGTCAGAGAGTATCTGAGAGTGTCAGAGAGTGTTAGAGTGTGTCAGAGAATGTCAGAGAGTGTCAGAGTGCGTCAGAGAGAGTCAGAGAGTGTCTGAGAGTGTCAGAGAGAGTCAGAGAGTGTCTGAGAGTGAAGGAGTGTGTCAGAGGGTGTCAGCGAGTGTCTGGGAGTGTCAGACAGTGTCAGAGAGTGTCTGAGAGTGTCAGACAGTGTCTCAGAGTGTCAGAGGGTGTTGGAGAGTGTCAGAGTGTGTCAGAGAGTATCAGCGTGTGTCTGAGAGTGTCAGAGTGTGTCAGAGTGTGTCTGAGAGTGTCAGAGATTGTCAGAGTGTGTCTGAGAGTGTCTGAGAGAGTCTGAGAGTGTCAGAGAGTGTCAGAGAGTGTCAGAAAATGTCTGAGATTGTCAGATAGTGTCAGAGTGTGTCAGAGAGTGTCTGAGAGTGTCATAGAGTGTCAGTGTGTGTCTGAGAGTGTCCGAGTATGTCTGAGAGAGTCAGAGAGTGTCAGAGATTGTCAGAGAGTGTCTGAGAGTGTCTGAGAGTGTCAGAGTGTGTCTGAGAGTGTCAGAGAGTGTCACAGTGTGTCCGAGAGTGTCTGAGATTGTCAGAGAGTATATGAGAGTGTCAGAGAGTGTCAGAGTGTGTCAGAGAATGTCAGAGAGTGTCACAGTGTGTCCGAGAGTGTCTGAGATTGTCAGAGAGTATATGAGAGTGTCAGAGAGTGTCAGAGTGTGTCAGAGAATGTCAGAGAGTGTCAGAGTGCATCAGAGAGTGTCAGAGAGTGTCTGAGAGTGTCTGAGAGAGTCAGAGAGTGTCTGAGAGTGAAGGAGTGTGTCAGAGGGTGTCAGCGAGTGTCTGGGAGTGTCAGACAGTGTCAGAGAGTGTCTGAGAGTGTCAGACAGTGACAGAGAGTGTCTGAGAGTGTCAGAGAGTGTCAGAGGGTCTCAGAGAGTGTCTGAGAGTGTCAGAGAGTGTCAGAGAGTGTCAGAGTGTGTCTGAGCATGTCTGAGAGTGCCAGAGGGTTCCAGAGAGTGTCAGAGAGAGTCTGAGAGTGTCAGAGACTGTCAGAGAGTATCTGAGAGAGTCTGAGAGTGTCAGAGAGTGTCAGAGAGTGTCAGAGAGTGTCAGAAAATGTCTGGGATTGTCAGATAGTGTCAGAGTGTGTCAGAGAGTGTCTGAGAGTGTCAGAGAGTGTCAGAGATTGTCAGAGAGCGTCTGAGAGTGTCTGACAATGTCAGAGAGTGTCAGAGAGTGTCAGAGTGTGTCAGCGTGTGTCAGAGTGTGTCAGAGATTGTCAGAGTGTGTCAGAGTGTGTCTGAGAGTGTCAGAGAGTGTCACAGTGTGTCCGAGAGTGTCAGAAAGTGTCAGAGAGTATCTGAGAGTGTCAGAGAGTGTCAGAGTGTGTCAGAGAATGTCAGAGAGTGTCACAGTGCATCAGAGAGAGTCAGAGATTATCTGAGTGTGTCAGCGAATGTCTGGGAGTGTCAGACAGTGTCAGAGAGTGTCGGAGAGTGTCAGACAGTGTCAGAGAGTGTCAGAGGGTGTCAGAGAATGTCAGAGTGTGTCTCAGAGTGTCAGAGGGTGTTGGAGAGTGTCAGAGAGTGTCAGAGATTGTCTGAGAGTGTCAGAGTGTGTCAGAGAGTGTCTGAGAGTGTCTGAGAGAGACTGAGAGTGTCAGAGAGTGTCTGAGAGTGCCAGAGTGTGTCTGAGAGTGTCTGAGAGTGTCTGAGAGTGTCAGAGAGTGTCAGAGTGTGTCAGAGTGTGTCTCAGAGTGTCAGAGTGTGTCAGAGAGTATCAGAGTGTGTCTGAGAGTGTCAGAGTGTGTCAGAGTGTGTCTGAGAGTGTCAGAGATTGTCAGAGTGTGTCTCAGAGTGTCAGAGAGAGTCTGAGAGTGTCAGAGAGTGTCAGAGCGTTCAGAAAATGTCTGAGATTGTCAGATAGTGTCAGAGTGTGTCAGAGAGTGTCTGAGAGTGTCATAGAGTGTCAGTGTGTGTCTGAGAGTGTCCGAGTGTGTCTGAGAGAGTCAGAGAGTGTCAGAGATTGTCAGAGAGTGTCTGAGAGTGTCTGAGAGCGTCTGAGAGTGTCTGACAATGTCAGAGAGTGTCAGAGACTGTCAGAGTGTGTCAGCGTGTGTCAGAGAGTGTCTGAGAGTGTCAGAGTGTGTCTGAGAGTGTCAGAGAGTGTCAGAGAGTGTCACAGTGTGTCCGAGAGTGTCTGAGATTGTCAGAGAGTATCTGAGAGTGTCAGAGAGTGTCAGAGTGTGTCAGAGAATGTCAGAGAGTGTCAGAGTGCGTCAGAGAGAGTCAGAGAGTGTCTGAAAGTGTCAGAGAGAGTCAGAGAGTGTCTGAGAGTGAAGGAGTGTGTCAGAGGGTGTCAGCGAGTGTCTGGGAGTGTCAGACAGTGTCAGAGAGTGTCTGACAGTGTCAGACAGTGTCAGAGACTGTCTGAGTGTGTCAGAGAGTGTCAGAGGGTGTCAGAGAGTGTCTGAGAGTGTCAGCGAGTGTCAGAGTGTGTCTGAGCGTGTCTGAGAGTGCCAGAGGGTTCCAGAGAGTGTCAGAGAGAGTCTGAGAGTGTCAGAGACTGTCAGAGAGTGTCAGAGACTGTCAGAGAGTGCCAGAGAGTCTCAGAGTGTGTCTGAGCTTGTCTGAGAGTGTCAGATTGTGTCAGAGAGTGTCTGAGAGTGAAGGAGTGTGTCAGACTGTGTCAGAGAGTGTCAGAGAGAGTCAGAGAGTGTCTGAGATTGTCAGAGAGTGTCTGAGAGTGTCTGAAAGTGTCAGAGAGTGTCAGAGTGTGTCAGAGTGTGTCAGAGTGTGTCTGACAGTGTCAGAGAGTGTCACAGTGTGTCCGAGAGTGTCAGAAAGTGTCAGAGAGTATCTGAGAGTGCCAGAGTGTGTCAGATTGTGTCAGAGAATGTCAGAGAGTGTCAGAGTGCGTCAGAGAGAGTCAGAGATTGTCTGAGAGTGTCAGCGAGTGCCTGGGAGTGTCAGACAGTTTCAGAGAGTGTCTGAGAGTGTCAGAGAGTGTCGGAGAGAGTCATAGTGTGTCCGAGAGTGTCAGAAAGTGTCTGAGAGTATCTGAGAGTGTCAGAGAGTGTCAGAGTGTGTCAGAGAGAGTCAGAGATTGTCTGAGAGTGTCAGCGAGTGTCTGGGAGTGTCAGAGAGTGTCAGAGTGTGTCTGAGAGTGAAGGAGTGTGTCAGAGTGTGTCAGTGAGTGTCTGAGTGTGTCTGAGAGTGCCAGAGAGTGTCAGAGAGTGTCTGAGAGTGAAGGAGTGTGTCAGAGTGTGTCAGAGAGTGTCTGAGAGTGCCAGAGAGTGCCAGAGAGTGTCAGAGAGAGTCTGAGAGTGTCAGAGACTGTCAGAGAGTGCCAGAGAGTCTCAGAGTGTGTCTGAACGTGTCTGAGAGTGTCAGAGAGTGTCAGAGAGTGTCTGAGAGTGAAGGAGTGTGTCAGAGTGTGTCAGAGAGTTTCTGAGAGTGCCAGAGTGCGTCAGAGAGAGTCAGAGATTGTCTGAGAGTGTCAGCGAGTGTCTGGGAGTGTCAGAGAGTGTCAGAGTGTGTCTGAGCCTGTCTGAGAGTGTCAGAGAGTGTCAGAGAGAGTCAGAGATTGTCTGAGAGTGTCAGCGAGTGTCTGGGAGTGTCAGAGAGTGTCAGAGTGTGTCTGAGCCTGTCTGAGAGTGTCAGAGAGTGTCAGAGAGCGTCTGAGAGTGAAGGAGTGTGTCAGAGTGTGTCAGAGAGTGTCTGAGAGTGCCAGAGAGTGTCAGAGAGAGTCTGAGAGTGTCAAGACTGTCAGAGAGTGCCAGAGAGTCTCAGAGTGTGTCTGAACGTGTCTGAGAGTGTCAGAGAGTGTCAGAGAGTGTCTGAGAGTGCAGGAGTGTTTCAGAGTGTGTCAGAGAGTGTCTGAGAGTGCCAGAGAGTGCCAGAGAGTGTCTGAGAGTGCCAGAGAGTGCCAGAGAGTGTCAGAGAGTGCCAGAGAGTGTCAGAGAGTGTCTGAGAGTGAAGGAGTGTGTCAGAGAGTGTCAGAGAGTGTCAGAGATTGTCAGAGAGTGTCAGAGAGTGCCAGAGAGTGTCTGAGAGTGCCAGAGAGTGTCAGAGAGTGTTTGAGAGTGAAGGAGTGTGTCAGAGTGTGTCAGAGAGTTTCTGAGAGTGTCTGAGAGTGCCAGAGAGTGTAAGAGAGTGTCTGAGAGTGCCAGAGAGTGCCAGAGCGTGTCTGAGAATGCCAGAGAGTCTCAGAGAGTGTCAGAGTGTGTCTCAGAGTGTCAGAGGATGTTGGAGAGTGTCAGAGATTGTCTGAGAGTGTCAGAGTGTGTCAGAGAGTGTCTGAGAGTGTCTGAGAGAGTCTGAGAGTGTCAGAGAGTGTCAGAGAAGGTCTGAGATTGTCAGAGGGTGTCAGAGTGTGTCAGAGAGTGTCTGAGAGTGCCAGAGTGTGTCTGAGAGTGTCAGAGTGTGTCTGAGAGTGTCAGAGAGTGTCAGAGAGGGTCTGAGAGAGGCTGAGAGTGTCTGAGATTGGCAGAGAATGTCAGAGAGTGTCAGAGAGTGTCAGAGAGTGTCAGCGAGTGTCTGGGAGTGTCAGACAGTGTCAGAGACTGTCTGAGAGTGTCAGAAAGTGTCAGAGAGTGTCTGAGAGTGTCAGAGAGTGTCAGAGGGTGTCAGAGAGTGTCTGAGAGAGTCAGAGATTGTCAGAGAGTGTCAGAGTGTGTCTGAGTGTGTCTGAGAGTGTCAGAGAGAGTCAGAGAGTGTCTGAGAGTATCTGAGAGTGCCAGAGGGTTCAAGAGAGTGTCAGAGAGAGTCTGAGAGTGTCTGAGAGTGCCAGAGAGTGTAAGAGAGTGTCTGAGAGTGCCAGAGAGTGTCTGAGAGTGTAAGAGAGTGCCAGAGAGTCTCAGAGAGTCTCAGAGTGTGTCTCAGAGTGTCAGAGGGTGTTGGAGAGTGTCAGAGAGTGTCAGAGATTGCCTGAGAGTGTCAGAGTGTGTCAGAGAGTGTCTGAGAGTGTCTGAGAGAGTCTGAGAGTGTCAGAGAGTGTCTGAGAGTGTCAGAGAGTGTCAGAGAGTGTCTGAGAGTGTATGATAAGGTCAGAGTGTGTCAGAGTGTGTCAGAGAGTGTCAGAGAGTGTCAGAAAATGTCTGAGATTGTCAGATAATGTCAGAGTGTGTCAAAGAGTGTCTGAGAGTGTCAGAGAGTGTCAGTGTGTGTTTGAGAGTGTCCGAGTGTGTCTGAGAGAGTCAGAGAGTGTCAGAGATTGTCAGAGAGCGTCAGAGATTGTCTGAGAGTGTCAGCGAGTGTCTGGGAGTGTCAGAGAGTGTCAGAGTGTGTCTGAGAGTGAAGGAGTGTGTCAGAGTGTGTCAGTGAGTGTCTGAGTGTGTCTGAGAGTGCCAGAGAGTGTCAGAGAGTGTCTGAGAGTGAAGGAGTGTGTCAGAGTGTGTCAGAGAGTGTCTGAGAGTGCCAGAGAGTGCCAGAGAGTGTCAGAGAGAGTCTGAGAGTGTCAGAGACTGTCAGAGAGTGCCAGAGAGTCTCAGAGTGTGTCTGAACGTGTCTGAGAGTGTCAGAGAGTGTCAGAGAGTGTCTGAGAGTGAAGGAGTGTGTCAGAGTGTGTCAGAGAGTTTCTGAGAGTGCCAGAGTGCGTCAGAGAGAGTCAGAGATTGTCTGAGAGTGTCAGCGAGTGTCTGGGAGTGTCAGAGAGTGTCAGAGTGTGTCTGAGCCTGTCTGAGAGTGTCAGAGAGTGTCAGAGAGAGTCAGAGATTGTCTGAGAGTGTCAGCGAGTGTCTGGGAGTGTCAGAGAGTGTCAGAGTGTGTCTGAGCCTGTCTGAGAGTGTCAGAGAGTGTCAGAGAGCGTCTGAGAGTGAAGGAGTGTGTCAGAGTGTGTCAGAGAGTGTCTGAGAGTGCCAGAGAGTGTCAGAGAGAGTCTGAGAGTGTCAAGACTGTCAGAGAGTGCCAGAGAGTCTCAGAGTGTGTCTGAACGTGTCTGAGAGTGTCAGAGAGTGTCAGAGAGTGTCTGAGAGTGCAGGAGTGTTTCAGAGTGTGTCAGAGAGTGTCTGAGAGTGCCAGAGAGTGTCTGAGAGTGCCAGAGAGTGCCAGAGAGTGTCAGAGAGTGCCAGAGAGTGTCAGAGAGTGTCTGAGAGTGAAGGAGTGTGTCAGAGTGTGTCAGAGAGTGTCAGAGATTGTCAGAGAGTGTCAGAGAGTGCCAGAGAGTGTCTGAGAGTGCCAGAGAGTGTCAGAGAGTGTCTGAGAGTGAAGGAGTGTGTCAGAGTGTGTCAGAGAGTTTCTGAGAGTGTCTGAGAGTGCCAGAGAGTGTAAGAGAGTGTCTGAGAGTGCCAGAGAGTGCCAGAGCGTGTCTGAGAATGCCAGAGAGTCTCAGAGAGTGTCAGAGTGTGTCTCAGAGTGTCAGAGGATGTTGGAGAGTGTCAGGGATTGTCTGAGAGTGTCAGAGTGTGTCAGAGAGTGTCTGAGAGTGTCTGAGAGAGTCTGAGAGTGTCAGAGAGCGTCAGAGATTGTCTGAGAGTGTCAGCGAGTGTCTGGGAGTGTCAGAGAGTGTCAGAGTGTGTCTGAGAGTGAAGGAGTGTGTCAGAGTGTGTCAGTGAGTGTCTGAGTGTGTCTGAGAGTGCCAGAGAGTGTCAGAGAGTGTCTGAGAGTGAAGGAGTGTGTCAGAGTGTGTCAGAGAGTGTCTGAGAGTGCCAGAGAGTGCCAGAGAGTGTCAGAGAGAGTCTGAGAGTGTCAGAGACTGTCAGAGAGTGCCAGAGAGTCTCAGAGTGTGTCTGAACGTGTCTGAGAGTGTCAGAGAGTGTCAGAGAGTGTCTGAGAGTGAAGGAGTGTGTCAGAGTGTGTCAGAGAGTTTCTGAGAGTGCCAGAGTGCGTCAGAGAGAGTCAGAGATTGTCTGAGAGTGTCAGCGAGTGTCTGGGAGTGTCAGAGAGTGTCAGAGTGTGTCTGAGCCTGTCTGAGAGTGTCAGAGAGTGTCAGAGAGAGTCAGAGATTGTCTGAGAGTGTCAGCGAGTGTCTGGGAGTGTCAGAGAGTGTCAGAGTGTGTCTGAGCCTGTCTGAGAGTGTCAGAGAGTGTCAGAGAGCGTCTGAGAGTGAAGGAGTGTGTCAGAGTGTGTCAGAGAGTGTCTGAGAGTGCCAGAGAGTGTCAGAGAGAGTCTGAGAGTGTCAAGACTGTCAGAGAGTGCCAGAGAGTCTCAGAGTGTGTCTGAACGTGTCTGAGAGTGTCAGAGAGTGTCAGAGAGTGTCTGAGATTGCAGGAGTGTTTCAGAGTGTGTCAGAGAGTGTCTGAGAGTGCCAGAGAGTGTCTGAGAGTGCCAGAGAGTGCCAGAGAGTGTCAGAGAGTGCCAGAGAGTGTCAGAGAGTGTCTGAGAGTGAAGGAGTGTGTCAGAGTGTGTCAGAGAGTGTCAGAGATTGTCAGAGAGTGTCAGAGAGTGCCAGAGAGTGTCTGAGAGTGCCAGAGAGTGTCAGAGAGTGTCTGAGAGTGAAGGAGTGTGTCAGAGTGTGTCAGAGAGTTTCTGAGAGTGTCTGAGAGTGCCAGAGAGTGTAAGAGAGTGTCTGAGAGTGCCAGAGAGTGCCAGAGCGTGTCTGAGAATGCCAGAGAGTCTCAGAGAGTGTCAGAGTGTGTCTCAGAGTGTCAGAGGATGTTGGAGAGTGTCAGGGATTGTCTGAGAGTGTCAGAGTGTGTCAGAGAGTGTCTGAGAGTGTCTGAGAGAGTCTGAGAGTGTCAGAGAGTGTCAGAGAAGGTCTGAGATTGTCAGAGGGTGTCAGAGTGTGTCAGAGAGTGTCTGAGAGTGCCAGAGTGTGTCTGAGAGTGTCAGAGTGTGTCTGAGAGTGTCAGAGAGTGTCAGAGAGGGTCTGAGAGAGGCTGAGAGTGTCTGAGATTGGCAGAGAATGTCAGAGAGTGTCAGAGAGTGTCAGAGAGTGTCAGCGAGTGTCTGGGAGTGTCAGACAGTGTCAGAGACTGTCTGAGAGTGTCAGAAAGTGTCAGAGAGTGTCTGAGAGTGTCAGAGAGTGTCAGAGGGTGTCAGAGAGTGTCTGAGAGAGTCAGAGATTGTCAGAGAGTGTCAGAGTGTGTCTGAGTGTGTCTGAGAGTGTCAGAGAGAGTCAGAGAGTGTCTGAGAGTATCTGAGAGTGCCAGAGGGTTCAAGAGAGTGTCAGAGAGAGTCTGAGAGTGTCTGAGAGTGCCAGAGAGTGTAAGAGAGTGTCTGAGAGTGCCAGAGAGTGTCTGAGAGTGTAAGAGAGTGCCAGAGAGTCTCAGAGAGTCTCAGAGTGTGTCTCAGAGTGTCAGAGGGTGTTGGAGAGTGTCAGAGAGTGTCAGAGATTGCCTGAGAGTGTCAGAGTGTGTCAGAGAGTGTCTGAGAGTGTCTGAGAGAGTCTGAGAGTGTCAGAGAGTGTCTGAGAGTGTCAGAGAGTGTCAGAGAGTGTCTGAGAGTGTATGATAAGGTCAGAGTGTGTCAGAGTGTGTCAGAGAGTGTCAGAGAGTGTCAGAAAATGTCTGAGATTGTCAGATAGTGTCAGAGTGTGTCAAAGAGTGTCTGAGAGTGTCAGAGAGTGTCAGTGTGTGTCTGAGAGTGTCCGAGTGTGTCTGAGAGAGTCAGAGAGTGTCAGAGATTGTCAGAGAGCGTCTGAGAGTGTCTGACAATGTCAGAGAGTGTCAGAGAGTGTCAGAGTGTGTCAGCGTGTGTCAGAGTGTGTCAGAGAGTGTCAGAGTGTGTCAGAGTGTGTCTGAGAGTGTCAGAGAGTGTCAGAGAGTGTCACAGTGTGTCCGAGAGTGTCAGAAAGTGTCAGAGAGTATCTGAGAGTGTCAGAGAGTGTCAGAGTGTGTCAGAGAATATCAGAGAGTGTCAGAGTGCATCAGAGAGAGTCAGAGATTATCTGAGTGTGTCAGCGAATGTCTGGGAGTGTCACGCAGTGTCAGAGAGTGTCTGAGAGTGTCAGACAGTGTCAGAGAGTGTCAGAGGGTGTCAGAGAGTGTCAGAGTGTGTCTCAGAGTGTCAGAGGGTGTTGGAGAGTGTCAGAGAGTGTCAGAGACTGTCTGAGAGTGTCAGAGTGTGTCAGAGAGTGCCTGAGTGTGTCTGAGAGAGACTGAGAGTGTCAGAGAGTGTCTGAGAGTGCCAGAGTGTGTCTGAGAGTGTCAGAGTGTGTCTGAGAGTGTCAGAGAGTGTCAGAGAGTGTCTGAGAGTGTCTGAGAGTGCCAGAGAGTGTCTGAGAGTGTCTGAGAGTGTCTGAGAGTGTCAGAGAGTGTCAGAGTGTGTCAGAGTGTGTCTCAGAGTGTCAGAGAGTGTCAGAGTGTGTCAGAGAGTATCAGCGTGTGTCTGAGAGTGTCAGAGTGTGTCAGAGTGTGTCTGAGAGTGTCAGAGATTGTCAGAGTGTGTCAGAGAGTGTCTGAGAGCGTCTGAGAGTGTCAGAGAGTGTCAGAGAGTGTCAGAAAATGTCTGAGATTGTCAGATAGTGTCAGAGTGTGTCAGAGAGTGTCTGAGAGTGTCATAGAGTGTCAGTGTGTGTCTGAGAGTGTCCGAGTGTGTCTGAGAGAGTCAGAGAGTGTCAGAGATTGTCAGAGAGTGTCTGAGAGTGTCTGAGAGTGTCTGACAATGTCAGAGAGTGTCAGAGAGTGTCAGAGTGTGTCAGCGTGTGTCAGAGAGTGTCTGAGAGTGTCAGAGTGTGTCTGAGAGTGTCAGAGAGTGTCACAGTGTGTCCGAGAGTGTCTGAGATTGTCAGAGAGTATCTGAGAGTGTCAGAGAGTGTCAGAGTGTGTCAGAGAATGTCAGAGAGTGTCAGAGTGCGTCAGAGAGAGTCAGAGAGTGTCTGAGAGTGTCAGAGAGAGTCAGAGAGTGTCTGAGAGTGAAGGAGTGTGTCAGAAGGTGTCAGCGAGTGTCTGGGAGTGTCAGACAGTGTCAGAGAGTGTCTGAGAGTGTCAGACAGTGTCTCAGAGTGTCAGAGGGTGTTGGAGAGTGTCAGAGAGTGTCTGAGAGTGTCTGAGAGAGACTGAGAGTGTCAGAGTGTGTCTGAGAGTGCCAGAGTGTGTCTGAGAGTGTCAGAGTGTGTCTGAGCGTGACTGAGAGTGTCAGAGACTGTCATGGAGTGAAGGAGTGTGTCAGAGTGTGTCAGAGAGTGTCAGAGAGTGTCTGAGAGTGCCAGAGAGTGTCAGAGAGTGTCTGAGAGTATCAGAGTGTGTCTGAGAGTGTCAGAGTGCGTCAGCGTGTGTCAGAGAGTGTCTGAGATTGTCAGAGAGTGTCTGAGTGTGTCTGAGAGTGTCAGAGAGTGTCAGAGAGTGTCTGAGAGTGTCTGAGAGTGTCTGAGAGTGCCAGAGAGTGTCTGAGAGTGTCTGAGAGTGTCTGAGAGTGTCAGAGAGTGTCAGAGTGTGTCAGAGTGTGTCTCAGAGTGTCAAAGAGTGTCAGAGTGTGTCAGAGAGTATCAGCGTGTGTCTGAGAGTGTCAGAGTGTGTCAGAGTGTGTCTGAGAGTGTCAGAGATTGTCAGAGTGTGTCAGAGAGTGTCTGAGAGCGTCTGAGAGTGTCAGAGAGTGTCAGAGAGTGTCAGAGAGTGTCAGAAAATGTCTGAGATTGTCAGATAGTGTCAGAGTGTGTCAGAGAGTGTCTGAGAGTGTCATAGAGTGTCAGTGTGTGTCTGAGAGTGTCCGCGTGTGTCTGAGAGAGTCAGAGAGTGTCAGAGATTGTCAGAGAGTGTCTGAGAGTGTCTGAGAGTGTCTGACAATGTCAGAGAGTGTCAGAGAGTGTCAGAGTGTGTCAGCGTGTGTCAGAGAGTGTCTGAGAGTGTCAGAGTGTGTCTGAGAGTGTCAGAGAGTGTCACAGTGTGTCCGAGAGTGTCTGAGATTGTCAGAGAGTATCTGAGAGTGTCAGAGAGTGTCAGAGTGTGTCAGAGAATGTCAGAGAGTGTCAGAGTGCGTCAGAGAGAGTCAGAGAGTGTCTGAGAGTGTCAGAGAGAGTCAGAGAGTGTCTGAGAGTGAAGGAGTGTGTCAGAAGGTGTCAGCGAGTGTCTGGGAGTGTCAGACAGTGTCAGAGAGTGTCTGAGAGTGTCAGACAGTGTCTCAGAGTGTCAGAGGGTGTTGGAGAGTGTCAGAGAGTGTCAGAGATTGTCTGAGAGTGTCAGAGTGTGTCAGAGAGTGTCTGAGAGTGTCTGAGAGAGACTGAGAGTGTCAGAGTGTGTCTGAGAGTGCCAGAGTGTGTCTGAGAGTGTCAGAGTGTGTCTGAGCGTGACTGAGAGTGTCAGAGACTGTCATGGAGTGAAGGAGTGTGTCAGAGTGTGTCAGAGAGTGTCAGAGAGTGTCTGAGAGTGCCAGAGAGTGTCAGAGAGTGTCTGAGAGTATCAGAGTGTGTCTGAGAGTGTCAGAGTGTGTCAGAGTGCGTCAGCGTGTGTCAGAGAGTGTCTGAGATTGTCAGAGAGTGTCTGAGTGTGTCTGAGAGTGGCTGAGTGTGGCTGAGAGAGTCAGAGAGTGTCAGAGTGTGTCTGAAAGTGTCAGAGAGTGTCAGACTCTGTCTGAGAGTGCAGAGAGTGTGAGAGGGTGTCGGAGAGTGTCAGAGTGTGTCAGAGTGTGTCTCAGAGTGTCAGAGAGTGTCAGAGTGTGTCAGAGAGTATCAGCGTGTGTCTGAGAGTGTCAGAGTGTGTCAGAGTGTGTCTGAGAGTGTCAGAGATTGTCAGAGTGTGTCAGAGAGTGTCTGAGAGCGTCTGAGAGTGTCAGAGAGTGTCAGAGAGTGTCAGAAAATGTCTGAGATTGTCAGATAGTGTCAGAGTGTGTCAGAGAGTGTCTGAGAGTGTCATAGAGTGTCAGTGTGTGTCTGAGAGTGTCCGAGTGTGTCTGAGAGAGTCAGAGAGTGTCAGAGATTGTCAGAGAGTGTCTGAGAGTGTCTGAGAGTGTCTGACAATGTCAGAGAGTGTCAGAGAGTGTCAGAGTGTGTCAGCGTGTGTCAGAGAGTGTCTGAGAGTGTCAGAGTGTGTCTGAGAGTGTCAGAGAGTGTCACAGTGTGTCCGAGAGTGTCTGAGATTGTCAGAGAGTATCTGAGAGTGTCAGAGAGTGTCAGAGTGTGTCAGAGAATGTCAGAGAGTGTCAGAGTGCGTCAGAGAGAGTCAGAGAGTGTCTGAGAGTGTCAGAGAGAGTCAGAGAGTGTCTGAGAGTGAAGGAGTGTGTCAGAAGGTGTCAGCGAGTGTCTGGGAGTGTCAGACAGTGTCAGAGAGTGTCTGAGAGTGTCAGACAGTGTCTCAGAGTGTCAGAGGGTGTTGGAGAGTGTCAGAGAGTGTCAGAGATTGTCTGAGAGTGTCAGAGTGTGTCAGAGAGTGTCTGAGAGTGTCTGAGAGAGACTGAGAGTGTCAGAGTGTGTCTGAGAGTGCCAGAGTGTGTCTGAGAGTGTCAGAGTGTGTCTGAGCGTGACTGAGAGTGTCAGAGACTGTCATGGAGTGAAGGAGTGTGTCAGAGTGTGTCAGAGAGTGTCAGAGAGTGTCTGAGAGTGCCAGAGAGTGTCAGAGTGTGTCTGAGAGTGTCAGAGTGTGTCAGAGTGCGTCAGCGTGTGTCAGAGAGTGTCTGAGATTGTCAGAGAGTGTCTGAGTGTGTCTGAGAGTGGCTGAGTGTGGCTGAGAGAGTCAGAGAGTGTCAGAGTGTGTCTGAAAGTGTCAGAGAGTGTCAGACTCTGTCTGAGAGTGCAGAGAGTGTGAGAGGGTGTCGGAGAGTGTCAGAGAGTGTCAGAGATTGTCTGAGAGTGTCAGAGTGTGTCAGAGAGAGTCTGAGAGTGTCAGAGGGTGTCAGAGTGTGTCTGAGAGTGTCAGAGTGTGTCTGAGAGTGTCAGAGACTGTCTGAGAGAGTCTGAGAGTTTCTGACAGTGTCAGAGTGTGTCAGAGAGTGTCTGAGAGCGTCAGAGAGTGTCAGAGTGTGTCTGAGAGTGACAGAGTGTGTCTGAGAGTGTCAGAGAGTGTCTGAGAGTGTCTGACAGTGTCTGACAGTGTCTGACAGTATCAGAGTGTGTCAGAGAGTGTCAGCGTGTGTCAGAGAGTGTCAGAGAGTGTCACAGTGTGTCAGAGTGTGTCAGAGAGTGTCTGAAAGTGTCAGAGAGTGTCTGAGAGTGTCAGAGTGTTTCTGAGAGTGTCTGAGAGTGTCAGAGAATGTCAGAGAGTGTCTCAGAGTGTCAGAGGGTGTCGGAGAGTGTCAGAGAGTGTCAGAGAGTGTCTGAGAGTGCCAGAGTGTGTCTGAGAGTGTCAGAGTGTGTCTGAGAGTGTCAGAGAGTGTCTGAGAGTGACTGAGAGTGTCAGAGACTGTCACAGTGTGTCCGAGAGTGTCAGAAAGAGTCTGAGAGTGTCAGAGAGTGTCAGAGGGTGTCAGAGAGTGTCAGAGAGTGTCAGAGAGATTCAGAGAGTGTCAGAGAGTGTCAGAGTGTGTCTGAGCGTGTCTGAGAGTGTCAGAGAGAGTCAGAGAGTGTCTGAGGGTGAAGAAGTGTGTCAGAGTGTGTCAGAGAGTGTCTGAGAGTGTCTGAGAGTGCCAGAGGGTTCCAGAGAGTGTCAGAGAGAGTCTGAGAGTGTCAGAAAGTGTCTGAGAGTGTCAGAGAGTGTCAGAGGGTGTCAGAGAGTGTCAGAGAGTGTCAGAGAGTGTCACAGTGTGTCCGAGAGTGTCAGAAAGTGTCTGAGAGTGTCAGAGAGTGTCAGAGGGTGTCAGAGAGTGTCAGAGAGTGTCAGAGAGATTCAGAGAGTGTCAGAGAGTGTCAGAGTGTGTCTGAGCGTGTCTGAGAGTGTCAGAGAGAGTCAGAGAGTGTCTGAGGGTGAAGAAGTGTGTCAGAGTGTGTCAGAGAGTGTCTGAGAGTGTCTGAGAGTGCCAGAGGGTTCCAGAGAGTGTCAGAGAGAGTGTGAGAGTGTCAGAGACTGTCAGAGAGTGTCAGAGACTGTCAGAGTGTGTCTGAGCGTGTCTGAGAATGTCTGAGAGTGCCAGAGAGTGTAAGAGAGCGTCTGAGAGTGCCAGAGAGTGTCTGAGAGTGCCAGAGAGTGCCAGAGAGTCTCAGAGAGTGTCAGAGTGTGTCTCAGAGTGTCAGAGGGTGTTGGAGAGTGTCAGAGTGTCTCAGAGAGTGTCAGAGAGTGTCGGAGTGTGTCAGAGTGTGTCAGAGAGCATCAGAGTGTGTCTGAGAGTGTCAGAGAGTGTCAGAGTGTGTCAGAGTGTGTCAGAGAGAGTCTGACAGTGTCAGGGAGTGTCAGAGGGTGTCTGACAGTGTCTGATTAGATTAGATTAGAGATGCTGCACTGAAACAGGCCCTTCGGCCCACCGAGTCTGTGCCGAACATCAACCACCCATTTATACTCATCCTGCACTAATCCCATATTCCTACCAAACATCCCCACCTGTCCCTATATTTCCCTACCACCGACCTATACTGGTGACAATTTATAATGGCCAATTTACCGATCAACCTGCAAGTCTTTTGGCTTGTGGGAGGAAACTGGAGCACCCGGAGAAAACCCACGCAGAAACAGGGAGAACTTGCAAACTCCACACAGGCAGTACCCGGAATCGAACCCGGGTCCCTGGAGCTGTGAGGCTGCGGTGCCAACCACTGCGTCAATGTGCCGCTCTGAGAGTGCCACAGAGTGTCTGAGAGTTTCAGAGAGTGTCTGAGTGTGTCTGAGAGTGTCAGAGACTTTCAGAGAGTGTCAGAGAGTGTCAGAGAGTGTCAGAGTGTGTCAGAATGTGTCTGAGAGTGTCACAAAGTGTTGGAGAGTATCTGAGTGTGTCAGAGAGTGTCAGAGTGTGCCAGAGAGTGTCAGAGAGTGTCAGAGTGCGTCAGAAAGAGTCAGAGTGTGTCTGAGAGTGTCAGAGAGTGTCTGGGAGTGTCAGACAGTGTCAGAGAGTGTCTGAGAGTGTCTGAGAGTGTCAGAGAGTGTCAGAGTGTGTCTGAGTGTGTCTGAGAGTGTCAGAGAGTGTCAGAGAGTGTCTGAGAGTGAAGGAGTGTGTCAGAGTGTGTCAGAGAGTGTCTGAGAGTACCAGAGAGTGCCAGAGCGTGTCAGAGTGTGTCTGAGAGTGTCTGAGACAGTCAGAGACTGTCAGAGAGTGTCAGAGAGTTTCGGAGAGTGTCTGAGAGTGTCAGAGTGTGTCAGAGAGTGTCTGAGTGAGTCTGACAGAGTCTGAGAGTGTCAGATAGTATCAGAGAGTATTAGAGTGTGTCAGAGAGTGTCTGAGAGTGCCAGAGAGTGCCAGAGTTTGTCAGAGAGTGTCTGAGAGTGTCAGAGTGCGTCAGAGAGAGTCAGAGATAGTCTGAGAGTTTGAGCGAGTGTCTGGGATTGTCAGGCAGTGTCAGAAAGTGTCTGAGAGTGTCAGACAGTGTCAGAGAGTGTCTGAGAGTGTCAGAGAGTGTCAGAGAGTGTCTGAGAGTGTCAGAGAGTGTCAGAGAGTGTCAGAGAGTGTCAGAGTGTGTCTGAGCGTGACTGAGGGAGTCAGAGAGTGTCAGAGAGTGTCTGAGAGTGAAGGAGTGCGTCAGTGTTTGTCAGAGAGTGTCTCAGAGTGCCAGTGAGTGCCAGAGAGTGTCAGAGAGAGTCTGAGAGTGTCAGAGACTGTCAGAGAGTGTCAGAGAGTCTCAGAGTGTGTCTGAGCGTGTCTGAGAGTGTCAGAGAGTGTCAGAGAGTGTCTGAGAGTGAACGAGAGTGTCAGAGTGTATCAGAGAGTGTCAGAGAGTGTCTGAGAGTGCCAGAGAGTGCCAGTGTGTTTCTGAGAGTGCCAGAGAGTGCCAGAGAGTGGCAGAGAGTGCCAGAGAGTGTCTGAGAGTGCCAGAGAGTGTCAGAGAGTGTCAGAGAGTGTCTGAGAGTGAAGGAGTGTGTCAGAGTGTGTCAGAGAGTTTCTGAGAGTGTCTGAGAGTGCCAGAGAGTGTAAGGGAGTGTCTGAGAGTGCCAGAGAGAGCCAGAGATTGTCTGAGAGTGCCAGAGAGTGCCAGAGAGTCTCAGAGAGTGTCAGAGAGTGTCTCAGAGTGTCAGAGGGTGTTGGAGAGTGTCAGAGAGTGTCAGAGATTGTCTGAGAGTGTCAGAGTGTGTCAGAGAGTGTCTGAGAGTGTCAGAGAGTGTCAGAGAATGTCTGAGATTGTCAGATAGTGTGAGAGTGTGTCAGAGAGTGTCTGAGAGTGCCAGAGTGTGTCTGAGAGTGTCAGAGTGTGTCTGAGAGTGTCAGAGAGTGTCAGAGAGTGTCTGAGAGTGTCTCACAGTGTCAAAGAGTGTCAGAGAGTGTCACCGTGTGTCAGAGAGTGTCAGATGTGTCAGAGTGTGTCAGAGAGTGTCTGAAAGTGTCAGAGCGTGTCTGAGAGTGTCAGAGAGTGTCTGAGAGTGAACGAAAGTGTCAGAGTGTATCAGAGAGTGTCTGAGAGTGTCTGAGAGTGTCAGAGAGTGTCAGAGTGTGTCTGAGTGTGTCTGAGAGTGTCAGAGAGTCTCAGAGAGTGTCTGAGAGTGAAGGAGTGTGTCAGAGTGTGTCACAGAGTGTCTGAGAGTGCCAGAGAGTGCCAGAGCGTGTCAGAGTGTGTCTGAGAGTGTCTGCGACAGTCAGAGACTGTCATAGAGTGTCAGAGAGTTTCGGAGAGTGTCTGAGAGTGTCAGAGTGTGTCAGAGAGTGTCTGAGTGAGTCTGAGAGAGTCTGAGAGTGTCAGACAGTGTCAGAGAATGTCTGAGATTGTCAGATAGTATCAGAGACTATGAGAGTGTGTCAGAGAGTGTCTGAGAGTGCCAGAGAGTGCCAGAGTTTGTCAGAGAGTGTCTGAGAGTGTCAGAGTGCGTCAGAGAGAGTCAGAGATTGTCTGAGAGTTTGAGCGAGTGTCTGGGATTGTCAGGCAGTGTCAGAAAGTGTCTGAGAGTGTCAGACAGTGTCAGAGAGTGTCTGAGAGTGTCAGAGAGTGTCAGAGGGTGTCAGAGAGTGTCTGAGAGTGTCAGAGAGTGTCAGAGAGTGTCAGAGTGTGTCTGAGCGTGACTGAGAGAGTCAGAGAGTGTCAGAGAGTGTCTGAGAGTGAAGGAGTGCGTCAGAGTTTGTCAGAGAGTGTCTCAGAGTGCCAGAGAGTGCCAGAGAGTGTCAGAGAGAATCTGAGAGTGTCAGAGACTGTTAGAGAGTGTCAGAGAGTCTCAGAGTGTGTCTGAGCGTGTCTGAGAGTGTCAGAGAGTGCCTGAGAGTGAACGAGAGTGTCAGAGTGTATCAGAGAGTGTCAGAGAGTGTCTGAGAGTGCCAGAGAGTGCCAGAGTGTGTCTGAGAGTGCCAGAGAGTGCCAGAGAGTGTCAGAGAGTGCCAGAGAGTGTCTGAGATTGCCAGAGAGTGCCAGAGAGTGTCAGAGAGTGTCTGAGAGTGAAGGAGTGTGTCAGAGTGTGTCAGAGAGGTTCTGAGAGTGTCTGAGAGTGCCAGAGAGAGCCAGAGAGTGTCTGAGAGTGCCAGAGAGTGCCAGAGAGTCTCAGAGAGTGTCAGAGAGTGTCTCAGAGTGTCAGAGGGTGTTGGAGAGTGTCAGAGAGTGTCAGAGATTGTCTGAGAGTGTCAGAGTGTGTCAGAGAGTGTCTGAGAGTGTCTGAGAGTGTCAGAGAGTGTTAGAAAATGTCTGAGATTGTCAGATAGTGTGAGAGTGTGTCAGAGAGTGTCTGAGAGTGCCAGAGTGTGTCTGAGAGTGTCAGAGTGTGTCTGAGAGTGTCAGAGAGTGTCTGAGAGTGTCTCACAGTGTCAAAGAGTGTCAGAGAGTGTCACCGTGTGTCAGAGAGTGTCAGATGTGTCAGAGTGTGTTAGAGAGTGTCTGAAAGTGTCAGAGAGTGTCTGAGAGTGTCAGAGAGTGTCAGATTGTGTTAGAGTGTGTCTCAGAGTGTCAGAGATTGTCAGAGTGTGTCAGAGAGTATCAGAGTCTGTCTGAGAGTGTCTGTGACTGTCAGAGACTGTCAGAGATTGTCAGATAGTGTCAGAGATTGTCAGATAGTGTCTGAGTGTGTCAGAGACTGTCTGAGTGTGTCTGAGAGTGTCTGAGTGAGTCTGAGAGTGTCAGAGAGTATCAGAGTCTGCCTGAGAGTGTCAGAGAGTGTCGGAGAGTGTCGGAGAGTGTCAGAGAGTGTCAGAGAGTGTCTGAGAGTGTCTCACAGTGTCAGAGAGTGTCAGAGAGAGTCACCGTGTGTCAGAGAGTGTCAGATGTGTCAGAGTGTGTCAGAGAGTGTCTGAAAGTGTCAGAGAGTGTCTGAGAGTGTCAGAGAGTGTCAGATTGTGTCAGAGTGTGTCTCAGAGTGTCAGAGATTGTCAGAGTGTGTCAGAGAGTATCAGAGTCTGTCTGAGAGTGTCTGTGACTGTCAGAGACTGTCAGAGATTGTCAGATAGTGTCAGAGATTGTCAGATAGTGTCTGAGTGTGTCAGAGACTGTCTGAGTGTGTCTGAGAGTGTCTGAGTGAGCCTGAGAGTGTCAGAGAGTGTCAGAGAGTGTCAGAGATTGTCTGAGAGTGTCAGAGTGTGTCAGAGAGTGTCAGAGTGTGTCAGAGTGTGTCTCAGAGTGTCAGAGAGTGTCAGAGAGTGTCAGAGTGTGTCAGAGAGTATCAGCGTGTGTCTGAGTGTGTCAGAGTGTGTCAGAGTGTGTCTGAGAGTGTCAGAGATTGTCAGAGTGTGTCAGAGAGTATCAGAGACTGTCTGAGAGTGTCAGAGTGTATCAGAGATTGTCTGAGAGTGTCTGAGAGAGGCTGAGAGTGTCAGAGAGTGTCAGAAAATTTCTGAGATTGTCAGATAGTGTCAGAGTGTGTCAGACAGTGTCTGAGAGTGTCAGAGAGTGTCAGTGTGTGTCTGAGAGTGTCCGAGTGTGTCTGAGAGAGTCAGAGAGTGTCAGAGAGTCAGAGTGTGTCTGAGAGTGTCTGACAGTGTCAGAGAGTGTCAGTGTGTGTCAGCGTGTGTCAGAGAGTGTCAGAGAGTGTCGGAGTGTGTCAGAGTGTGTCAGAGAGTGTCAGAGAGTGTCAGAGAGTGTCAGAGAGTGTCACAGTGTGTCCGAGAGTGTCAGAAAGTGTCAGAGAGTATCTGAGAGTGTCAGAGAGTGTCAGAGTGTGTCAGAGAATGTCAGAGAGTGTCAGAGTACGTCAGAGAGTGTCAGAGATTGTCTGAGAGTGTCAGCGAGTGTCTGGGAGTGTCAGAGAGTGTCAGAGAGTGTCTGAGAGTGCCAGACAGTGTCTGAGAGAGTCTGAGAGTGTCAGAGAGTGTCAGAGGGTGTCAGAGAGTGTCTGAGAGTGTCAGAGAGTGTCAGAGTGTGTCTGAGCGTGTCTGGGAGTGTCAGAGAGAGTCAGAGAGTGTCTGAGGATGAAGGAGTGTGTCAGAGTGTGTCAGAGAGTGTCTGAGAGTGCCAGAGAGTGCCAGAGAGTGTCAGAGAGAGTCTGAGAGTGTCAGAGACTGTCAGAGAGTGTCAGAGCCTGTCAGAGTGTGTCTGAGCGTGTCTGAGAGTGTCGGAGAGTGCCAGATAGTGTCTGAGAGTGAAGGAGTGTGTCAGAGTTTGTCAGAGAGTGTCAGAGAGTCTCAGAGTGTGTCTGAGCGTGTCTGAGAGTGTCAGAGAGTGTCAGAGAGTGTCTGAGAGTGAACGAGAGTGTCAGAGTGTATCAGAGAGTGTCAGAGAGTGTCTGAGAGTGCCAGAGAGTGCCAGTGTGTGTCTGAGAGTGCCAGAGAGTGGCAGAGAGTGGCAGAGAGTGCCAGAGAGTGTCTGAGAGTGCCAGAGAGTGCCAGAGAGTGTCAGAGTGTGTCTGAGAGTGAAGGAGTGTGTCAGAGTGTGTCAGAGAGTTTCTGAGAGTGTCTGAGAGTGCCAGAGAGTGTAAGGGAGTGTCTGAGAGTGCCAGAGAGAGCCAGAGATTGTCTGAGAGTGCCAGAGAGTGCCAGAGAGTCTCAGAGAGTGTCAGAGAGTGTCTCAGAGTGTCAGAGGGTGTTGGAGAGTGTCAGAGAGTGTCAGAGATTGTCTGAGAGTGTCAGAGTGTGTCAGAGAGTGTCTGAGAGTGTCAGAGAGTGTCAGAGAATGTCTGAGATTGTCAGATAGTGTGAGAGTGTGTCAGAGAGTGTCTGAGAGTGCCAGAGTGTGTCTGAGAGTGTCAGAGTGTGCCTGAGAGTGTCAGAGAGTGTCTGAGAGTGTCTCACAGTGTCAAAGAGTGTCAGAGAGTGTCACCGTGTGTCAGAGAGTGTCAGATGTGTCAGAGTGTGTCAGAGAGTTTCTGAAAGTGTCAGAGAGTGTCTGAGAGTGTCAGAGAGTGTCTGAGAGTGAACGAAAGTGTCAGAGTGTATCAGAGAGTGTCTGAGAGTGTCTGAGAGTGTCAGAGAGTGTCAGAGTGTGTCTGAGTGTGTCTGAGAGTGTCAGAGAGTGTCAGAGAGTGTCTGAGAGTGAAGGAGTGTGTCAGAGTGTGTCATAGAGTGTCTGAGAGTGCCAGAGAGTGCCAGAGCGTGTCAGAGTGTGTCTGAGACAGTCAGAGACTGTCAGAGAGTGTCAGAGAGTTTCGGATAGTGTGTGAGAGTGTCAGAGTGTGTCAGAGAGTGTCTGAGTGAGTCTGAGAGAGTCTGAGAGTGTCAGACAGTGTCAGAGAATGTCTGAGATTGTCAGATAGTATCAGAGAGTATGAGAGTGTGTCAGAGAGTGTCTGAGAGTGCCAGAGAGTGCCAGAGTTTGTCAGAGAGTGTCTGAGAGTGTCAGAGTGCGTCAGAGAGAGTCAGAGATTGTCTGAGAGTTTGAGCGAGTGTCTGGGATTGTCAGGCAGTGTCAGAAAGTGTCTGAGAGTGTCAGACAGTGTCAGAGAGTGTCTGAGAGTGTCAGAGAGTGTCAGAGGGTGTCAGAGAGTGTCTGAGAGTGTCAGAGAGTGTCAGAGAGTGTCAGAGTGTGTCTGAGCGTGACTGAGAGAGTCAGTGAGTGTCAGAGAGTGTCAGAGAGTGTCTGAGAGTGAAGGAGTGCGTCAGAGTTTGTCAGAGAGTGTCTCAGAGTGCCAGAGAGTGCCAGAGAGTGTCAGAGAGAGTCTGAGAGTGTCAGAGACTGTCAGAGAGTGTCAGAGAGTCTCAGAGTGTGTCTGAGCGTGTCTGAGAGTGTCAGAGAGTGTCTGAGAGTGAACGAGAGTGTCAGAGTGTATCAGAGAGTGTCAGAGAGTGTCTGAGAGTGCCAGAGAGTGCCAGAGTGTGTCTGAGAGTGCCAGAGAGTGCCAGAGAGTGTCAGAGAGTGCCAGAGAGTGTCTGAGATTGCCAGAGAGTGCCAGAGAGTGTCAGAGAGTGTCTGAGAGTGAAGGAGTGTGTCAGAGTGTGTCAGAGAGTTTCTGAGAGTGTCTGAGAGTGCCAGAGAGTGTAAGGGAGTGTCTGAGAGTGCCAGAGAGAGCCAGAGATTGTCTGAGAGTGCCAGAGAGTGCCAGAGAGTCTCAGAGAGTGTCAGAGAGTGTCTCAGAGTGTCAGAGGGTGTTGGAGAGTGTCAGAGAGTGTCAGAGATTGTCTGAGAGTGTCAGAGTGTGTCAGAGAGTGTCTGAGAGTGTCTGAGAGAGTCTGAGAGTGTCAGAGAGTGTTAGAGAATGTCTGAGATTGTCAGATAGTGTGAGAGTGTGTCAGAGAGTGTCTGAGAGTGCCAGAGTGTGTCTGAGAGTGTCAGAGTGTGTCTGAGAGTGTCAGAGAGTGTCTGAGAGTGTCTCACAGTGTCAAAGAGTGTCAGAGAGTGTCACCGTGTGTCAGAGAGTGTCAGATGTGTCAGAGTGTGTCAGAGAGTGTCTGAAAGTGTCAGAGAGTGTCTGAGAGTGTCAGAGAGTGTCAGATTGTGTTAGAGTGTGTCTCAGAGTGTCAGAGATTGTCAGAGTGTGTCAGAGAGTATCAGAGTCTGTCTGAGAGTGTCTGTGACTGTCAGAGACTGTCAGAGATTGTCAGATAGTGTCAGAGATTGTCAGATAGTGTCTGAGTGTGTCAGAGACTGTCTGAGTGTGTCTGAGAGTGTCTGAGTGAGTCTGAGAGTGTCAGAGAGTATCAGAGTCTGCCTGAGAGTGTCAGAGAGTGTCGGAGAGTGTCAGAGAGTGTCAGAGAGTGTCTGAGAGTGTCTCACAGTGTCAGAGAGTGTCAGAGAGAGTCACCGTGTGTCAGAGAGTGTCAGATGTGTCAGAGTGTGTCAGAGAGTGTCTGAAAGTGTCAGAGAGTGTCTGAGAGTGTCAGAGAGTGTCAGATTGTGTCAGAGTGTGTCTCAGAGTGTCAGAGATTGTCAGAGTGTGTCAGAGAGTATCAGAGTCTGTCTGAGAGTGTCTGTGACTGTCAGAGACTGTCAGAGATTGTCAGATAGTGTCAGAGATTGTCAGATAGTGTCTGAGTGTGTCAGAGACTGTCTGAGTGTGTCTGAGAGTGTCTGAGTGAGCCTGAGAGTGTCAGAGAGTGTCAGAGAGTGTCAGAGATTGTCTGAGAGTGTCAGAGAGTGTCAGAGTGTGTCAGAGTGTGTCTCAGAGTGTCAGAGAGTGTCAGAGTGTGTCAGAGAGTATCAGCGTGTGTCTGAGTGTGTCAGAGTGTGTCAGAGTGTGTCTGAGAGTGTCAGAGATTGTCAGAGTGTGTCAGAGAGTATCAGAGACTGTCTGAGAGTGTCAGAGTGTATCAGAGATTGTCTGAGAGTGTCTGAGAGAGGCTGAGAGTGTCAGAGAGTGTCAGAAAATGTCTGAGATTGTCAGATAGTGTCAGAGTGTGTCAGACAGTGTCTGAGAGTGTCAGTGTGTGTCAGAGAGTATCAGAGTGTGTCTGAGAGTGAAGGAGTGTGTCAGACTGAGTCAGAGAGTGTCAGAGAGTGCCAGCGAGTGTCTGAGAGTGCCAGAGAGTGCCAGAGTGTGTCAGAGAGTGTCTGAGAGTGAAGGAGTGTGTCAGAGTGTGTCAGAGAGTTTCTGAGAGTGTCTGAGAGTGCCAGAGAGTGTAAGGGAGTGTCTGAGAGTGCCAGAGAGTGCCAGAGATTGTCTGAGAGTGCCAGAGAGTGCCAGAGAGTCTCAGAGAGTGTCAGAGAGTGTCTCAGAGTGTCAGAGGGTGTTGGAGAGTGTCAGAGAGTGTCAGAGATTGTCTGAGAGCGTCAGAGTGTGTCAGAGAGTGTTTGAGAGTGTCTGAGAGTGTCTGAGAGTGTCAGAGAATGTCTGAGATTGTCAGATAGTGTGAGAGTGTGTCAGAGAGTGTCTGAGAGTGTCTGAGAGTGTCAGAGTGTGTCTGAGAGTGTCAGAGAGTGTCAGAGAGTGTCTGAGAGTGTCTCACAGTTTCAGAGAATGTCAGAGAGTGTCACCGTGTGTCAGATGTGTCAGAGAGTGTCTGAGTGTGTCTGAGAGAGTCTGAGTGAGTCTGAGAGTGTCAGAGAGTATCAGAGTCTGCCTGAGAGTGTCAGAGAGTGTCGGAGAGTGTCAGAGAGTGTCAGAGAGTGTCAGAGATTGTCTGAGAGTGTCAGAGTGTGTCAGAGAGTGTCAGAGTGTGTCAGAGTGTGTCAGAGAGTATCAGTGTGTGTCTGAGTGTGTCAGAGTGTGTCAGAGTGTGTCTGAGAGTGTCAGAGTGTGTCAGAGATTGTCTGAGAGTGTCTGAGAGAGTCTGAGAGTGTCAGAGAGTGTCAGAGAGTGTCAGAAAATGTCTGAGATTGTCAGATAGTGTCAGAGAGTGTCAGAGAGTGACAGAGTGTGTCAGAGAGTGTCAGAGAGGGTCAGAGAGTATCAGAGATTTTCTGAGAATGTCAGAGTGTGTCAGAGAGTGACAGAGTGTGTCAGAGATTTTCAGAGAGTGTCAGAGTTTGTCAGAGAGTTTCTGAGAGTGTCAGAGTGTGTCAGAGAGTGTCAGAGAGTGCCAGAGTGAGTCAGAGAGTATCAGAGAGTGTCAGAGAGTTTCTGAGAGTGTCAGAGTGTGTCAGAGAGTGTCAGAGGGTGACAGAGTCTGTCCGAGAGTGTCAGAGAGGGTCTGTGAGTTTCTGAGAGTGTCAGAGAGTTTCTGAGAGTATCTGAGAGTGTCTGAGAGTGTCAGAGTGTGTCAGAGAGTGTCAGAGAGTGACAAATTGTGTCAGAGAGTGTCAGAGAGTGTCAGAGAGTTTCTGAGAGTGTCTGAGAGTGTCAGAGAGTGACAGAGAGTGTCAGAGATTGTCAGAGAGTGTCAGAGAGTTTCTGAGAGTGTCAGAGCGTGTCAGAGAGTGTCAAAGAGTGACGGAGTGTGTCAGAGAGTGACAGAGAGTGTCTGAGAGTGTCTGAATGTGTCAGAGAGTGTCAGAGAGTGACAGTGTGTCAGAGAGTGACAGAGTGTGTCAGAGAGTGTCAGAGATTTTCAGAGAGTGTCAGAGAGTTTCTGAGAGTGTCAGAGTGTGTCAGAGAGTGTCAGAGAGTGTCAGAGAGTTTCTGAGAGTGTCAGAGTGTGTCACAGAGTGTCAGAGTGTGTCAGAGAGTATCAGAGAGTGTCAGAGAGTGTCTGAGAGTTTCTGAGAGTGTCAGAGAGTTTCTGAGAGTATCTGAGAGTGTCTGAGAGTGTCAGAGTGTGTCAGAGAGTGTCAGAGAGTGACAGAGTGTGTCAGAGAGTGTCAGAGAGTGTCAGAGAGTGTCAGAGAGTTTCTGAGAGGGTCTGAGAGAGTCAGAGAGTGACAGAGAGTGCCAGAGAGTTTCTGAGAGTGTCAGAGAATGTCAGAGAGTGTCAAAGAGTGACAGAGTGTACCAGGGAGTGTCGGCGAGATTCTGAGAGTGTCTGAGAGAGTCAGAAAGTGTCAGAGAGTTTCTGAGAGTGACAGAGTGTGTCAGAGAGTGTCGGAGAGGGTCTGAGAGTGTCAGAGAGTTTCTGAGAGTGTCTGAGAGTGTCTGAGCGTGTCAGAGATTGTCACAGAGTTTCTGACAGTGTCTGAGAGTGTCAGAGAATGTCAGAGAGTGTCAGGGAGTGACAGAGTGTGTCAGAGAGTGTCAGAGAGTGTCAAAGTATGTCAGAGACTTTCAGAGAGTGTCAGTGTGTGTCAGACAGAGTCCGAGTGTGACAGAGAGTGTCAGAGAGTGTCTGAATGTGTCAGAGAGTGTCAGAGTGTGTCAGAGAGTGTCAGAGCGTGACAGAGTGTGTCAGAGAGTGTCAGAGAGTGTCAGAGAGTGTCAGAGAGTTTCTGAGAGTGACAGAGAGTGTCAGAGAGTGACAGAGAGTGTCAGAGATTGTCAGAGAGTGTCAGAGAGTTTCTGAGAGTGTCTGAATGTGTCAGAGAGTGTCAGAGAGTGACAGAGTGTGTCAGAGAGTGTCAGAGAGTGTCAGAGAGTTTCTGAGAGTGTCTGAGAGAGTCAGAGAGTGACAGAGAGTGTCAGATATTGTCAGAGAGTGTCAGAGAGTTTCAGAGAGTGTCAGAGAATGTCAGAGAGTGTCAAAGAGTGACAGAGTGTGCCAGAGAGTGTCGACGAGTTTCTGAGAGAGTCTGAGAGTGTCAGAGAGATTCTGAGAGTATCAGAGAGTGACAGAGTGTGTCAGAGAGTGTCAGATATTATCACAGAGTTTCTGAGAGTATCTGAGAGTGCCAGAGTGTGTCAGAGATTGACAGAGAGGATCAGAGAGTGTCAGAGAGTTTCTGAGAGTGTCAGAGTGTGTCAGAGTTTTTCAGAGAGTGACAGATTCTGTCAGAGAGTTTCTGAGAGTGACAGAGAGCTTCTGAGAGTATCTGAGAGTGTCTGAGAGAGTCAGAGCGTGTCAGATAGTGTCAGAGAGTGACAGAGTGTGTCAGAGAGTGTCAGAGAGTGTCAGAGAGTGTCAGAGAGGGTCAGAGAGTGACAGAGAGTGTCAGAGAATGTCAGAGAGTGTCAGAGAGTGACAGTGTGTCAGAGAGTGTCAGAGAGAGTCAGAGAGTGTCAGAGATTTTCTGAGAGTGTCAGAGTGTGTCAGAGAGTGACAGAGTGTGTCAGAGAGTGACGGAGAGTGTCTGAGAGTGTCTGAGTGTGTCCGAGAAGGTCAGAGAGTGACAGAGTGTGTCAGAGAGTGACAGAGTCTGTCAGAGAGTGTCAGAGAGTGTCTGAGAGTGTCTGAGATTGTCAGAGAGTTTCTGAGAGCATCTGAGAGTGTCTGAGAGTGTCAGAGTGTGTCAGAGAGTGTCACAGATTGACAGAGTGTGTCAGAGAGTGTCAGAGAGTGACAGAGAGTTTCTGAGAGTGTCTGAGAGAGTCAGAGAGTGACAGAGAGTGTCAGAGATTGTCAGAGAGTGTCAGAAAGTTTCTGAGAGTGTCAGAGCGTGTCAGAGAGTGTCAAAGAGTGACAGAGTGTGTCAGAGAGTGACAGAGAGTGTCTGAGAGTGTCAGAGAGTGTCTGAGAGTGCCAGCGTGTGTCAGAGTGTATCAGAGAGTGTCTGAGAATTTCTGAGAGTGTCAGAGAGTTTCTGAGAGTGTCTGAGTGTGTCAGAGAGTGTCAGAGAGTGACAGAGTGTGTCAGAGTGTTTCAGAGAGTGTCAGAGAGTGTCAGAGAGTTTCTGAGAGTGTCAGAGAATGTCAGAGAGTGTCAAAGAGTGACAGCGTGTGCCAGGGAGTGTCGGCGAGTTTCTGAGAGTGTCTGAGAGTGTCAGAAAGTGTCAAAGAGTTTCTGAGAGTATCAGAGAGTGACAGAGTGTGGCAGAGAGTGTCGGAGAGGGTCTGAGAGTGTCAGAGAGTTTCTCAGAGTGTCTGATAGTGTCTGAGCGTGTCAGAGAGTGTCACAGAGTTTCTGACAGTGTCTGAGAGTGTCAGAGAATGTCAGAGAGTGTCAGAGATTGACAGAGTGTGTCAGAGAGTGTCAGAGAGTGTCAGAGTATGTCAGAGACTTTCAGAGAGTGTCAGAGTGTGTCAGACAGTGTCCGAGTGTGACAGAGAGTGTCTGAGAGTGTCTGAATGTGTCAGAGAGTGTCAGAGTGTGTCAGAGAGTGTCAGAGAGTGACAGAGTGTGTCAGAGAGTGTCAGAGAGTTTCTGAGAGTGACAGAGAGTGTCAGAGAGTGACAGAGAGTGTCAGAGATTGTCAGAGAGTGTCAGAGAGTTTCTGAGAGTGTCAGAGCGTGTCAGAGAGTGTCAAAGAGTGACAGAGTGTGTCAGAGTGTGACAGAGAGTGTCTGAGAGTGTCTGAATGTGTCAGAGAGTGTCAGAGAGTGACAGAGTGTGTCAGAGAGTGTCAGAGAGTTTCTGAGAGTGTCTGAGAGATTCAGAGAGTGACAGTAAGTGTCAGATATTGTCAGAGAGTGTCAGAGAGTTTCAGAGAGTGTCAGAGAATGTCAGAGAGTGTCAAAGAGTGACAGAGTATGCCAGAGAGTGTCGACGAGTTTCTGGGAGAGTCTGAGAGTGTCAGAGAGATTCTGAGAGTATCAGATAGTGACAGAGTGTGTCAGAGAGAGTCAGAGATTGTCACAGAGTTTCTGAGAGTGTCTGAGAGTGTCTGAGAGTGTCAGAGTGTGTCAGAGTTTTTCAGAGAGTGACAGATTCTGTCAGAGAGTTTCTGAGAGTATCTGAGAGTGTCTGAGAGAGTCAGAGTGTGTCAGAGAGTGTCATAGAGTGACAGAGTGTGTCAGAGAGTGTCAGACAGAGTCAGAGAGTGTCAGAGATTTTCTGAGAGTGTCAGAGTGTGTCAGAGTGTGTCAGAGAGTGTCAGAGAGTGACAGAGTGTGTCAGAGAGTGTCAGACAGAGTCAGAGAGTGTCAGAGTGTGTCTGAGAGTGTCAGAGAGTGTCAATGTGTGTCAGAGAGTGTCAGATGTGTCAGAGTGTGTCAGAGAGTGTCTGAAAGTGTCAGAGAGTGTCTGAGAGTGTCAGAGAGTGTCAGAGTGTGTCAGAGTGTATCTCAGAGTGTCAGAGAGTGTCAGAGTGTGTCAGAGAGTATCAGAGTGTGTCTGAGAGTGAAGGAGTGTGTCAGACTGAGTCAGAGAGTGTCAGAGAGTGCCAGCGAGTGTCTGAGAGTGCCAGAGAGTGCCAGAGTGTGTCAGAGAGTGTCTGAGAGTTAAGGAGTGTGTCAGAGTGTGTCAGAGAGTTTCTGAGAGTGTCTGAGAGTGCCAGAGAGTGTAAGGGAGTGTCTGAGAGTGCCAGAGAGTGCCAGAGATTGTCTGAGAGTGCCAGAGAGTGCCAGAGAGTCTCAGAGAGTGTCAGAGAGTGTCTCAGAGTGTCAGAGGGTGTTGTAGAGTGTCAGAGAGTGTCAGAGATTGTCTGAGAGCGTCAGAGTGTGTCAGAGAGTGTTTGAGAGTGTCTGAGAGTGTCTGAGAGTGTCAGAGAATGTCTGAGATTGTCAGATAGTGTGAGAGTGTGTCAGAGAGTGTCTGAGAGTGTCTGAGAGTGTCAGAGTGTGTCTGAGAGTGTCAGAGAGTGTCAGAGAGTGTCTGAGAGTGTCTCACAGTTTCAGAGAATGTCAGAGAGTTTCACCGTGTGTCAGATGTGTCAGAGAGTGTCTGAGTGTGTCTGAGAGAGTCTGAGTGAGTCTGAGAGTGTCAGAGAGTATCAGAGTCTGCCTGAGAGTGTCAGAGTGTCGGAGAGTGTCAGAGAGTGTCAGAGAGTGTCAGAGATTGTCTGAGAGTGTCAGAGTGTGTCAGAGAGTGTCAGAGTGTGTAAGAGTGTGTCAGAGAGTATCAGTGTGTGTCTGAGTGTGTCAGAGTGTGTCAGAGTGTGTCTGAGAGTGTCAGAGTGTGTCAGAGATTGTCTGAGAGTGTCTGAGAGAGTCTGAGAGTGTCAGAGAGTGTCAGAGAGTGTCAGAAAATGTCTGAGATTGTCAGATAGTGTCAGAGAGTGTCAGAGAGTGACAGAGTGTGTCAGAGAGTGTCAGAGAGGGTCAGAGAGTATCAGAGATTTTCTGAGAATGTCAGAGTGTGTCAGAGAGTGACAGAGTGTGTCAGAGATTTTCAGAGAGTGTCAGAGTTTGTCAGAGAGTTTCTGAGAGTGTCAGAGTGTGTCAGAGAGTGTCAGAGAGTGCCAGATTGAGTCAGAGAGTATCAGAGAGTGTCAGAGAGTTTCTGAGAGTGTCAGAGTGTGTCAGAGAGTGTCAGAGGGTGACAGAGTCTGTCCGAGAGTGTCAGAGAGGGTCTGTGTGTTTCTGAGAGTGTCAGAGAGTTTCTGAGAGTATCTGAGAGTGTCTGAGAGTGTCAGAGTGTGTCAGAGAGTGTCAGAGAGTGACAAATTGTGTCAGAGAGTGTCAGAGAGTGTCAGAGAGTTTCTGAGAGTGTCTGAGAGTGTCAGAGAGTGACAGAGAGTGTCAGAGATTGTCAGAGAGTGTCAGAGAGTTTCTGAGAGTGTCAGAGCGTGTCAGAGAGTGTCAAAGAGTGACAGAGTGTGTCAGAGAGTGACAGAGAGTGTCTGAGAGTGTCTGAATGTGTCAGAGAGTGTCAGAGAGTGACAGTGTGTCAGAGAGTGACAGAGTGTGTCAGAGAGTGTCAGAGATTTTCAGAGAGTGTCAGAGAGTTTCTGAGAGTGTCAGAGTGTGTCAGAGAGTGTCAGAGAGTGTCAGAGAGTTTCTGAGAGTGTCAGAGTGTGTCACAGAGTGTCAGAGTGTGTCAGAGAGTATCAGAGAGTGTCAGAGAGTGTCTGAGAGTTTCTGAGAGTGTCAGAGAGTTTCTGAGAGTATCTGAGAGTGTCTGAGAGTGTCAGAGTGTGTCAGAGAGTGTCAGAGAGTGACAGAGTGTGTCAGAGAGTATCAGAGAGTGTCAGAGAGTGTCAGAGAGTTTCTGAGAGGGTCTGAGAGAGTCAGAGAGTGACAGAGAGTGCCAGAGAGTTTCTGAGAGTGTCAGAGAATGTCAGAGAGTGTCAAAGAGTGACAGAGTGTACCAGGGAGTGTCGGCGAGATTCTGAGAGTGTCTGAGAGAGTCAGAAAGTGTCAGAGAGTTTCTGAGAGTGACAGAGTGTGTCAGAGAGTGTCGGAGAGGGTCTGAGAGTGTCAGAGAGTTTCTGAGAGTGTCTGAGAGTGTCTGAGCGTGTCAGAGATTGTCACAGAGTTTCTGACAGTGTCTGAGAGTGTCAGAGAATGTCAGAGAGTGTCAGAGAGTGACAGAGTGTGTCAGAGAGTGTCAGAGAGTGTCAAAGTATGTCAGAGACTTTCAGAGAGTGTCAGTGTGTGTCAGACAGAGTCCGAGTGTGACAGAGAGTGTCAGAGAGTGTCTGAATGTGTCAGAGAGTGTCAGAGTGTGTCAGAGAGTGTCAGAGCGTGACAGAGTGTGTCAGAGAGTGTCAGAGAGTGTCAGAGAGTGTCAGAGAGTTTCTGAGAGTGACAGAAAGTGTCAGAGAGTGTCAGAGAGTGACAGAGTGTGTCAGAGAGTGTCAGAGAGTGTCAGAGAGTTTCTGAGAGTGTCTGAGAGAGTCAGAGAGTGACAGAGAGTGTCAGATATTGTCAGAGAGTGTCAGAGAGTTTCAGAGAGTGTCAGAGAATGTCAGAGAGTGTCAAAGAGTGACAGAGTGTGCCAGAGAGTGTCGACGAGTTTCTGAGAGAGTCTGAGAGTGTCAGAGAGTGTCAGAGAGATTCTGAGAGTATCAGAGAGTGACAGAGTGTGTCAGAGAGTGTCAGAGATTATCACAGAGTTTCTGAGAGTGTCTGAGAGTATCTGAGAGTGCCAGAGTGTGTCAGAGATTGACAGAGAGGATCAGAGAGTGTCAGAGAGTTTCTGAGAGTGTCAGAGTGTGTCAGAGTTTTTCAGAGAGTGACAGATTCTGTCAGAGAGTTTCTGAGAGTGACAGAGAGCTTCTGAGAGTATCTGAGAGTGTCTGAGAGAGTCAGAGTGTGTCAGATAGTGTCAGAGAGTGACAGAGTGTGTCAGAGAGTGTCAGAGAGTGTCAGAGAGTGTCAGAGAGGGTCAGAGAGTGACAGAGAGTGTCAGAGAATGTCAGAGAGTGTCAGAGAGTGACAGTGTGTCAGAGAGTGTCAGAGAGAGTCAGAGAGTGTCAGAGAGTGACAGAGTGTGTCAGAGAGTGACGGAGAGTGTCTGAGAGTGTCTGAGTGTGTCCGAGAAGGTCAGAGAGTGACAGAGTGTGTCAGAGAGTGACAGAGTCTGTCAGAGAGTGTCAGAGAGTGTCTGAGAGTGTCTGAGATTGTCAGAGAGTTTCTGAGAGCATCTGAGAGTGTCTGAGAGTGTCAGAGTGTGTCAGAGAGTGTCACAGATTGACAGAGTGTGTCAGAGAGTGTCAGAGAGTGACAGAGAGTTTCTGAGAGTGTCTGAGAGAGTCAGAGAGTGACAGAGAGTGTCAGAGATTGTCAGAGAGTGTCAGAAAGTTTCTGAGAGTGTCAGAGTGTGTCAGAGAGTGTCAAAGAGTGTCTGAGTGTGTCACAGAGTGACAGAGAGTGTCTGAGTGTGTCAGAGAGTGTCAGAGAGTGTCAGAGAGTGACAGAGTGTGTCAGAGTGTTTCAGAGAGTGTCAGAGAGTGTCAGAGAGTTTCTGAGAGTGTCAGAGAATGTCAGAGAGTGTCAAAGAGTGACAGAGTGTGCCAGGGAGTGTCGGCGAGTTTCTGAGAGTGTCTGAGAGTGTCAGAAAGTGTCAGAGAGTTTCTGAGAGTATCAGAGAGTGACAGAGTGTGGCAGAGAGTGTCGGAGAGGGTCTGAGAGTGTCAGAGAGTTTCTCAGAGTGTCTGAGAGTGTCTGAGCGTGTCAGAGAGTGTCACAGAGTTTCTGACAGTGTCTGAGAGTGTCAGAGAATGTCAGAGAGTGTCAGAGAGTGACAGAGTGTGTCAGAGAGTGTCAGAGAGTGTCAGAGTATGTCAGAGACTTTCAGAGAGTGTCAGAGTGTGTCAGACAGTGTCCGAGTGTGACAGAGAGTGTCTGAGAGTGTCTGAATGTGTCAGAGAGTGTCAGAGTGCGTCAGAGAGTGTCAGAGCGTGACAGAGTGTGTCAGAGAGTGTCAGAGAGTGTCAGAGAGTGTCAGAGAGTTTCTGAGAGTGACAGAGAGTGTCTGAGAGTGTCAGATGTGTCAGAGTGTGTCAGAGAGTGTCTGAAAGTGTCAGAGAGTGTCTGAGAGTGTCAGAGAGTGTCAGAGTGTGTCAGAGTGTATCTCAGAGTGTCAGAGAGTGTCAGAGTTTGTCAGAGAGTATCAGAGTGTGTCTGAGAGTGAAGGAGTGTGTCAGACTGAGTCAGAGAGTGTCAGAGAGTGCCAGCGAGTGTCTGAATGTGTCAGAGAGTGTCAGAGTGTGTCAGAGAGTGTCAGAGCGTGACAGAGTGTGTCAGAGAGTGTCAGAGAGTGTCAGAGAGTTTCTGAGAGTGACAGAGAGTGTCAGAGAGTGACAGAGAGTGTCAGAGATTGTCAGAGAGTGTCAGAGAGTTTCTGAGAGTGTCTGAATGTGTCAGAGAGTGTCAGAGAGTGTCAGAGAGTGACAGTGTGTCAGAGAGTGTCAGAGAGAGTCAGAGAGTGTCAGAGAGTGACAGAGTGTGTCAGAGAGTGACGGAGAGTGTCTGAGAGTGTCTGAGTGTGTCCGAGAAGGTCAGAGAGTGACAGAGTGTGTCAGAGAGTGACAGAGTCTGTCAGAGAGTGTCAGAGAGTGTCTGAGAGTGTCTGAGATTGTCAGAGAGTTTCTGAGAGCATCTGAGAGTGTCTGAGAGTGTCAGAGTGTGTCAGAGAGTGTCACAGATTGACAGAGTGTGTCAGAGAGTGTCAGAGAGTGACAGAGAGTTTCTGAGAGTGTCTGAGAGAGTCAGAGAGTGACAGAGAGTGTCAGAGATTGTCAGAGAGTGTCAGAAAGTTTCTGAGAGTGTCAGAGTGTGTCAGAGAGTGTCAAAGAGTGTCTGAGTGTGTCACAGAGTGACAGAGAGTGTCTGAGTGTGTCAGAGAGTGTCAGAGAGTGTCAGAGAGTGACAGAGTGTGTCAGAGTGTTTCAGAGAGTGTCAGAGAGTGTCAGAGAGTTTCTGAGAGTGTCAGAGAATGTCAGAGAGTGTCAAAGAGTGACAGAGTGTGCCAGGGAGTGTCGGCGAGTTTCTGAGAGTGTCTGAGAGTGTCAGAAAGTGTCAGAGAGTTTCTGAGAGTATCAGAGAGTGACAGAGTGTGGCAGAGAGTGTCGGAGAGGGTCTGAGAGTGTCAGAGAGTTTCTCAGAGTGTCTGAGAGTGTCTGAGCGTGTCAGAGAGTGTCACAGAGTTTCTGACAGTGTCTGAGAGTGTCAGAGAATGTCAGAGAGTGTCAGAGAGTGACAGAGTGTGTCAGAGAGTGTCAGAGAGTGTCAGAGTATGTCAGAGACTTTCAGAGAGTGTCAGAGTGTGTCAGACAGTGTCCGAGTGTGACAGAGAGTGTCTGAGAGTGTCTGAATGTGTCAGAGAGTGTCAGAGTGCGTCAGAGAGTGTCAGAGCGTGACAGAGTGTGTCAGAGAGTGTCAGAGAGTGTCAGAGAGTGTCAGAGAGTTTCTGAGAGTGACAGAGAGTGTCTGAGAGTGTCAGATGTGTCAGAGTGTGTCAGAGAGTGTCTGAAAGTGTCAGAGAGTGTCTGAGAGTGTCAGAGAGTGTCAGAGTGTGTCAGAGTGTATCTCAGAGTGTCAGAGAGTGTCAGAGTTTGTCAGAGAGTATCAGAGTGTGTCTGAGAGTGAAGGAGTGTGTCAGACTGAGTCAGAGAGTGTCAGAGAGTGCCAGCGAGTGTCTGAATGTGTCAGAGAGTGTCAGAGTGTGTCAGAGAGTGTCAGAGCGTGACAGAGTGTGTCAGAGAGTGTCAGAGAGTGTCAGAGAGTTTCTGAGAGTGACAGAGAGTGTCAGAGAGTGACAGAGAGTGTCAGAGATTGTCAGAGAGTGTCAGAGAGTTTCTGAGAGTGTCTGAATGTGTCAGAGAGTGTCAGAGAGTGACAGAGTGTGTCAGAGAGTGTCAGAGAGTGTCAGAGAGTTTCTGAGAGTGTCTGAGAGAGTCAGAGAGTGACAGAGAGTGTCAGATATTGTCAGAGAGTGTCAGAGAGTTTCAGAGAGTGTCAGAGAATGTCAGAGAGTGTCAAAGAGTGACAGAGTGTGCCAGAGAGTGTCGACGAGTTTCTGAGAGAGTCTGAGAGTGTCAGAGAGTGTCAGAGAGATTCTGAGAGTATCAGAGAGTGACAGAGTGTGTCAGAGAGTGTCAGAGATTATCACAGAGTTTCTGAGAGTGTCTGAGAGTATCTGAGAGTGCCAGAGTGTGTCAGAGATTGACAGAGAGGATCAGAGAGTGTCAGAGAGTTTCTGAGAGTGTCAGAGTGTGTCAGAGTTTTTCAGAGAGTGACAGATTCTGTCAGAGAGTTTCTGAGAGTGACAGAGAGCTTCTGAGAGTATCTGAGAGTGTCTGAGAGAGTCAGAGTGTGTCAGATAGTGTCAGAGAGTGACAGAGTGTGTCAGAGAGTGTCAGAGAGTGTCAGAGAGTGTCAGAGAGGGTCAGAGAGTGACAGAGAGTGTCAGAGAATGTCAGAGAGTGTCAGAGAGTGACAGTGTGTCAGAGAGTGTCAGAGAGAGTCAGAGAGTGTCAGAGAGTGACAGAGTGTGTCAGAGAGTGACGGAGAGTGTCTGAGAGTGTCTGAGTGTGTCCGAGAAGGTCAGAGAGTGACAGAGTGTGTCAGAGAGTGACAGAGTCTGTCAGAGAGTGTCAGAGAGTGTCTGAGAGTGTCTGAGATTGTCAGAGTGTGTCAGACAGTGTCCGAGTGTGACAGAGAGTGTCTGAGAGTGTCTGAATGTGTCAGAGAGTGTCAGAGTGTGTCAGAGAGTGTCAGAGAGTGACAGAGTGTGTCAGAGAGTGTCAGAGAGTGTCAGAAAGTTTCTGAGAGTGTCAGAGCGTGTCAGAGAGTGTCAAAGAGTGTCTGAGTGTGTCGGAGAGTGACAGAGAGTGTCTGAGTGTGTCAGAGTGTTTCAGAGAGTGTCAGAGAGTGTCAGAGAGTTTCTGAGAGTGTCAGAGAATGTCAGAGAGTGTCAAAGAGTGACAGAGTGTGCCAGGGAGTGTCGGCGAGTTTCTGAGAGTGTCTGAGAGTGTCAGAGTGTGTCAGAGAGTGACAGAGTGTGTCAGAGAGTGTCAGACAGAGTCAGAGAGTGTCAGAGATTTTCTGAGAGTGTCAGAGTGTGTCAGAGAGTGTCAGAGTGTGTCAGACAGTGTCCGAGTGTGACAGAGAGTGTCTGAGAGAGTCTGAATGTGTCAGAGAGTGTCAGAGTGTGTCAGAGAGTGTCAGAGAGTGACAGAGTGTGTCAGAGAGTGTCAGAGAGTGTCAGAAAGTTTCTGAGAGTGTCAGAGAGTGTCAGAGAGTTTCTGAGAGTGACAGAGAGTGTCAGAGAGTGACAGAGAGTGTCAGAGATTGTCAGAGAGTGTCAGAGAGTTTCTGAGAGTGTCAGAGCGTGTCAGAGAGTGTCAAAGAGTGACAGAGTGTGTCAGAGTGTGACAGAGAGTGTCTGAGAGTGTCTGAATGTGTCAGAGAGTGTCAGAGAATGACAGAGTGTGTCAGAGAGTTTCTGAGAGTGTCTGAGAGAGTCAGAGAGTGACAGTAAGTGTCAGATATTGTCAGAGAGTGTCAGAGAGATTCAGAGAGTGTCAGAGAATGTCAGAGAGTGTCAAAGAGTGACAGAGTGTGCCAGAGAGTGTCGACGAGTTTCTGAGAGAGTCTGAGAGTGTCAGAGAGTGTCAGAGAGATTCTGAGTGTATCAGATAGTGACAGAGTGTGTCAGAGAGAGTCAGAGATTGTCACAGAGTTTCTGAGAGTGTCTGAGAGTGTCTGAGAGTGTCAGAGTGTGTCAGAGAGTGTCAGAGAGTGACAGAGTGTGTCAGAGAGTGTCAGAGAGTGGCAGACAGTTTCTGAGAGTGTCTGAGAGAGTCAGAGAGTGCCAGAGTGTGTCAGAGATTGACAGAGAGGATGAGAGAGTGTCAGAGAGTTTCTGAGAGTGTCAGAGTGTGTCAGAGTTTTTCAGAGAGTGACAGATTCTGTCAGAGAGTTTCTGAGAGTGACAGAGAGTTTCTGAGAGTATCTGAGAGTGGCTGAGAGAGTCAGAGTGTGTCAGAGAGTGTCAGAGAGTGACAGAGTGTGTCAGAGAGTGTCAGAGAGTGTCAGAGAGGGTCAGAGAGTGACAGAGAGTGTCAGAGAATGTCAGAGAGTGTCAGAGAGTGACAGAGTGTGTCAGAGAGTGTCAGACAGAGTCAGAGAGTGTCAGAGATTTTCTGAGAGTGTCAGAGTGTGTCAGAGAGTGTCAGAGTGTGTCAGAGACTTTCAGAGAGTGACAGAGTGTGTCAGAGAGTGACAGAGAGTGTATGAGAGTGTCTGAGTGTCTCAGAGAAGGTCAGAGAGTGACAGAGTGTGTCAGAGAGTGATAGAGTCTGTCAGAGAGTGTCAGAGAGTGTCTGAGAGTTTCTGAGAGTGTCAGAGAGTTTCTGAGAGCATCTGAGAGTGTCTGAGAGTGTCAGAGTGTGTCAGAGAGTGTCACAGATTGACAGAGTGTGTCAGAGAGTGTCAGAGAGTGTCAGAGAGTTTCTGAGAGTGTCTGAGAGAGTCAGAGAGTGACAGAGAGTGTCAGAGATTGTCAGAGAGTGTCAGAAAGTTTCTGAGAGTGTCAGAGCGTGTCAGAGAGTGTCAAAGAGTGACAGAGTGTGTCAGAGAGTGACAGAGAGTGTCTGAGAGTGTCAGAGAGTGTCTGAGAGTGCCAGCGTGTGTCAGAGTGTATCAGAGAGTGTCAGAGAGTTTCTGAGAGTGTCAGAGAGTTTCTGAGAGTATCTGAGAGTGTCTGAGAGTGTCTGAGAGTGTCAGAGTGTGTCAGAGAGTGACAGAGTGTGTCAGAGAGTGTCAGAGAGTGTCAGAGAGTGTCAGAAAGTTTCTGAGAGTGTCTGAGAGAGTCAGAGAGTGACAGAGAGTGTCAGAGATTGTCAGAGAGTCAGAGAGTTTCTGAGAGTGTCAGAGCGTGTCATTGAGTGTCAAAGAGTGACAGAGTGTGTCAGATTGTGTCAGAGAGAGACAGAGAGTGTCAGAGATTTTGTGAGAGTGTCAGAGTGTGTCAGAGAGTGTCAGAGTGTGTCAGAGACTTTCAGAGAGTGACAGAGTGTGTCAGAGAGTGTCGGAGAGGGTCTGAGAGTTTCAGAGAGTTTCTGAGAGTGTCTGAGAGTGTCTGAGCGTGTCAGAGAGTGTCACAGAGTTTCTGACAGTGTCTGAGAGTGTCAGAGAATGTCAGAGAGTGTCAGAGAGTGACAGAGTGTGTCAGAGAGTTACAGAGAGTGTCAGAGAAAGTCAGAGAGTGTCAAAGAGTGACAGAGTGTGCCAGAGAGTGTCGACGAGTGTCTGAGAGTGTCTGAGCGTGTCAGAGAGTGTCACAGAGTTTCTGACAGTGTCTGAGAGTGTCAGAGAATGTCAGAGAGTGTCAGAGAGTGACAGAGTGTGTCAGAGAGTGACAGAGTGTGTCAGAGAGTGTCAGAGAGGGTCAGAGAGTGACAGAGAGTGTCAGAGAATGTCAGAGAGTGTCAGAGAGTGACAGAGTGTGTCAGAGAGTGTCAGAAAGAGTCAGAGAGTGTCAGAGAGTTTCTGAGAGTATCAGAGAGTGACAGAGTGTGGCAGAGAGTGTCGGAGAGGGTCTGAGAATGTCAGAGAGTTTCTGAGAGTGTCTGAGAGTGTCTGTGCGTGTCAGAGAGTGTCACAGAGTTTCTGACAGTGTCTGAGAGTGTCAGAGAATGTCAGAGAGTGTCAGAGAGTGACAGAGTGTGTCAGAGAGTGTCAGACAGTGTCAGAGTATGTCAGAGACTTTCAGAGAGTGTCAGAGTGTGTCAGACAGTGTCCGAGTGTGACAGAGAGTGTCTGAGAGTGTCTGAATGTGTCAGAGAGTGTCAGAGTGTGTCAGAGAGTGTCAGAGAGTGACAGAGTGTGTCAGAGAGTGTCAGAGAGTGTCAGAGCGTGTCAGAGAGTTTCTGAGAGTGACAGACATTGTCAGAGTATGTCAGAGACTTTCAGAGAGTGTCAGAGTGTGTCAGACAGTGTCCGAGTGTGACAGAGAGTGTCTGAGAGTGTCTGAATGTGTCAGAGAGTGTCAGAGTGTGTCAGAGAGTGTCAGAGAGTGACAGAGTGTGTCAGAGAGTGTCAGAGAGTGTCAGAGAGTGTCAGAGAGTTTCTGAGAGTGACAGAGAGTGTCAGAGAGTGACAGAGAGTGTCAGATATTGTCAGAGAGTGTCAGAGAGATTCAGAGAGTGTCAGAGAATGTCAGAGAGTGTCAAAGAGTGACAGAGTGTGCCAGAGAGTGTCGACGAGTTTTTGAGAGAGTCTGAGAGTGTCAGAGAGATTCTGAGAGTATCAGATAGTGACAGAGTGTGTCAGAGAGAGTCAGAGATTGTCACAGAGTTTCTGAGAGTGTCTGAGAGTGTCAGAGTGTGTCAGAGAGTGTCAGAGAGTGACAGAGTGTGTCAGAGAGTGGCAGACAGTTTCTGAGAGTGTCTGAGAGAGTCAGAGAGTGCCAGAGTGTGTCAGAGATTGACAGAGAGGATCAGAGAGTGTCAGAGAGTTTCTGAGAGTGTCAGAGTGTGTCAGAGTTTTTCAGAGAGTGACAGATTCTGTCAGAGAGTTTCTGAGAGTGACAGAGAGTTTCTGAGAGTATCTGAGAGTGGCTGAGAGAGTCAGAGTGTGTCAGAGAGTGTCAGAGAGTGACAGAGTGTGTCAGAGAGTGTCAGAGAGTGTCAGAGAGTGTCAGAGAGGGTCAGAGAGTGACAGAGAGTGTCAGAGAATGTCAGAGAGTGTCAGAGAGTGACAGAGTGTGTCAGAGAGTGTCAGACAGAGTCAGAGAGTGTCAGAGATTTTCTGAGAGTGTCAGTGTGTGTCAGAGAGTGTCAGAGTGTGTCAGAGACTTTCAGAGAGTGACAGAGTGTGTCAGAGAGTGACAGAGAGTGTCTGAGAGTGTCTGAGTGTGTCAGAGAAGGTCAGAGAGTGACAGAGTGTGTCAGAGAGTGATAGAGTCTGTCAGAGAGTGTCAGAGAGTGTCTGAGAGTTTCTGAGAGTGTCAGAGAGTTTCTGAGAGCATCTGAGAGTGTCTGAGAGTGTCAGAGTGTGTCAGAGAGTGTCACAGATTGACAGAGTGTGTCAGAGAGTGTCAGAGAGTGTCAGAGAGTTTCTGAGAGTGTCTGAGAGAGTCAGAGAGTGACAGAGAGTGTCAGAGATTGTCAGAGAGTGTCAGAAAGTTTCTGAGAGTGTCAGAGCGTGTCAGAGAGTGTCAAAGAGTGACAGAGTGTGTCAGAGAGTGACAGAGAGTGTCTGAGAGTGTCAGAGAGTGTCTGAGAGTGCCAGCGTGTGTCAGAGTGTATCAGAGAGTGTCAGAGTGTTTCTGAGAGTGTCAGAGAGTTTCTGAGAGTATCTGAGAGTATCTGAGAGTGTCTGAGAGTGTCAGAGTGTGTCAGAGAGTGACAGAGTGTGTCAGAGAGTGTCAGAGATTGTCAGAGAGTGTCAGAGAGTTTCTGAGAGTGTCAGAGCGTGTCATTGAGTGTCAAAGAGTGACAGAGTGTGTCAGATTGTGTCAGAGAGAGACAGAGAGTGTCAGAGATTTTGTGAGAGTGTCAGAGTGTGTCAGAGAGTGTCAGAGTGTGTCAGAGACTTTCAGAGTGGCAGCATGTGTCAGAGAGTGACAGAGAGTGTTTGAGAGTGTCTGAGTGTATCAGAGAGTGTCAGAGAGTGACAGAGTGTGTCAGAGAGTTACAGAGAGTGTCAGACAATGTCAGAGAGTGTCAAAGAGTGACAGAGTGTGCCAGAGAGTGTCGACGAGTTTCTGAGAGAGTCTGAGAGTGTCAGAGAGTGTCAGAGAGATTCTAAGAGTATCAGATAGTGACAGAGTGTGTCAGAGAGAGTCAGAGATTGTCACAGAGTTTCTGAGAGTGTCTGAGAGTGTCTGTGAGTGTCAGAGTGTGTCAGAGAGTGTCAGAGAGTGACAGAGTGTGTCAGAGAGTGTCAGAGAGTGACAAAGTGTGTCAGAGAGTGTCAGAGAGTGTCAGAGAGTTTCTGAGAGTGTCTGAGAGTGTCAGAGAGTGACAGAGAGTGTCAGAGATTGTCAGAGAGAGTCAGAGATTTTCTGAGAGTGTCAGAGAGTTTCTGAGAGTATCAGAGAGTGACAGAGTGTGGCAGAGAGTGTCGGAGAGGGTCTGAGAGTGTCAGAGAGTTTCTGAGAGTGTCTGAGAGTGTCTGAGCGTGTCAGAGAGTGTCACAGAGTTTCTGACAGTGTCTGAGAGTGTCAGAGAATGTCAGAGAGTGCCAGAGAGTGACAGAGTGTGTCAGAGAGTGTCAGACAGTGTCAGAGTATGTCAGAGACTTTCAGAGAGTGTCAGAGTGTGTCAGACAGTGTCCGAGTGTGACAGAGAGTGTCTGAGAGTGTCTGAATGTGTCAGAGAGTGTCAGAGTGTGTCAGAGAGTGTCAGAGAGTGACAGAGTGTGTCAGAGAGTGTCAGAGAGTGTCAGAGAGTTTCTGAGAGTGACAGAGAGTGTCAGAGAGTGACAGAGAGTGTCAGAGATTGTCAGAGAGTGTCAGAGAGTTTCTGAGAGTGTCAGAGCGTGTCAGAGAGTGTCAAAGAGTGACAGAGTGTGTCAGAGTGTGACAGAGAGTGTCTGAGAGTGTCTGAATGTGTCAGAGAGTGTCAGAGAGTGACAGAGTGTGTCAGAGAGTGACAGAGTGTGTCAGAGAGTGTCAGAGAGTGTCAGAGAGTTTCTGAGAGTGTCTGAGAGAGTCAGAGAGTGACAGTAAGTGTCAGATATTGTCAGAGAGTGTCAGAGAGTTTCAGAGAGTGTCAGAGAATGTCAGAGAGTGTCAAAGAGTGACAGAGTGTGCCAGAGAGTGTCGACGAGTTTCTGAGAGAGTCTGAGAGTGTCAGAGAGTGTCAGAGAGATTCTGAGAGTATCAGATAGTGACAGAGTGTGTCAGAGAGAGTCAGAGATTGTCACAGAGTTTCTGAGAGTGTCTGAGAGTGTCTGAGAGTGTCAGAGTGTGTCAGAGAGTGTCAGAGAGTGAGAGAGTGTGTCAGAGAGTGTCAGAGAGTGGCAGACAGTTTCTGAGAGTGTCTGAGAGAGTCAGAGAGTGCCAGAGTGTGTCAGAGATTGACAGAGAGGATCAGAGAGTGTCAGAGAGTTTCTGAGAGTGCCAGAGTGTGTCAGAGTTTTTCAGAGAGTGACAGATTCTGTCAGAGAGATTCTGAGAGTGACAGAGAGTTTCTGAGAGTATCTGAGAGTGGCTGAGAGAGTCAGAGTGTGTCAGAGAGTGTCAGAGAGTGACAGAGTGTGTCAGAGAGTGTCAGAGAGTGTCAGAGAGGGCCAGAGAGTGACAGAGAGTGTCAGTGAATGTCAGAGAGTGTCAGAGAGTGACAGAGTGTGTCAGAGAGTGTCAGACAGAGTCAGAGAGTGTCAGAGATTTTCTGAGAGTGTCAGAGTGTGTCAGAGACTTTCAGAGAGTGACAGAGTGTGTCAGAGAGTGACAGAGAGTGTCTGAGAGTGTCTGAGTGTGTCAGAGAAGGTCAGAGAGTGACAGAGTGTGTCAGAGAGTGATAGAGTCTGTCAGAGAGTGTCAGAGAGTGTCTGAGAGTTTCTGAGAGTGTCAGAGAGTTTCTGAGAGCATCTGAGAGTGTCTGAGAGTGTCAGAGTGTGTCAGAGAGTGTCACAGATTGACAGAGTGTGTCAGAGAGTGTCAGAGAGTGTCAGAGAGTTTCTGAGAGTGTCTGAGAGAGTCAGAGAGTGACAGAGAGTGTCAGAGATTGTCAGAGAGTGTCAGAAAGTTTCTGAGAGTGTCAGAGCGTGTCAGAGAGTGTCAAAGAGTGACAGAGTGTGTCAGAGAGTGACAGAGAGTGTCTGAGAGTGTCAGAGAGTGTCTGAGAGTGCCAGCGTGTGTCAGAGTGTATCAGAGAGTGTCAGAGAGTTTCTGAGAGTGTCAGAGAGTTTCTGAGAGTATCTGAGAGTGTCTGAGAGTGTCAGAGTGTGTCAGAGAGTGACAGAGTGTGTCAGAGAGTGTCAGAGAGTGTCAGAGAGTGTCAGAGAGTTTCTGAGAGTGTCTGAGAGAGTCAGAGAGTGACAGAGAGTGTCAGAGATTGTCAGAGAGTGTCAGAGAGTTTCTGAGAGTGTCAGAGCTTGTCATTGAGTGTCAAAGAGTGACAGAGTGTGTCAGATTGTGTCAGAGAGAGACAGAGAGTGTCAGAGATTTTGTGAGAGTGTCAGAGTGTGTCAGAGAGTGTCAGAGTGTGTCAGAGACTTTCAGAGAGTGACAGAGTGTGTCAGAGAGTGACAGAGAGTGTTTGACAGTGTCTGAGTGTATCAGAGAGTGTCAGAGTGTGTCAGAGAGTGTCAGAGAGTGACAGAGTGTGTCAGAGAGTGTCAGAGAGTGTCAGAGAGTGTCAGAGAGTTTCTGAGAGTGACAGAGAGTGTCAGAGAGTGACAGAGAGTGTCAGAGATTGTCAGAGAGTGTCAGAGAGTTTCTGAGAGTGTCAGAGAGTTTCTGAGAGTATCTGAGAGTGTCTGAGAGTGTCAGAGTGTGTCAGAGAGTGACAGAGTGTGTCAGAGAGTGTCAGAGAGTGTCAGAGAGTTTCTGAGAGTGTCTGAGAGAGTCAGAGAGTGACAGAGAGTGTCAGAGATTGTCAGAGAGTGTCAGAGAGTTTCTGAGAGTGTCAGAGCGTGTCATTGAGTGTCAAAGAGTGACAGAGTGTGTCAGATTGTGTCAGAGAGAGACAGAGAGTGTCAGAGATTTTGTGAGAGTGTCAGAGTGTGTCAGAGAGTGACAGAGAGTGTTTGACAGTGTCTGAGTGTATCAGAGAGTGTCAGAGTGTGTCAGAGAGTGTCAGAGAGTGACAGAGTGTGTCAGAGAGTGTCACAGAGTGTCAGAGAGTTTCAGAGAGTTTCTGAGAGTGACAGAGAGTGTCAGAGAGTGACAGAGAGTGTCAGAGATTGTCAGAGAGTGTCAGAGAGTTTCAGAGAGTGTCAGAGAGTTTCTGAGAGTGTCTGAGAGAGTCAGAGAGTGACAGAGAGTGTCAGAGATTGTCAGAGAGTGTCAGAAAGTTTCTGAGAGTGTCAGAGCGTGTCAGAGAGTGTCAAAGAGTGACAGAGTGTGTCAGAGAGTGACAGAGAGTGTCTGAGAGTGTCAGAGAGTGTCTGAGAGTGCCAGCGTGTGTCAGAGTGTATCAGAGAGTGTCAGAGAGTTTCTGAGAGTGTCAGAGAGTTTCTGAGAGTATCTGAGAGTGTCTGAGAGTGTCAGAGTGTGTCAGAGAGTGACAGAGTGTGTCAGAGAGTGTCAGAGATTGTCAGAGAGTGTCAGAGAGTTTCTGAGAGTGTCAGAGCGTGTCATTGAGTGTCAAAGAGTGACAGAGTGCGTCAGATTGTGTCAGAGAGAGACAGAGAGTGTCAGAGATTTTGTGAGAGTGTCAGAGTGTGTCAGAGAGTGTCAGAGTGTGACAGAGACTTTCAGAGAGTGACAGAGTGTGTCAGAGAGTGACAGAGAGTGTTTGACAGTGTCTGAGTGTATCAGAGAGTGTCAGAGTGTGTCAGAGAGTGTCAGAGAGTGACAGAGTGTGTCAGAGATTGTCAGAGAGTGTCAGAGAGTTTCTGAGAGTGTCAGAGAGTTTCTGAGAGTATCTGAGAGTGTCTGAGAGTGTCAGAGTGTGTCAGAGAGTGACAGAGTGTGTCAGAGAGTGTCAGAGAGTGTCAGAGAGTTTCTGAGAGTGTCTGAGAGAGTCAGAGAGTGACAGAGAGTGTCAGAGATTGTCAGAGAGTGTCAGAGAGTTTCTGAGAGTGTCAGAGCGTGTCATTGAGTGTCAAAGAGTGACAGAGTGTGTCAGATTGTGTCAGAGAGAGACAGAGAGTGTCAGAGATTTTGTGAGAGTGTCAGAGTGTGTCAGAGAGTGACAGAGAGTGTTTGACAGTGTCTGAGTGTATCAGAGAGTGTCAGAGTGTGTCAGAGAGTGTCAGAGAGTGACAGAGTGTGTCAGAGAGTGTCACAGAGTGTCAGAGAGTTTCTGAGAGTGACAGAGAGTGTCAGAGAGTGACAGAGAGTGTCAGAGATTGTCAGAGAGTGTCAGAGAGTTTCAGAGAGTGTCAGAGAATGTCAGAGAGTGTCAAAGAGTGACAGAGTGTGCCAGAGTGTGACAGAGAGTGTCTGAGAGTGTCTGAATGTGTCAGAGAGTGTCAGAGAGTGACAGAGTGTGTCAGAGAGTGACAGAGTGTGTCAGTGAGTTTCAGAGAGTGTCAGAGAGTTTCTGAGAGTGTCTGAGAGAGTCAGAGAGTGACAGTAAGTGTCAGATATTGTCAGAGAGTGTCAGAGAGTTTCAGAGAGTGTCAGAGAATGTCAGAGAGTGTCAAAGAGTGACAGATTGTGCCAGAGAGTGTCGACGAGTTTCTGAGAGAGTCTGAGAGTGTCAGAGAGTGTCAGAGAGATTCTGAGAGTATCAGATAGTGACAGAGTGTGTCTGAGAGTGTCAGAGATTGTCACAGAGTTTCTGAGAGTGTCTGAGAGTGTCTGAGAGTGTCAGAGTGTGTCAGAGAGTGTCAGAGAGTGACAGAGTGTGTCAGAGAGTGTCAGAGAGTGGCAGACAGTTTCTGAGAGTGTCTGAGAGAGTCAGAGAGTGCCAGAGTGTGTCAGAGATTGACAGAGAGGATCAGAGAGTGTCAGAGAGTTTCTGAGAGTGTCAGAGTGTGTCAGAGTTTTTCAGAGAGTGACAGATTATGTCAGAGAGTTTCTGAGAGTGACAGAGAGTTTCTGAGAGTATCTGAGAGTGGCTGAGAGAGTCAGAGTGTGTCAGAGAGTGTCAGAGAGTGTCAGAGAGTGACAGAGTGTGTCAGAGAGTGTCAGAGAGTGTCAGAGAGTGTCAGAGAGGGTCAGAGAGTGACAGAGAGTGTCAGAGAATGTCAGAGAGTGTCAGAGAGTGACAGAGTGTGTCAGAGAGTCTCAGACAGAGTCAGAGAGTGTCAGAGATTTTCTGAGAGTGTCAGAGTGTGTCAGAGAGTGTCAGAGTGTGTCAGAGACTTTCAGAGAGTGACAGAGTGTGTCAGAGAGTGACAGAGAGTGTCTGAGAGTGTCTGAGTGTGTCAGAGAAGGTCAGAGAGTGACAGAGTGTGTCAGAGAGTGATAGAGTCTGTCTGAGAGTGTCAGAGTGTGTCAGAGAGTGTCAGAGAGTGACAGAGTGTGTCAGAGAATGTCAGAGAGTGGCAGACAGTTTCTGAGAGTGTCTGAGAGAGTCAGAGAGTGCCATAGTGTGTCAGAGATTGACAGAGAGGATCAGAGAGTGTCAGAGAGTTTCTGAGAGTGTCAGAGAGTGTCTGAGAGTGCCAGCGTGTGTCAGAGTGTATCAGAGAGTGTCAGAGAGTTTCTGAGAGTGTCAGAGAGTTTCTGAGAGTATCTGAGAGTGTCTGAGAGTGTCAGAGTGTGTCAGAGAGTGACAGAGTGTGTCAGAGAGTGTCAGAGAGTGTCAGAGAGTTTCTGAGAGTGTCTGAGAGAGTCAGAGAGTGACAGAGAGTGTCAGAGATTGTCAGAGAGTGTCAGAGAGTTTCTGAGAGTGTCAGAGCGTGTTAATGAGTGTCAAAGAGTGACAGAGTGTGTCAGATTGTGTCAGAGAGAGACAGAGAGTGTCAGAGATTTTGTGAGAGTGTCAGAGTGTGTCAGAGAGTGTCAGAGTGTGTCTGAGACTTTCAGAGAGTGACAGAGTGTGTCAGAGAGTGACAGAGAGTGTTTGACAGTGTCTGAGTGTATCAGAGAGTGTCAGAGTGTGTCAGAGAGTGTCAGAGAGTGACAGAGTGTGTCAGAGAGTGTCAGAGAGTGTCAGAGAGTGTCAGAGAGTTTCTGAGAGTGACAGAGAGTGTCAGAGAGTGACAGAGAGTGTCAGAGATTGTCAGAGAGTGTCAGAGAGTTTCTGAGAGTGTCAGAGCGTGTCAGAGAGTGTCAAAGAGTGACAGAGTGTGTCAGAGTGTGACAGAGAGTGTCTGAGAGTGTCTGAATGTGTCAGAGAGTGTCAGAGAGTGACAGAGTGTGTCAGAGAGTGACAGAGTGTGTCAGAGAGTGTCAGAGAGTGTCAGAGAGTTTCTGAGAGTGTCTGAGAGAGTCAGAGAGTGACAGTAAGTGTCAGATATTGTCAGAGAGTGTCAGAGAGTTTCAGAGAGTGTCAGAGAATGTCAGAGAGTGTCAAAGAGTGACAGAGTGTGCCAGAGAGTGTCGACGAGTTTCTGAGAGAGTCTGAGAGTGTCAGAGAGTGTCAGAGAGATTCTGAGAGTATCAGATAGTGACAGAGTGTGTCAGAGAGAGTCAGAGATTGTCACAGAGTTTCTGAGAGTGTCTGAGATTGTCTGAGGGTGTCAGAGTGTGTCAGAGAGTGTCAGAGAGTGACAGAGTGTGTCAGAGAGTGTCAGAGAGTGGCAGACAGTTTCTGAGAGTGTCTGAGAGAGTCAGAGAGTGCCAGAGTGTGTCAGAGATTGACAGAGAGGATCAGAGAGTGTCAGAGAGTTTCTGAGAGTGTCAGAGTGTGTCAGAGTTTTTCAGAGAGTGACAGATTCTGTCAGAGAGTTTCTGAGAGTGACAGAGAGTTTCTGAGGGTATCTGAGAGTGGCTGAGAGAGTCAGAGTGTGTCAGAGAGTGTCAGAGAGTGACAGAGTGTGTCAGAGAGTGACAGAGTGTGTCAGAGAGTGTCAGAGAGTGACAGAGAGTTTCTGAGAGTGTCTGAGAGAGTCAGAGAGTGACAGTAAGTGTCAGATATTGTCAGAGAGTGTCAGATAGTTTCAGAGAGTGTCAGAGAATGTCAGAGAGTGTCAAAGAGTGACAGAGTGTGTCAGAGAGTGTCAGAGAGTGTCAGAGAGGGTCAGAGAGTGACAGAGAGTGTCAGAGAATGTCAGAGAGTGTCAGAGAGTGACAGAGTGTTTCAGAGAGTGTCAGACAGAGTCAGAGAGTGTCAGAGATTTTCTGAGAGTGTCAGAGTGTGTCAGAGAGTGTCAGAGTGTGTCAGAGACTTTCAGAGAGTGACAGAGTGTGTCAGAGAGTGACAGAGAGTGTCTGAGAGTGTCTGAGTGTGTCAGAGAAGGTCAGAGAGTGACAGAGTGTGTCAGAGAGTGATAGAGTCTGTCTGAGAGTGTCAGAGTGTGTCAGAGAGTGTCAGAGAGTGACAGAGTGTGTCAGAGAGTGTCAGAGAGTGTCAGATAGTTTCTGAGAGTGTCTGAGAGAGTCAGAGAGTGCCAGAGTGTGTCAGAGATTGACAGAGAGGATCAGAGAGTGTCAGAGAGTTTCTGAGAGTGTCAGAGTGTGTCAGAGAGTGTCAGAGGGTGACAGAGTCTGTCCGAGAGTGTCAGAGAGGGTCTGTGTGTTTCTGAGAGTGTCAGAGAGTTTCTGAGAGTATCTGAGAGTGTCTGAGAGTATCTGAGAGTGGCTGAGAGAGTCAGAGTGTGTCAGAGAGTGTCAGAGAGTGACAGAGTGTGTCAGAGAGTGTCAGAGAGTGTCAGAGAGTGTCAGAGAGGGTCAGAGAGTGACAGAGAGTGTCAGAGAATGTCAGAGAGTGTCAGAGAGTGACAGAGTGTGTCAGAGAGTGTCAGACAGAGTCAGAGAGTGTCAGAGATTTTCTGAGAGTGTCAGAGTGTGTCAGAGAGTGTCAGAGTGTGTCAGAGACTTTCAGAGAGTGACAGAGTGTGTCAGAGAGTGACAGAGAGTGTCTGAGAGTGTCTGAGTGTGTCAGAGAAGGTCAGAGAGTGACAGAGTGTGTCAGAGAGTGATAGAGTCTGTCAGAGAGTGTCAGAGAGTTTCTGAGAGTGTCAGAGAGTTTCTGAGAGCATCTGAGAGTGTCTGAGAGTGTCAGAGTGTGTCAGAGAGTGTCACAGATTGACAGAGTGTGTCAGAGAGTGTCAGAGAGTGTCAGAGAGTTTCTGAGAGTGTCTGAGAGAGTCAGAGAGTGACAGAGAGTGTCAGAGATTGTCAGAGAGTGTCAGAAAGTTTCTGAGAGTGTCAGAGCGTGTCAGAGAGTGTCAAAGAGTGACAGAGTGTGTCAGAGAGTGACAGAGAGTGTCTGAGAGTGTCAGAGAGTGTCTGAGAGTGCCAGCGTGTGTCAGAGTGTATCAGAGAGTGTCAGAGAGTTTCTGAGAGTGTCAGAGAGTTTCTGAGATTATCTGAGAGTGTCTGAGAGTGTCAGAGTGTGTCAGAGAGTGACAGAGTGTGTCAGAGAGTGTCAGAGAGTGTCAGAGAGTTTCTGAGAGTGTCTGAGAGAGTCAGAGAGTGACAGAGAGTGTCAGAGAGTGTCAGAGAGTGTCAGAGAGTTTCTGAGAGTGTCTGAGAGAGTCAGGGATTGTCAGAGAGTGTCAGAGAGTTTCTGAGAGTGTCAGAGCGTGTCATTGAGTGTCAAAGAGTGACAGAGTGTGTCAGATTGTGTCAGAGAGAGACAGAGAGTGTCAGAGATTTTGTGAGAGTGTCAGAGTGTGTCAGAGAGTGTCAGAGTGTGTCAGAGACTTTCAGAGAGTGACAGAGTGTGTCAGAGAGTGACAGAGAGTGTTTGAGAGTGTCTGAGTGTATTAGAGAGTGTCAGAGAGTGACAGAGTGTGTCAGAGAGTTACAGAGAGTGTCAGAGAATGTCAGAGAGTGTCAAAGATTGACAGAGTGTGGCAGAGATTGTCGACGAGTTCCTGAGAGAGTCTGAGAGTGTCAGAGAGTGTCAGAGAGATTCTGAGAGTATCAGATAGTGACAGAGTGTGTCAGAGAGAGTCAGAGATTGTCACAGAGTTTCTGAGAGTGTCTGAGAGTGTCTGAGAGTGTCAGAGTGTGTCAGAGAGTGTCAGAGAGTGACAGAGTGTGTCAGAGAGTGTCAGAGAGTGACAAAGTGTGTCAGAGAGCGTCAGAGAGTGTCAGAGAGTTTCTGAGAGTGTCTGAGAGTGTCAGAGAGTGACAGAGAGGGTCAGAGATTGTCAGAGAGTGTCAGAGAGTTTCTGAGAGTATCAGAGCGTGTCAGAGAGTGTCAAAGAGTGACGGAGTGTGTCAGAGAGTGACAGAGAGTGTCTGAGAGTGTCTGAATGTGTCAGAGAGTGTCAGAGAGTGACAGAGTGTGTCAGAGAGTGACAGAGTGTGTCAGAGAGTGTCAGAGAGTGTCAGAGAGTTTCTGAGAGTGTCTGAGAGAGTCACAGAATGTCAGAGAGAGTCAGAGAGTGACAGAGTGTGTCAGAGAGTGGCAGAGAGGGTCAGAGCGTATCAGAGATTTTCTGAGAGTGTCAGAGTGTCAGAGAGGGACAGAGTGTGTCAGAGACTTTCAGAGAGTGTCAGAGAGTTTCTGAGAGTGTCAGAGTGTGTCTGAGAGTTTCTGAGAGTGTCAGAGAGTTTCTGAGAGTATCTGAGAGTGTCTGAGAGTGTCAGAGTGTGTCAGAGATTGTCAGAGAGTGACAGAGTGTGTCAGAGAGTGTCAGAGAGTGTCAGAGAGTTTCTGAGAGGGTCTGAGAGAGTCAGAGAGTGACAGAGAGTGTCAGAGAGTTTCTGAGAGTGTCAGAGCGTGTCAAAGAGTGTCAAAGTGTGTCAGAGAGTGACAGAGAGTGTCTGAGAGTGTCTGAGTGTGTCAGAGAGTGTCAGAGAGTGACAGAGTGTGTCAGAGTGTGTCAGAGTGTGTCAGAGAGTGTCAGAGAGTGTCAGAGAGTTTCTGAGAGTGTCAGAGAATGTCAGAGAGTGTCAAAGAGTGACAGAGTGTGCCAGGGAGTGTCGGCGAGTTTCTGAGAGTGTCTGAGAGTGTCAGAAAGTGTCAGAGAGTTTCTGAGAGTATCAGAGAGTGACAGAGTGTGTCAGAGAGTGTCGGAAAGGGTCTGAGAGTGTCAGAGAGTTTCTGAGAGTGTCTGAGAGTGTCTGAGCGTGTCAGAGAGTGTCACAGAGTTTCTGACAGTGTCTGAGAGTGTCAGAGAATGTCAGAGAGTGTCAGAGAGTGACAGAGTGTGTCAGAGAGTTACAGAGAGTGTCAGAGAATGTCAGAGATTGTCAAAGAGTGACAGAGTGTGCCAGAGAGTGTCGACGAGTTTCTGAGAGAGTCTGAGAGTGTCAGAGAGTGTCAGAGAGATTCTGAGAGTATCAGATAGTGACAGAGTGTGTCAGAGAGAGTCAGAGATTGTCACAGAGTTTCTGAGAGTGTCTGAGAGTGTCTGAGAGTGTCAGAGTGTGTCAGAGAGTGTCAGAGAGTGACCGAGTGTGTCAGAGAGTGTCAGAGAGTGACAAAGTGTGTCAGAGAGTGTCAGAGAGTGTCAGAGAGTGTCTGAGAGTGTCAGAGAGTGACAGAGAGTGACAGAGAGTGACAGAGAGTGTCAGAGATTGTCAGAGAGCGTCAGAGAGTTTCTGAGAGTGTCAGAGAGTGTCAAAGAGTGACGGAGTGTGTCAGAGCGTGACAGAGTGTGTCAGAGAGTGTCAGAGAGGGTCAGAGAGTGACAGAGAGTGTCAGAGAATGTCAGAGAGTGTCAGAGAGTGACAGAGTGTGTCAGAGAGTGTCAGACAGAGTCAGAGAGTGTCAGAGATTTTCTGAGAGTGTCAGAGAGTTTCTGAGAGTATCAGAGAGTGACAGAGTGTGGCAGAGAGTGTTGGAGAGGGTCTGAGAGTGTCAGAGAGTTTCTGAGAGTGTCTGAGAGTGTCTGAGCGTGTCAGAGAGTGTCACAGAGTTTCTGACAGTGTCTGAGAGTGTCAGAGAATGTCAGAGAGTGACAGAGTGTGTCAGAGAGTGTCAGACAGTGTCAGAGTATGTCAGAGACTTTCAGAGAGTGTCAGAGTGTGTCAGACAGTGTCCGAGTGTGACAGAGAGTGTCTGAGAGTGTCTGAATGTGTCAGAGAGTGTCAGAGTGTGTCAGAGAGTGTCAGAGAGTGACAGAGTGTGTCAGAGAGTGTCAGAGAGTGTCAGAGAGTGTCAGAGAGTTTCTGAGAGTGACAGAGAGTGTCAGAGAGTGACAGAGAGTGTCAGAGATTGTCAGAGAGTGTCATAGTGTTTCTGAGAGTGTCAGAGCGTGTCAGAGAGTGTCAAAGAGTGACAGAGTGTGTCAGAGTGTGACAGAGAGTGTCTGAGAGTGTCTGAATGTGTCAGAGAGTGTCAGAGAGTGACAGAGTGTGTCAGAGAGTGACAGAGTGTGTCAGAGAGTGTCAGAGAGTGTCAGAGAGTTTCTGAGAGTGTCAGAGAATGTCAGAGAGTGTCAAAGAGTGACAGATTCTGTCAGAGAGTTTCTGAGAGTGACAGAGAGTTTCTGAGGGTATCTGAGAGTGGCTGAGAGAGTCAGAGTGTGTCAGAGAGTGTCAGAGAGTGACAGAGTGTGTCAGAGAGTGACAGAGTGTGTCAGAGAGTGTCAGAGAGTGACAGAGAGTTTCTGAGAGTGTCTGAGAGAGTCAGAGAGTGACAGTAAGTGTCAGATATTGTCAGAGAGTGTCAGATAGTTTCAGAGAGTGTCAGAGAATGTCAGAGAGTGTCAAAGAGTGACAGAGTGTGTCAGAGAGTGTCAGAGAGTGTCAGAGAGGGTCAGAGAGTGACAGAGAGTGTCAGAGAATGTCAGAGAGTGTCAGAGAGTGACAGAGTGTTTCAGAGAGTGTCAGACAGAGTCAGAGAGTGTCAGAGATTTTCTGAGAGTGTCAGAGTGTGTCAGAGAGTGTCAGAGTGTGTCAGAGACTTTCAGAGAGTGACAGAGTGTGTCAGAGAGTGACAGAGAGTGTCTGAGAGTGTCTGAGTGTGTCAGAGAAGGTCAGAGAGTGACAGAGTGTGTCAGAGAGTGATAGAGTCTGTCTGAGAGTGTCAGAGTGTGTCAGAGAGTGTCAGAGAGTGACAGAGTGTGTCAGAGAGTGTCAGAGAGTGTCAGACAGTTTCTGAGAGTGTCTGAGAGAGTCAGAGAGTGCCAGAGTGTGTCAGAGATTGACAGAGAGGATCAGAGAGTGTCAGAGAGTTTCTGAGAGTGTCAGAGTGTGTCAGAGTTTTTCAGAGAGTGACAGATTCTGTCAGAGAGATTCTGAGAGTGACAGAGAGTTTCTGAGAGTATCTGAGAGTGGCTGAGAGAGTCAGAGTGTGTCAGAGAGTGTCAGAGAGTGACAGAGTGTGTCAGAGAGTGTCAGAGAGTGTCAGAGAGTGTCAGAGAGGGTCAGAGAGTGACAGAGAGTGTCAGAGAATGTCAGAGAGTGTCAGAGAGTGACAGAGTGTGTCAGAGAGTGTCAGACAGAGTCAGAGAGTGTCAGAGATTTTCTGAGAGTGTCAGAGTGTGTCAGAGAGTGTCAGAGTGTGTCAGAGACTTTCAGAGAGTGACAGAGTGTGTCAGAGAGTGACAGAGAGTGTCTGAGAGTGTCTGAGTGTGTCAGAGAAGGTCAGAGAGTGACAGAGTGTGTCAGAGAGTGATAGAGTCTGTCAGAGAATGTCAGAGAGTTTCTGAGAGTGTCAGAGAGTTTCTGAGAGCATCTGAGAGTGTCTGAGAGTGTCAGAGTGTGTCAGAGAGTGTCACAGATTGACAGAGTGTGTCAGAGAGTGTCAGAGAGTGTCAGAGAGTTTCTGAGAGTGTCTGAGAGAGTCAGAGAGTGACAGAGAGTGTCAGAGATTGTCAGAGAGTGTCAGAAAGTTTCTGAGAGTGTCAGAGCGTGTCAGAGAGTGTCAAAGAGTGACAGAGTGTGTCAGAGAGTGACAGAGAGTGTCTGAGAGTGTCAGAGAGTGTCTGAGAGTGCCAGCGTGTGTCAGAGTGTATCAGAGAGTGTCAGAGAGTTTCTGAGAGTGTCAGAGAGTTTCTGAGAGTATCTGAGAGTGTCTGAGAGTGTCAGAGTGTGTCAGAGAGTGACAGAGTGTGTCAGAGAGTGTCAGAGAGTGTCAGAGAGTGTCAGAGAGTTTCTGAGAGTGTCTGAGAGAGTCAGAGAGTGACAGAGAGTGTCAGAGAGTGTCAGAGAGTGTCAGAGAGTTTCTGAGAGTGTCTGAGAGAGTCAGAGATTGTCAGAGAGTGTCAGAGAGTTTCTGAGAGTGTCAGAGCGTGTCATTGAGTGTCAAAGAGTGACAGAGTGTGTCAGATTGTGTCAGAGAGAGACAGAGAGTGTCAGAGATTTTGTGAGAGTGTCAGAGTGTGTCAGAGAGTGTCAGAGTGTGTCAGAGACTTTCAGAGAGTGACAGAGTGTGTCAGAGAGTGACAGAGAGTGTTTGAGAGTGTCTGAGTGTATCAGAGAGTGTCAGAGAGTGACAGAGTGTGTCAGAGAGTTACAGAGAGTGTCAGAGAATGTCAGAGAGTGTCAAAGATTGACAGAGTGTGGCAGAGATTGTCGACGAGTTCCTGAGAGAGTCTGAGAGTGTCAGAGAGTGTCAGAGAGATTCTGAGAGTATCAGATAGTGACAGAGTGTGTCAGAGAGAGTCAGAGATTGTCACAGAGTTTCTGAGAGTGTCTGAGAGTGTCTGAGAGTGTCAGAGTGTGTCAGAGAGTGTCAGAGAGTGACAGAGTGTGTCAGAGAGTGTCAGAGAGTGACAAAGTGTGTCAGAGAGCGTCAGAGAGTGTCAGAGAGTTTCTGAGAGTGTCTGAGAGTGTCAGAGAGTGACAGAGAGGGTCAGAGATTGTCAGAGAGTGTCAGAGAGTTTCTGAGAGTATCAGAGCGTGTCAGAGAGTGTCAAAGAGTGACGGAGTGTGTCAGAGAGTGACAGAGAGTGTCTGAGAGTGTCTGAATGTGTCAGAGAGTGTCAGAGAGTGACAGAGTGTGTCAGAGAGTGACAGAGTGTGTCAGAGAGTGTCAGAGAGTGTCAGAGAGTTTCTGAGAGTGTCTGAGAGAGTCACAGAATGTCAGAGAGAGTCAGAGAGTGACAGAGTGTGTCAGAGAGTGGCAGAGAGGGTCAGAGCGTATCAGAGATTTTCTGAGAGTGTCAGAGTGTCAGAGAGGGACAGAGTGTGTCAGAGACTTTCAGAGAGTGTCAGAGAGTTTCTGAGAGTGTCAGAGTGTGTCTGAGAGTTTCTGAGAGTGTCAGAGAGTTTCTGAGAGTATCTGAGAGTGTCTGAGAGTGTCAGAGTGTGTCAGAGAGTGTCAGAGAGTGACAGAGTGTGTCAGAGAGTGTCAGAGAGTGTCAGAGAGTTTCTGAGAGGGTCTGAGAGAGTCAGAGAGTGACAGAGAGTGTCAGAGAGTTTCTGAGAGTGTCAGAGCGTGTCAAAGAGTGTCAAAGTGTGTCAGAGAGTGACAGAGAGTGTCTGAGAGTGTCTGAGTGTGTCAGAGAGTGTCAGAGAGTGACAGAGTGTGTCAGAGTGTGTCAGAGTGTGTCAGAGAGTGTCAGAGAGTGTCAGAGAGTTTCTGAGAGTGTCAGAGAATGTCAGAGAGTGTCAAAGAGTGACAGAGTGTGCCAGGGAGTGTCGGCGAGTTTCTGAGAGTGTCTGAGAGTGTCAGAAAGTGTCAGAGAGTTTCTGAGAGTATCAGAGAGTGACAGAGTGTGTCAGAGAGTGTCGGAAAGGGTCTGAGAGTGTCAGAGAGTTTCTGAGAGTGTCTGAGAGTGTCTGAGCGTGTCAGAGAGTGTCACAGAGTTTCTGACAGTGTCTGAGAGTGTCAGAGAATGTCAGAGAGTGTCAGAGAGTGACAGAGTGTGTCAGAGAGTTACAGAGAGTGTCAGAGAATGTCAGAGATTGTCAAAGAGTGACAGAGTGTGCCAGAGAGTGTCGACGAGTTTCTGAGAGAGTCTGAGAGTGTCAGAGAGTGTCAGAGAGATTCTGAGAGTATCAGATAGTGACAGAGTGTGTCAGAGAGAGTCAGAGATTGTCACAGAGTTTCTGAGAGTGTCTGAGAGTGTCTGAGAGTGTCAGAGTGTGTCAGAGAGTGTCAGAGAGTGACCGAGTGTGTCAGAGAGTGTCAGAGAGTGACAAAGTGTGTCAGAGAGTGTCAGAGAGTGTCAGAGAGTGTCTGAGAGTGTCAGAGAGTGACAGAGAGTGACAGAGAGTGACAGAGAGTGTCAGAGATTGTCAGAGAGCGTCAGAGAGTTTCTGAGAGTGTCAGAGAGTGTCAAAGAGTGACGGAGTGTGTCAGAGAGTGACAGAGTGTGTCAGAGAGTGTCAGAGAGGGTCAGAGAGTGACAGAGAGTGTCAGAGAATGTCAGAGAGTGTCAGAGAGTGACAGAGTGTGTCAGAGAGTGTCAGACAGAGTCAGAGAGTGTCAGAGATTTTCTGAGAGTGTCAGAGAGTTTCTGAGAGTATCAGAGAGTGACAGAGTGTGGCAGAGAGTGTTGGAGAGGGTCTGAGAGTGTCAGAGAGTTTCTGAGAGTGTCTGAGAGTGTCTGAGCGTGTCAGAGAGTGTCACAGAGTTTCTGACAGTGTCTGAGAGTGTCAGAGAATGTCAGAGAGTGACAGAGTGTGTCAGAGAGTGTCAGACAGTGTCAGAGTATGTCAGAGACTTTCAGAGAGTGTCAGAGTGTGTCAGACAGTGTCCGAGTGTGACAGAGAGTGTCTGAGAGTGTCTGAATGTGTCAGAGAGTGTCAGAGTGTGTCAGAGAGTGTCAGAGAGTGACAGAGTGTGTCAGAGAGTGTCAGAGAGTGTCAGAGAGTGTCAGAGAGTTTCTCAGAGTGACAGAGAGTGTCAGAGAGTGACAGAGAGTGTCAGAGATTGTCAGAGAGTGTCATAGTGTTTCTGAGAGTGTCAGAGCGTGTCAGAGAGTGTCAAAGAGTGACAGAGTGTGTCAGAGTGTGACAGAGAGTGTCTGAGAGTGTCTGAATGTGTCAGAGAGTGTCAGAGAGTGACAGAGTGTGTCAGAGAGTGACAGAGTGTGTCAGAGAGTGTCAGAGAGTGTCAGAGAGTTTCTGAGAGTGTCAGAGAATGTCAGAGAGTGTCAAAGATTGACAGAGTGTGCCAGGGAGTGTCGGCGAGTTTCTGAGAGTGTCTGAGAGTGTCAGAAAGTGTCAGAGAGTTTCTGAGAGTATCAGAGAGTGACAGAGTGTGTCAGAGAGTGTCGGAGAGGGTCTGAGAGTGTCAGAGAGTTTCTGAGTGTGTCTGAGAGTGTCTGAGCGTGTCAGAGAGTGTCACAGAGTTTCTGACAGTGTCTGAGAGTGTCAGAGAATGTCAGAGAGTGTCAGAGAGTGACAGAGTGTGTCAGAGAGTTACAGAGAGTGTCAGAGAATGTCAGAGAGTGTCAAAGAGTGACAGAGTGTGCCAGAGAGTGTCGACGAGTTTCTGAGAGAGTCTGAGAGTGTCAGAGAGTGTCAGAGAGATTCTGAGAGTATCAGATAGTGACAGAGTGTGTCAGAGAGAGTCAGAGATTGTCACAGAGTTTCTGAGAGTGTCTGAGAGTGTCTGAGAGTGTCAGAGTGTGTCAGAGAGTGTCAGAGAGTGACCGAGTGTGTCAGAGAGTGTCAGAGAGTGACAAAGTGTGTCAGAGAGTGTCAGAGAGTGTCAGAGAGTTTCTGAGAGTGTCTGAGAGTGTCAGAGAGTGACAGAGAGTGTCAGAGATAGTCAGAGAGTGTCAGAGAGTTTCTGAGAGTGTCAGAGAGTGTCAAAGAGTGACGGAGTGTGTCAGAGAGTGACAGAGAGTGTCTGAGAGTGTCTGAATGTGTCAGAGAGTGTCAGAGAGTGACAGAGTGTGTCAGAGAGTGACAGAGTGTGTCAGAGAGTGTCAGAGAGGGTCAGAGAGTGACAGAGAGTGTCAGAGAATGTCAGAGAGTGTCAGAGAGTGTCAGACAGAGTCAGAGAGTGTCAGAGATTTTCTGAGAGTGTCAGAGAGTTTCTGAGAGTATCAGAGAGTGACAGAGTGTGGCAGAGAGTGTCAGAGAGGGTCTGAGAGTGTCAGAGAGTTTCTGAGAGTGTCTGAGAGTGTCAGAGAGTGACAGAGAGTGTCAGAGAATGTCAGAGAGTGTCAAAGAGTGACAGAGTGTGCCAGAGAGTGTCGACGAGTTTCTGAGAAAGTCTGAGAGTGTCAGAGAGTGTCAGAGAGATTCTAAGAGTATCAGATAGTGACAGAGTGTGTCAGAGAGAGTCAGAGATTGTCACAGAGTTTCTGAGAGTGTCTGAGAGTGTCTGAGAGTGTCAGAGTGTGTCAGAGAGTGTCAGAGAGTGACAGAGTGTGTCAGAGAGTGTCAGAGAGTGAAAAAGTGTGTCAGAGAGTGTCAGAGAGTGTCAGAGAGTTTCTGAGAGTGTCTGAGAGTGTCAGAGAGTGACAGAGAGTGTCAGAGATTGTCAGAGAGCGTCAGAGATTTTCTGAGAGTGTCAGAGAGTTTCTGAGAGTATCAGAGAGTGACAGAGTGTGGCAGAGAGTGTCGGAGAGGGTCTGAGAGTGTCAGAGAGTTTCTGAGAGTGTCTGAGAGTGTCTGAGCGTGTCAGAGAGTGTCACAGAGTTTCTGACAGTGTCTGAGAGTGTCAGAGAATGTCAGAGAGTGTCAGAGAGTGACAGAGTGTGTCAGAGAGTGTCAGACAGTGTCAGAGTATGTCAGAGACTTTCAGAGAGTGTCAGAGTGTGTCAGACAGTGTCCGAGTGTGACAGAGAGTGTCTGAGAGTGTCTGAATGTGTCAGAGAGTGTCAGAGTGTGTCAGAGAGTGTCAGAGAGTGACAGAGTGTGTCAGAGAGTGTCAGAGAGTGTCAGAGAGTGTCAGAGAGTTTCTGAGAGTGACAGAGAGTGTCAGAGAGTGACAGAGAGTGTCAGAGATTGTCAGAGAGTGTCAGAGAGTTTCTGAGAGTGTCAGAGCGTGTCAGAGAGTGTCAAAGAGTGACAGAGTGTGTCAGAGTGTGACAGAGAGTGTCTGAGAGTGTCTGAATGTGTCAGAGAGTGTCAGAGAGTGACAGAGTGTGTCAGAGAGTGACAGAGTGTGTCAGAGAGTGTCAGAGAGTGTCAGAGAGTTTCTGAGAGTGTCTGAGAGAGTCAGAGAGTGACAGTAAGTGTCAGATATTGTCAGAGAGTGTCAGAGAGTTTCAGAGAGTGTCAGAGAATGTCAGAGAGTGTCAAAGAGTGACAGAGTGTGCCAGAGAGTGTCGACGAGTTTCTGAGAGAGTCTGAGAGTGTCAGAGAGTGTCAGAGAGATTCTGAGAGTATCAGATAGTGACAGAGTGTGTCAGAGAGTGTCAGAGAGTGACAGAGAGTGTCAGAGAGAGTCAGAGAGTGTCAGAGATTTTCTGAGAGTGTCAGAGTGTGTCAGAGAGTGTCAGAGTGTGTCAGAGACTTTCAGAGAGTGACAGAGTGTGTCAGAGAGTGACAGAGAGTGTCTGAGAGTGTCTGAGTGTGTCAGAGAAGGTCAGAGAGTGACAGAGTGTGTCAGAGAGTGATAGAGTCTGTCAGAGTGTGTCAGAGAGTGTCTGAGAGTTTCTGAGAGTGTCAGAGAGTTTCTGAGAGCATCTGAGAGTGTCTGAGAGTGTCAGAGTGTGTCAGAGAGTGTCACAGATTGACAGAGTGTGTCAGAGAGTGTCAGAGAGTTTCTGAGAGTGTCTGAGAGAGTCAGAGAGTGACAGAGAGTGTCAGAGATTGTCAGAGAGTGTCAGAAAGTTTCTGAGAGTGTCAGAGCGTGTCAGAGAGTGTCAAAGAGTGACAGAGTGTGACAGAGAGTGACAGAGAGTGTCTGAGAGTGTCAGAGAGTGTCTGAGAGTGCCAGCGTGTGTCAGAGTGTATCAGAGAGTGTCAGAGAGTTTCTGAGAGTGTCAGAGAGTTTCTGAGAGTATCTGAGAGTGTCTGAGAGTGTCAGAGTGTGTCAGAGAGTGACAGAGTGTGTCAGAGAGTGTCAGAGAGTGTCAGAGAGTGTCAGAGAGTTTCTGAGAGTGTCTGAGAGAGTCAGAGAGTGACAGAGAGTGTCAGAGATTGTCAGAGAGTGTCAGAGAGTTTCTGAGAGTGTCAGAGCGTGTCATTGAGTGTCAAAGAGTGACAGAGTGTGTCAGATTGTGTCAGAGAGAGACAGAGAGTGTCAGAGATTTTGTGAGAGTGTCAGAGTGTGTCAGAGAGTGTCAGAGTGTGTCAGAGACTTTCAGAGAGTGACAGAGTGTGTCAGAGAGTGACAGAGAGTGTTTGAGAGTGTCTGAGTGTATCAGAGAGTGTCAGAGAGTGACTGAGTGTGTCAGAGAGTTACAGAGAGTGTCAGAGAATGTCAGAGAGTGTCAAAGAGTGACAGAGTGTGCCAGAGAGTGTCGACGAGTTTCTGAGAGAGTCTGAGAGTGTCAGAGAGTGTCAAAGAGATTCTGAGAGTATCAGATAGTGACAGAGTGTGTCAGAGAGAGTCAGAGATTGTCACAGAGTTTCTGAGAGTGTCTGAGAGTGTCAGAGTGTGTCAGAGAGTGTCAGAGAGTGACAGAGTGTGTCAGAGAGTGTCAGAGAGTGACAAAGTGTGTCAGAGAGTGTCAGAGAGTTTCTGAGAGTGTCTGAGAGTGTCAGAGAGTGACAGAGAGTGTCAGAGACTTTCAGAGAGTGACAGAGTGTGTCAGAGAGTGACAGAGAGTGTTTGAGAGTGTCTGAGTGTATCAGAGAGTGTCAGAGAGTGACAGAGTGTGTCAGAGAGTTACAGAGAGTGTCAGAGAATGTCAGAGAGTGTCAAAGAGTGACAGAGTGTGCCAGAGAGTGTCGACGAGTTTCTGAGAGAGTCTGAGAGTGTCAGAGAGTGTCTGAGAGAGTCGGAGAATGTCAGAGAGTGTCAGAGAGTGATAGAGTGTGTCAGAGAGTGGCAGAGAGGGTCAGAGAGTATCAGAGATTTTCTGAGAGTGTCAGAGTGTCAGAGAGGGACAGAGTGTGTCAGAGACTTTCAGAGAGTGTCAGAGAGTTTCTGAGAGTGTCAGAGTGTGTCAGAGAGTGTCAGAGAGTGTCAGAGAGTTTCTGAGAGTGTCAGAGTGTGTCAGAGAGTATCAGAGAGTTTCTGAGAGTGTCAGAGTGTGTCACAGAGTGTCAGAGTGTGTCAGAGAGTATCAGAGAGTGTCAGAGAGTGTCTGAGAGTTTCTGAGAGCGTCAGAGAGTTTCTGAGAGTATCTGAGAGTGTCTGAGAGTGTCAGAGTGTGTCAGAGAGTGTCAGAGAGTGACAGAGTGTGTCAGAGAGTGTCAGAGAGTGTCAGAGAGTGTCAGAGAGTTTCTGAGAGGGTCTGAGAGAGTCAGAGAGTGACAGAGAGTGTCAGAGAGTTTCTGAGAGTGTCAGAGAGTTTCTGAGAGTATCTGAGAGTGTCTGAGAGAGTCAGAGTGTGTCAGAGAGTGTCAGAGAGTGACAGAGTGTGTCAGAGAGTGTCAGAGAGTGTCAGAGAATGTCAGAGAGGGTCAGAGAGTGACAGAGAGTGTCAGAGAATGTCAGAGAGTGTCAGAGAGTGACAGAGTGTGTCAGAGAGTGTCAGACAGAGTCAGAGAGTGTCAGAGTTTTTCTGAGAGTGTCAGAGTGTGTCAGAGATTGTCAGAGTGTGTCAGAGACTTTCAGAGAGTGACAGAGTGTGTCAGAGAGTGACAGAGAGTGTCTGAGAGTGTCTGAGTGTGTCAGAGAAGGTCAGAGAGTGACAGAGTGTGTCAGAGAGTGATAGAGTCTGTCAGAGAGTGTCAGAGAGTGTCTGAGAGTTTCTGAGAGTGTCAGAGAGTTTCTGAGAGCATCTGAGAGTGTCTGAGAGTGTCAGTGTGTGTCACAGAGTGTCACAGATTGACAGAGTGTGTCAGAGAGTGTCAGAGAGTGGCATACAGTTTCTGAGAGTGTCTGAGAGAGTCAGAGAGTGCCAGAGTGTGTCAGAGATTGACAGAGAGGATCAGAGAGTGTCAGAGATTTTCTGAGAGTGTCAGAGTGTGTCAGAGTTTTTCAGAGAGTGACAGATTCTGTCAGAGAGTTTCTGAGAGTGACAGAGAGTTTCTGAGAGTATCTGAGAGTGGCTGAGAGAGTCAGAGTGTGTCAGAGAGTGTCAGAGAGTGACAGAGTGTGTCAGAGAGTGTCAGAGAGTGTCAGAGAGTGTCAGAGAGGGCCAGAGAGTGACAGAGAGTGTCAGAGAATGTCAGAGAGTGTCAGAGAGTGACAGAGTGTGTCAGAGAGTGTCAGACAGAGTCAGAGAGTGTCAGAGATTTTCTGAGAGTGTCAGAGTGTGTCAGAGAGTGTCAGAGTGTGTCAGAGACTTTCAGAGAGTGACAGAGTGTGTCAGAGAGTGACAGAGAGTGTCTGAGAGTGTCTGAGTGTGTCAGAGAAGGTCAGAGAGTGACAGAGTGTGTCAGAGAGTGATAGAGTCTGTCAGAGAGTGTCAGAGAGTGTCTGAGAGTTTCTGAGAGTGTCAGAGAGTTTCTGAGAGCATCTGAGAGTGTCTGAGAGTGTCAGAGTGTGTCAGAGAGTGTCACAGATTGACAGAGTGTGTCAGAGAGTGTCAGAGAGTGTCAGAGAGTTTCTGAGAGTGTCTGAGAGAGTCAGAGAGTGACAGAGAGTGTCAGAGATTGTCAGAGAGTGTCAGAAAGTTTCTGAGAGTGTCAGAGCGTGTCAGAGAGTGTCAAAGAGTGACAGAGTGTGTCAGAGAGTGACAGAGAGTGTCTGAGAGTGTCAGAGAGTGTCTGAGAGTGCCAGCGTGTGTCAGACTGTATCAGAGAGTGTCAGAGAGTTTCTGAGAGTGTCAGAGAGTTTCTGAGAGTGTCAGAGCGTGTCATTGAGTGTCAAAGAGTGACAGAGTGTGTCAGATTGTGTCAGAGAGAGACAGAGAGAGTCAGAGATTTCGTGAGAGTGTCAGAGTGTGTCAGAGAGTGTCAGAGTGTGTCAGAGACTTTCAGAGAGTGACAGAGTGTGTCAGAGAGTGACAGAGAGTGTTTGAGAGTGTCTGAGTGTATCAGAGAGTGTCAGAGAGTGACAGAGTGTGTCAGAGAGTTACAGAGAGTGTCAGAGAATGTCAGAGAGTGTCAAAGAGTGACAGAGTGTGCCAGAGAGCGTCGACGAGTTTCTGAGAGAGTCTGAGAGTGTCAGAGAGTGTCAGAGAGATTCTGAGAGTATCAGATAGTGACAGAGTGTGTCAGAGAGAGTCAGAGATTGTCACAGAGTTTCTGAGAGTGTCTGAGAGTGTCTGAGAGTGTCAGAGTGTGTCAGAGAGTGTCAGAGAGTGACAGAGTGTGTCAGAGAGTGTCAGAGAGTGACAAGGTGTGTCAGAGAGTGTCAGAGAGTGTCAGAGAGTTTCTGAGAGTGTCTGAGAGTGTCAGAGAGTGTCAAAGAGATTCTGAGAGTATCAGATAGTGACAGAGTGTGTCAGAGAGAGTCAGAGATTGTCACAGAGTTTCTGAGAGTGTCTGAGAGTGTCAGAGTGTGTCAGAGAGTGTCAGAGACTGACAGAGTGTGTCAGAGAGTGTCAGAGAGTGACAAAGTGTGTCAGAGAGTGTCAGAGAGTTTCTGAGAGTGTCTGAGAGTGTCACAGAGTGACAGAGAGTGTCAGAGATTGTCAGAGAGTGTCAGAGAGTTTCTGAGAGTGTCAGAGCGTGTCAGAGAGTGTCAAAGAGTGACGGAGTGTGTCAGAGAGTGACAGAAAGTGTCTGAGAGTGTCTGAATGTGTCAGAGAGGGTCAGAGAGTGACAGAGTGTGTCAGAGAGTGACAGAGTGTGTCAGAGAGTGTCAGAGAGTGTCAGAGAGTTTCTGAGAGTGTCTGAGAGAGTCGGAGAATGTCAGAGAGTGTCAGAGAGTGATAGAGTGTGTCAGAGAGTGGCAGAGAGGGTCAGAGAGTATCAGAGATTTTCTGAGAGTGTCAGAGTGTCAGAGAGGGACAGAGTGTGTCAGAGACTTTCAGAGAGTGTCAGAGAGTTTCTGAGAGTGTCAGAGTGAGTCAGAGAGTGTCAGAGAGTGTCAGAGAGTGTCAGAGTGTGTCAGAGAGTATCAGAGAGTTTCTGAGAGTGTCAGAGTGTGTCACAGAGTGTCAGAGTGTGTCAGAGAGTATCAGAGAGTGTCAGAGAGTGTCTGAGAGTTTCTGAGAGCGTCAGAGAGTTTCTGAGAGTATCTGAGAGTGTCTGAGAGTGTCAGAGTGTGTCAGAGAGTGTCAGAGAGTGACAGAGTGTGTCAGAGAGTGTCAGAGAGTGTCAGAGAGTGTCAGAGAGTTTCTGAGAGGGTCTGAGAGAGTCAGAGAGTGACAGAGAGTGTCAGAGAGTTTCTGAGAGTGTCAGAGAGTTTCTGAGAGTATCTGAGAGTGTCTGAGAGAGTCAGAGTGTGTCAGAGAGTGTCAGAGAGTGACAGAGTGTGTCAGAGAGTGTCAGAGAGTGTCAGAGAATGTCAGAGAGGGTCAGAGAGTGACAGAGAGTGTCAGAGAATGTCAGAGAGTGTCAGAGAGTGACAGAGTGTGTCAGAGAGTGTCAGACAGAGTCAGAGAGTGTCAGAGATTTTCTGAGAGTGTCAGAGTGTGTCAGAGAGTGTCAGAGTGTGTCAGAGACTTTCAGAGAGTGACAGAGTGTGTCAGAGAGTGACAGAGAGTGTCTGAGAGTGTCTGAGTGTGTCAGAGAAGGTCAGAGAGTGACAGAGTGTGTCAGAGAGTGATAGAGTCTGTCAGAGAGTGTCAGAGAGTGTCTGAGAGTTTCTGAGAGTGTCAGAGAGTTTCTGAGAGCATCTGAGAGTGTCTGAGAGTGTCAGTGTGTGTCACAGAGTGTCACAGATTGACAGAGTGTGTCAGAGAGTGTCAGAGAGTGGCATACAGTTTCTGAGAGTGTCTGAGAGAGTCAGAGAGTGCCAGAGTGTGTCAGAGATTGACAGAGAGGATCAGAGAGTGTCAGAGAGTTTCTGAGAGTGTCAGAGTGTGTCAGAGTTTTTCAGAGAGTGACAGATTCTGTCAGAGAGTTTCTGAGAGTGACAGAGAGTTTCTGAGAGTATCTGAGAGTGGCTGAGAGAGTCAGAGTGTGTCAGAGAGTGTCAGAGAGTGACAGAGTGTGTCAGAGAGTGTCAGAGAGTGTCAGAGAGTGTCAGAGAGGGCCAGAGAGTGACAGAGAGTGTCAGAGAATGTCAGAGAGTGTCAGAGAGTGACAGAGTGTGTCAGAGAGTGTCAGACAGAGTCAGAGAGTGTCAGAGATTTTCTGAGAGTGTCAGAGTGTGTCAGAGAGTGTCAGAGTGTGTCAGAGACTTTCAGAGAGTGACAGAGTGTGTCAGAGAGTGACAGAGAGTGTCTGAGAGTGTCTGAGTGTGTCAGAGAAGGTCAGAGAGTGACAGAGTGTGTCAGAGAGTGATAGAGTCTGTCAGAGAGTGTCAGAGAGTGTCTGAGAGTTTCTGAGAGTGTCAGAGAGTTTCTGAGAGCATCTGAGAGTGTCTGAGAGTGTCAGAGTGTGTCAGAGAGTGTCACAGATTGACAGAGTGTGTCAGAGAGTGTCAGAGAGTGTCAGAGAGTTTCTGAGAGTGTCTGAGAGAGTCAGAGAGTGACAGAGAGTGTCAGAGATTGTCAGAGAGTGTCAGAAAGTTTCTGAGAGTGTCAGAGCGTGTCAGAGAGTGTCAAAGAGTGACAGAGTGTGTCAGAGAGTGACAGAGAGTGTCTGAGAGTGTCAGAGAGTGTCAGAGAGTGTCTGAGAGTGCCAGCGTGTGTCAGACTGTATCAGAGAGTGTCAGAGAGTTTCTGAGAGTGTCAGAGAGTTTCTGAGAGTATCTGAGAGTGTCTGAGAGTGTCAGAGTGTGTCAGAGAGTGACAGAGTGTGTCAGAGAGTGTCAGAGAGTGTCAGAGAGTGTCAGAGAGTGTCAGAGAGTTTCTGAGAGTGTCTGAGAGAGTCAGAGAGTGACAGAGAGTGTCAGAGATTGTCAGAGAGTGTAAGAGAGTTTCTGAGAGTGTCAGAGCGTGTCATTGAGTGTCAAAGAGTGACAGAGTGTGTCAGATTGTGTCAGAGAGAGACAGAGAGAGTCAGAGATTTCGTGAGAGTGTCAGAGTGTGTCAGAGAGTGTCAGAGTGTGTCAGAGACTTTCAGAGAGTGACAGAGTGTGTCAGAGAGTGACAGAGAGTGTTTGAGAGTGTCTGAGTGTATCAGAGAGTGTCAGAGAGTGACAGAGTGTGTCAGAGAGTTACAGAGAGTGTCAGAGAATGTCAGAGAGTGTCAAAGAGTGACAGAGTGTGCCAGAGAGTGTCGACGAGTTTCTGAGAGAGTCTGAGAGTGTCAGAGAGTGTCAGGGAGATTCTGAGAGTATCAGATAGTGACAGAGTGTGTCAGAGAGAGTCAGAGATTGTCACAGAGTTTCTGAGAGTGTCTGAGAGTGTCTGAGAGTGTCAGAGTGTGTCAGAGAGTGTCAGAGAGTGACAGAGTGTGTCAGAGAGTGTCAGAGAGTGACAAGGTGTGTCAGAGAGTGTCAGAGAGTGTCAGAGAGTTTCTGAGAGTGTCTGAGAGTGTCAGAGAGTGACAGAGAGTGTCAGAGATTGTCAGAGAGTGTCAGAGAGTTTCTGAGAGTGTCAGAGCGTGTCAGAGAGTGTCAAAGAGTGACGGAGTGTGTCAGAGAGTGACAGAGAGTGTCTGAGAGTGTCTGAATGTGTCAGAGAGTGTCAGAGAGTGACAGAGTGTGTCAGAGAGTGTCAGAGAGTGTCAGAGAGTTTCTGAGAGTGTCTGAGAGAGTCAGAGAATGTCAGAGAGTGTTAGAGAGTGACAGAGTGTGTCAGAGAGTGGCAGAGAGGGTCAGAGAGTATCAGAGATTTTCTGAGAGTGTCAGAGTGTCAGAGAGGGACAGAGTGTGTCAGAGACTTTCAGAGAGTGTCAGAGAGTTTCTGAGAGTGTCAGAGTGTGTCAGAGAGTGTCAGAGAGTGTCAGAGAGTTTCTGAGAGTGTCAGAGTGTGTCAGAGAGTATCAGAGAGTTTCTGAGAGTGTCAGAGTGTGTCACAGAGTGTCAGAGTGTGTCAGAGAGTATCAGAGAGTGTCAGAGAGTGTCTGAGAGTTTCTGAGAGTGTCAGAGAGTTTCTGAGAGTATCTGAGAGTGTCTGAGAGTGTCAGAGTGTGTCAGAGAGTGTCAGAGAGTGACAGAGTGTGTCAGAGAGTGTCAGAGAGTGTCAGAGAGTGTCAGAGAGTTTCTGAGAGGGTCTGAGAGAGTCAGAGAGTGACAGAGAGGGTCAGAGAGTTTCTGAGAGTGTCAGAGCGTGTCAAAGAGTGTCAAAGTGTGTCAGAGAGTGACAGAGAGTGTCTGAGAGTGTCAGAGAGTGTCAGAGAGTGTCAGAGAGGGCCAGAGAGTGACAGAGAGTGTCAGAGAATGTCAGAGAGTGTCAGAGAGTGACAGAGTGTGTCAGAGAGTGTCAGACAGAGTCAGAGAGTGTCAGAGATTTTCTGAGAGTGTCAGAGTGTGTCAGAGAGTGTCAGAGTGTGTCAGAGACTTTCAGAGAGTGACAGAGTGTGTCAGAGAGTGACAGAGAGTGTCTGAGAGTGTCTGAGTGTGTCAGAGAAGGTCAGAGAGTGACAGAGTGTGTCAGAGAGTGATAGAGTCTGTCAGAGAGTGTCAGAGAGTGTCTGAGAGTTTCTGAGAGTGTCAGAGAGTTTCTGAGAGCATCTGAGAGTGTCTGAGAGTGTCAGAGTGTGTCAGAGAGTGTCACAGATTGACAGAGTGTGTCAGAGAGTGTCAGAGAGTGTCAGAGAGTTTCTGAGAGTGTCTGAGAGAGTCAGAGAGTGACAGAGAGTGTCAGAGATTGTCAGAGAGTGTCAGAAAGTTTCTGAGAGTGTCAGAGCGTGTCAGAGAGTGTCAAAGAGTGACAGAGTGTGTCAGAGAGTGACAGAGAGTGTCTGAGAGTGTCAGAGAGTGTCTGAGAGTGCCAGCGTGTGTCAGACTGTATCAGAGAGTGTCAGAGAGTTTCTGAGAGTGTCAGAGAGTTTCTGAGAGTATCTGAGAGTGTCTGAGAGTGTCAGAGTGTGTCAGAGAGTGACAGAGTGTGTCAGAGAGTGTCAGAGAGTGTCAGAGAGTGTCAGAGAGTTTCTGAGAGTGTCTGAGAGAGTCAGAGAGTGACAGAGAGTGTCAGAGATTGTCAGAGAGTGTCAGAGAGTTTCTGAGAGTGTCAGAGCGTGTCATTGAGTGTCAAAGAGTGACAGAGTGTGTCAGATTGTGTCAGAGAGAGACAGAGAGAGTCAGAGATTTCGTGAGAGTGTCAGAGTGTGTCAGAGAGTGTCAGAGTGTGTCAGAGACTTTCAGAGAGTGACAGAGTGTGTCAGAGAGTGACAGAGAGTGTTTGAGAGTGTCTGAGTGTATCAGAGAGTGTCAGAGAGTGACAGAGTGTGTCAGAGAGTTACAGAGAGTGTCAGAGAATGTCAGAGAGTGTCAAAGAGTGACAGAGTGTGCCAGAGAGTGTCGACGAGTTTCTGAGAGAGTCTGAGAGTGTCAGAGAGTGTCAGAGAGATTCTGAGAGTATCAGATAGTGACAGAGTGTGTCAGAGAGAGTCAGAGATAGTCACAGAGTTTCTGAGAGTGTCTGAGAGTGTCTGAGAGTGTCAGAGTGTGTCAGAGAGTGTCAGAGAGTGACAGAGTGTGTCAGAGAGTGTCAGAGAGTGACAAGGTGTGTCAGAGAGTGTCAGAGAGTGTCAGAGAGTTTCTGAGAGTGTCTGAGAGTGTCAGAGAGTGACAGAGAGTGTCAGAGAGTGTCAGAGAGTGTCAGAGAGTTTCTGAGAGTGACAGAGAGTGTCAGAGAGTGACAGAGAGTGTCAGAGATTGTCAGAGAGTGTCAGAGAGTTTCTGAGAGTGTCAGAGCGTGTCAGAGAGTGTCAAAGAGTGACAGAGTGTGTCAGAGTGTGACAGAGAGCGTCTGAGAGTGTCTGAATTTGTCAGAGAGTGTCAGAGAGTGACAGAGTGTGTCAGAGAGTGACAGAGTGTGTCAGAGAGTGTCAGAGAGTGTCAGAGAGTTTCTGAGAGTGTCTGAGAGAGTCAGAGAGTGACAGAGAGTGTCAGAGATTGTCGACGAGTTTCTGAGAGAGTCTGAGAGTGTCAGAGAGTGTCAGAGAGATTCTGAGAGTATCAGATAGTGACAGAGTGTGTCAGAGAGAGTCAGAGATTGTCACAGAGTTTCTGAGAGTGTCTGAGAGTGTCTGAGAGTGTCAGAGTGTGTCAGAGAGTGTCAGAGAGTGACAGAGTGTGTCAGAGAGTGTCAGAGAGTGACAAGGTGTGTCAGAGAGTGTCAGAGAGTGTCAGAGAGTTTCTGAGAGTGTCTGAGAGTGTCAGAGAGTGACAGAGAGTGTCAGAGATTGTCAGAGAGTGTCAGAGAGTTTCTGAGAGTGTCAGAGCGTGTCAGAGAGTGTCAAAGAGTGACGGAGTGTGTCAGAGAGTGACAGAGAGTGTCTGAGAGTGTCTGAATGTGTCAGAGAGTGTCAGAGAGTGACAGAGTGTGTCAGAGAGTGTCAGAGAGTGTCAGAGAGTTTCTGAGAGTGTCTGAGAGAGTCAGAGAATGTCAGAGAGTGTCAGAGAGTGACAGAGTGTGTCAGAGAGTGGCAGAGAGGGTCAGAGAGTATCAGAGATTTTCTGAGAGTGTCAGAGTGTCAGAGAGGGACAGAGTGTGTCAGAGACTTTCAGAGAGTGTCAGAGAGTTTCTGAGAGTGTCAGAGTGTGTCAGAGAGTGTCAGAGAGTGTCAGAGAGTTTCTGAGAGTGTCAGAGTGTGTCAGAGAGTATCAGAGAGTTTCTGAGAGTGTCAGAGTGTGTCACAGAGTGTCAGGGTGTGTCAGAGAGTATCAGAGAGTGTCAGAGAGTGTCTGAGAGTTTCTGAGAGTGTCAGAGAGTTTCTGAGAGTATCTGAGAGTGTCTGAGAGTGTCAGAGTGTGTCAGAGAGTGTCAGAGAGTGACAGAGTGTGTCAGAGAGTGTCAGAGAGTGTCAGAGAGTGTCAGAGAGTTTCTGAGAGGGTCTGAGAGAGTCAGAGAGTGACAGAGAGGGTCAGAGAGTTTCTGAGAGTGTCAGAGCGTGTCAAAGAGTGTCAAAGTGTGTCAGAGAGTGACAGAGAGTGTCTGAGAGTGTCTGAGTGTGTCAGAGAGTGTCAGAGAGTGACAGAGTGTGTCAGAGTGTGGCAGAGTGTGTCAGAGAGTGTCAGAGAGTGTCAGAGAGTGTCACAGAGTTTCTGAGAGTGTCTGAGAGAGTCAGAGAGTGACAGAGAGTGTCAGAGAGTGACAGAGTGTGTCAGAGAGTGTCAGAGAGTGTCAGAGAGTGTCAGAGAGTTTCTGAGAGGGTCTGAGAGAGTCAGAGAGTGACAGAGAGGGTCAGAGAATTTCTGAGAGTGTCAGAGCGTGTCAAAGAGTGTCAAAGTGTGTCAGAGAGTGACAGAGAGTGTCTGAGAGTGTCTGAGTGTGTCAGAGAGTGTCAGAGAGTGACAGAGTGTGTCAGAGTGTGGCAGAGTGTGTCAGAGAGTGTCAGAGAGTGACAGAGTGTGTCAGAGAGTGGCAGAGAGGGTCAGAGAGTATCAGAGATTTTCTGAGAGTGTCAGAGTGTCAGAGAGGGACAGAGTGTGTCAGAGACTTTCAGAGAGTGTCAGAGAGTTTCTGAGAGTGTCAGAGTGTGTCAGAGAGTGTCAGAGAGTGTCAGCGAGTTTCTGAGAGTGTCAGAGTGTGTCAGAGAGTATCAGAGAGTTTCTGAGAGTGTCAGAGAGTGTCTGAGAGTTTCTGAGGGTGTCAGAGAGTTTCTGAGAGTATCTGAGAGTGTCTGAGAGTGTCAGAGTCTGTCAGAGAGTGTCAGAGAGTGACAGAGTGTGTCAGAGAGTGTCAGAGAGTGTCAGAGAGTGTCAGAGAGTTTCTGAGAGGGTCTGAGAGAGTCAGAGAGTGACAGAGAGGGTCAGAGAGTTTCTGAGAGTGTCAGAGCGTGTCAAAGAGTGTCAAAGTGTGTCAGAGAGTGACAGAGAGTGTCTGAGAGTGTCTGAGTGTGTCAGAGAGTGTCAGAGAGTGACAGAGTGTGTCAGAGTGTGGCAGAGTGTGTCAGAGAGTGTCAGAGAGTGTTAGAGAGTGTCACAGAGTTTCTGAGAGTGTCTGAGAGAGTCAGAGAGTGACAGAGAGTGTCAGAGAGTGACAGAGTGTGTCAGAGAGTGTCAGAGAGTGTCAGAGAGTGTCAGAGAGTTTCTGAGAGGGTCTGAGAGAGTCAGAGAGTGACAGAGAGGGTCAGAGAATTTCTGAGAGTGTCAGAGCGTGTCAAGGAGTGTCAAAGTGTGTCAGAGAGTGACAGAGAGTGTCTGAGAGTGTCTGAGTGTGTCAGAGAGTGTCAGAGAGTGACAGAGTGTGTCAGAGTGTGGCAGAGTGTGTCAGAGAGTGTCAGAGAGTGTCAGAGAGTTTCTGAGAGTGTCAGAGAATGCCAGAGAGTGTCAAAGAGTGTCTGAGTGTGCCAGGGAGTGTCGGCGAGTTTCTGAGAGTGTCTGAGAGTGTCAGAAAGTGTCAGAGAGTTTCTGAGAGTATCAGAGAGTGACAGAGTGTGTCAGAGAGTGTCGGAGACGGTCTGAGAGTGTCAGAGAGTTTCTGAGAGTGTCTGAGAGTGTCTGAGCGTGTCAGAGAGTGTCACAGAGTTTCTGACAGTGTCTGAGAGTGTCAGAGAATGTCAGAGAGTGTCAGAGAGTGACAGAGTGTGTCAGAGAGTTACAGAGAGTGTCAGAGAGTGTCGACGAGTTTCTGAGAGAGTCTGAGAGTGTCAGAGAGTGTCAGAGAGATTCTGAGAGTATCAGATAGTGACAGAGTGTGTCAGACAGAGTCAGAGATTGTCACAGAGTTTCTGAGAGTGTCTGAGAGTGTCTGAGAGTGTCAGAGTGTGTCAGAGAATGTCAGAGAGTGAGAGAGTGTGTCAGAGAGTGTCAGAGAGTGACAAAGTGTGTCAGAGAGTGTCAGAGAGTGTCAGAGAGTTTCTGAGAGTGTCTGAGAGTGTCAGAGAGTGACAGAGAGTGTCAGAGATTTTCAGAGAGTGTCAGAGAGTTTCTGAGAGTGTCAGAGCGTGTCAGAGAGTGTCAAAGAGTGACGGAGTGTGTCAGAGAGTGACAGAGAGTGTCTGAGAGTGTCTGAATGTGTCAGAGAGTTTCAGAGAGTGACAGAGTGTGTCAGAGAGTGACAGAGTGTGTCAGAGAGTGTCAGAGAGTGTCAGAGAGTTTCTGAGAGTGTCTGAGAGAGTCAGAGAATGTCAGAGAGTGTCAGAGAGTGACAGAGTGTGTCAGAGAGTGGCAAAGAGGGTCAGAGAGTATCAGAGATTTTCTGAGATTGTCAGAGTGTCAGAGAGTGTCAGAGAGTGTCAGAGAGTTTCTGAGAGTGTCAGAGAGTTTCTGAGAGTATCTGAGAGAGTCAGAGAGTGACAGAGAGTGTCAGAGAGTTTCTGAGATTGTCAGAGAGTGTCAAAGGGTGACGGAGTGTGTCAGAGAGTGACAGAGAGTGTCTGAGAGTGTCTGAATGTGTCAGAGAGTTTCAGAGAGTGACAGAGTGTGTCAGAGAGTGACAGAGTGTGTCAGAGAGTGTCAGAGAGTGTCAGAGAGTTTCTGAGAGTGTCTGAGAGAGTCAGAGAATGTCAGAGAGTGTCAGAGAGTGACAGAGTGTGTCAGAGAGTGGCAAAGAGGGTCAGAGAGTATCAGAGATTTTCTGAGATTGTCAGAGTGTCAGAGTGTGTCAGAGAGTGTCAGAGAGTGACAGAGTGTGTCAGAGAGTTTCTGAGAGGGTCTGAGAGAGTCAGAGAGTGACAGAGAGTGTCAGAGAGTTTCTGAGATTGTCAGAGCGTGTCAAAGAGTGTCAAAGTGTGTCACAGAGTGACAGAGAGTGTCTGAGAGTGTCTGAGTGTGTCAGAGAGTGTCAGAGAGTGACAGAGTGTGTCAGAGTGTGTCAGAGAGTGTCAGAGAGTGTCAGAGAGTTTCTGAGAGTGTCAGAGAATGTCAAAGAGTGTCAAAGAGTGACAGAGTGTGCCAGGGAGTGTCGGCGAGTTTCTGAGAGTGTCTGAGAGTGTCAGAAAGTGTCAGAGAGTTTCTGAGAGTATCAGAGAGTGACAGAGTGTGTCAGAGAGTGTCGGAGAGGGTCTGAGAGTGTCAGAGAGTTTCTGAGAGTGTCTGAGAGAGTCAGAGAGTGACAGAGAGTGTCAGAGATTGTCAGAGAGTGTCAGAAAGTTTCTGAGAGTGTCAGAGCGTGTCAGAGAGTGTCAAAGAGTGACAGAGTGTGTCAGATAGTGACAGAGAGTGTCTGAGAGTGTCAGAGAGTGTCTGAGAGTGCCAGCGTGTGTCAGAGTGTATCAGAGAGTGTCTGAGAGTTTCGAAGAGTGTCAGAGAGTTTCTGAGAGTGTCTGAGTGTCTCAGAGAGTGACAGAGAGTGTCTGAGAGTGTCTGAGTGTGTCAGAGAGTGACAGAGTGTGTCAGAGTGTTTCAGAGAGTGTCAGAGAGTGTCAGAGAGTTTCTGAGAGTGTCAGAGAATGTCAGAGAGTGTCAAAGAGTGACAGAGTGTGCCAGGGAGTGTAGGCGAGTTTCTGAGAGTGTCTGAGAGTGTCAGAAAGTGTCAGAGAGTTTCTGAGAGTATCAGAGAGTGACAGAGTGTGTCAGAGAGTGTCGGAGAGGGTCTGAGAGTGTCAGAGAGTTTCTGAGAGTGTCTGAGAGTGTCTGAGAGTGTCTGAGCGTGTCAGAGAGTGTCACAGAGTTTCTGACAGTGTCTGAGAGTGTCAGAGAATGTCAGAGAGTGTCAGAGAGTGGCAGAGTGTGTCAGAGAGTGTCAGAGAGTGTCAGAGTATGTCAGAGACTTTCAGAGAGTGTCAGAGTGTGTCAGACAGTGTCCGAGTGTGACAGAGAGTGTCTGAGAGTATCTGAATGTGTCAGAGAGTGTCAGAGTGTGTCAGAGAGTGTCAGAGAGTGACAGAGTGTGTCAGAGAGTGTCAGAGAGTGTCAGAGAGTGTCAGAGAGTTTCTGAGAGTGACAGAGAGTGTCAGAGAGTGACAGAGAGTGTCAGAGATTGTCAGAGAGTGTCAGAGAGTTTCTGAGAGTGTCAGAGCGTGTCAGAGAGTGTCAAAGAGTGACAGAGTGTGTCAGAGTGTGACAGAGAGTGTCTGAATGTGTCAGAGAGTGTCAGAGAGTGACAGAGTGTGTCAGAGAGTGACAGAGTGTGTCAGAGAGTGTCAGAGAGTGACAGAGAGTTTCTGAGTGTCTGAGAGAGTCAGAGAGTGACAGTAAGTGTCAGATATTGTCAGAGAGTGTCAGATAGTTTCAGAGAGTGTCAGAGAATGTCAGAGAGTGTCAAAGAGTGACAGAGTGTGCCAGAGAGTGTCGACGAGTTTCTGAGAGTGTCTGAGAGTGTCAGAGAGTGTCAGAGAGATTCTGAGAGTATCAGATAGTGACAGAGTGTGTCAGAGAGAGTCAGAGATTGTCACAGAGTTTCTGAGAGTGTCTGAGAGTGTCTGAGAGTGTCAGAGTGTGTCAGAGAGTGTCAGAGAGTGACAGAGTGTGTCAGAGAGTGTCAGAGAGTGGCAGACAGTTTCTGAGAGTGTCTGAGAGAGTCAGAGAGTGCCAGAGTGTGTCAGAGATTGACAGAGAGGATCAGAGAGTGTCAGAGAGTTTCTGAGAGTGTCAGAGTGTGTCAGAGTTTTTCAGAATTGACAGATTCTGTCAGAGAGTTTCTGAGAGTGACAGAGAGTTTCTGAGAGTATCTGAGAGTGTCTGAGAGAGTCAGAGTGTGTCAGTGAGTGTCAGAGAGTGACAGAGTGTGTCAGAGAGTGTCAGAGAGTGTCAGAGAGTGTCAGAGAGGGTCAGAGAGTGACAGAGAGTGTCAGAGAATGTCAGAGAGTGTCAGAGAGTGACAGAGTGTGTCAGAGAGTGTCAGACAGAGTCAGAGAGTGTCAGAGATTTTCTGAGAGTGTCAGAGTGTGTCAGAGAGTGTCAGAGTGTGTCAGAGACTTTCAGAGAGTGACAGAGTGTGTCAGAGAGTGACAGAGAGTGTCTGAGAGTGTCTGAGTGTGTCAGAGAAGGTCAGAGAGTGACAGAGTGTGTCAGAGAGTGTCAGAGAGTGTCAGAGAGTTTCTGAGAGTGTCTGAGAGAGTCAGAGAGTGACAGAGAGTGTCAGAGATTGTCAGAGAGTGTCAGAAAGTTTCTGAGAGTGTCAGAGCGTGTCAGAGAGAGTCAAAGAGTGACAGAGTGTGTCAAAGAGTGACAGAGAGTGTCTGAGAGTGTCAGAGAGTGTCTGAGAGTGCCAGCGTGTGTCAGAGTGTATCAGAGAGTGTCAGAGAGTTTCTGAGAGTGTCAGAGAGTTTCTGAGAGTATCTGAGAGTGTCTGAGAGTGTCAAAGTGTGTCAGAGAGTGACAGAGAGTGTCTGAGAGTGTCTGAGTGTGTCAGAGAGTGTCAGAGAGTGACAGAGTGTGTCAGAGTGTGTCAGAGAGTGTCAGAGAGTGTCAGAGAGTTTCTGAGAGTGTCAGAGAATGTCAGAGAGTGTCAAAGAATGACAGAGTGTGCCAGGGAGTGTCAGCGAGTTTCTGAGAGTGTCTGAGAGTGTCAGAAAGTGTCAGAGAGTTTCTGAGAGTATCAGAGAGTGACAGAGTGTGTCAGAGAGTGTCGGAGAGGGTCTGAGAGTGTCAGAGAGTTTCTGAGAGTGTCTGAGAGTGTCTGAGCGTGTCAGAGAGTGTCACAGAGTTTCTGACAGTGTCTGAGAGTGTCAGAGAATGTCAGAGAGTGTCAGAGAGTGACAGAGTGTGTCAGACAGAGTCCGAGTGTGTCAGAGAGTGTCAGAGCGTGACAGAGTGTGTCAGAGAGTGTCAGAGAGTTTCTGAGAGTGACAGAGAGTGTCAGAGAGTGACAGAGAGTGTCAGAGAATGTCAGAGAGTGTCAGAGAGTTTCTGAGAGTGTCAGAGCGTGTCAGAGATTGTCAAAGAGTGACAGAGTGTGTCAGAGTGTGACAGAGAGTGCCTGAGAGTGTCTGAATGTGACAGAGAGTGTCAGAGAGTGACAGAGTGTGTCAGAGAGTGACAGAGTGTGTCAGAGAGTGTCAGAGAGTGTCAGAGAGTTTCTGAGAGTGTCTGAGAGAGTCAGAGAGTGACAGTGAGTGTCAGATATTGTCAGAGAGTGTCAGAAAGTTTCAGAGAGTGTCAGAGAATGTCAGAGAGTGTCAAAGAGTGACAGAGTGTGCCAGAGAGTGTCGACGAGTTTCTGAGAGAGTCTGAGAGTGTCAGAGAGTGTCAGAGAGATTCTGAGAGTATCAGATAGTGACAGAGTGTGTCAGAGAGTGTCAGAGAGTGTCAGAGTATGTCAGAGACTTTCAGAGAGTGTCAGAGTGCGTCAGACAGAGTCCGAGTGTGACAGAGAGTGTCTGAGAGTGTCTGAATGTGTCAGAGAGTGTCAGAGTGTGTCAGAGAGTGTCAGAGCGTGACAGAGTGTGTCAGAGAGTGTCAGAGAGTTTCTGAGAGTGTCAGAGAGTGTCAGAGAGTGACAGTGAGTGTCAGAGATTGTCAGAGAGTGTCAGAGAGTTTCTGAGAGTGTCAGAGAGTGACAGAGTGTGTCAGAGAGTGTCAGAGAGTGTCAGAGAGTGTCAGAGAGTTTCTGACAGTGTCTGAGAGTGTCAGAGAATGTCAGAGAGTGTCAGAGAGTGCCAGAGTGTGTCAGAGAGTGTCAGAGAGTGTCAGAGTATGTCAGAGACTTTCAGAGAGTGTCAGAGTGTGTCAGACAGTGTCCGAGTGTGACAGAGAGTGTCTGAGAGTGTCTGAATGTGTCAGAGAGTGTCAGAGTGTGTCAGAGAGTGTCAGAGAGTGACAGAGTGTGTCAGAGAGTGTCAGAGAGTGTCAGAGAGTGTCAGAGAGTTTCTGAGAGTGACAGAGAGTGTCAGAGAGTGACAGAGAGTGTCAGAGATTGTCAGAGAGTGTCAGAGAGTTTCTGAGAGTGTCAGAGCGTGTCAGAGAGTGTCAAAGAGTGACAGAGTGTGTCAGAGTGTGACAGAGAGTGTCTGAATGTGTCAGAGAGTGTCAGAGAGTGACAGAGTGTGTCAGAGAGTGACAGAGTGTGTCAGAGAGTGTCAGAGAGTGACAGAGAGATTCTGAGAGTGTCTGAGAGAGTCAGAGAGTGACAGTAAGTGTCAGATATTGTCAGAGAGTGTCAGATAGTTTCAGAGAGTGTCAGAGAATGTCAGAGAGTGTCAAAGAGTGACAGAGTGTGCCAGAGAGTGTCGACGAGTTTCTGAGAGAGTCTGAGAGTGTCAGAGAGTGTCAGAGAGATTCTGAGAGTATCAGATAGTGACAGAGTGTGTCAGAGAGAGTCAGAGATTGTCACAGAGTTTCTGAGAGTGTCTGAGAGTGTCTGAGAGTGTCAGAGTGTGTCAGAGAGTGTCAGAGAGTGACAGAGTGTGTCAGAGAGTGTCAGAGAGTGGCAGACAGTTTCTGAGAGTGTCTGAGAGAGTCAGAGAGTGCCAGAGTGTGTCAGAGATTGACAGAGAGGATCAGAGAGTGTCAGAGAGTTTCTGAGAGTGTCAGAGTGTGTCAGAGTTTTTCAGAGATTGACAGATTCTGTCAGAGAGTTTCTGAGAGTGACAGAGAGTTTCTGAGAGTATCTGAGAGTGTCTGAGAGAGTCAGAGTGTGTCAGTGAGTGTCAGAGAGTGACAGAGTGTGTCAGAGAGTGTCAGAGAGTGTCAGAGAGTGTCAGAGAGTGTCAGAGAGGGTCAGAGAGTGACAGAGAGTGTCAGAGAATGTCAGAGAGTGTCAGAGAGTGACAGAGTGTGTCAGAGAGTGTCAGACAGAGTCAGAGAGTGTCAGAGATTTTCTGAGAGTGTCAGAGTGTGTCAGAGAGTGTCAGAGTGTTTCAGAGACTTTCAGAGAGTGACAGAGTGTGTCAGAGAGTGACAGAGAGTGTCTGAGAGTGTCTGAGTGTGTCAGAGAAGGTCAGAGAGTGACAGAGTGTGTCAGAGAGTGTCAGAGAGTGTCAGAGAGTTTCTGAGAGTGTCTGAGAGAGTCAGAGAGTGACAGAGAGTGTCAGAGATTGTCAGAGAGTGTCAGAAAGTTTCTGAGAGTGTCAGAGCGTGTCAGAGAGAGTCAAAGAGTGACAGAGTGTGTCAAAGAGTGACAGAGAGTGTCTGAGAGTGTCAGAGAGTGTCTGAGAGTGCCAGCGTGTGTCAGAGTGTATCAGAGAGTGTCAGAGAGTTTCTGAGAGTGTCAGAGAGTTTCTGAGAGTATCTGAGAGTGTCTGAGAGTGTCAAAGTGTCTCAGAGAGTGACAGAGAGTGTCTGAGAGTGTCTGAGTGTGTCAGAGAGTGTCAGAGAGTGACAGAGTGTGTCAGAGTGTGTCAGAGTGTGTCAGAGAATGTCAGAGAGTGTCAGAGAGTTTCTGAGAGTGTCAGAGAATGTCAGAGAGTGTCAAAGAGTGACAGAGTGTGCCAGGGAGTGTCAGCGAGTTTCTGAGAGTGTCTGAGAGTGTCAGAAAGTGTCAGAGAGTTTCTGAGAGTATCAGAGAGTGACAGAGTGTGTCAGAGAGTGTCGGAGAGGGTCTGAGAGTGTCAGAGAGTTTCTGAGAGTGTCTGAGAGTGTCTGAGCGTGTCAGAGAGTGTCACAGAGTTTCTGACAGTGTCTGAGAGTGTCAGAGAATGTCAGAGAGTGTCAAAGAGTGACAGAGTGTGTCAGAGAGTGTCAGAGAGTGTCAGAGTATGTCAGAGACTTTCAGAGAGTGTCAGAGTGTGTCAGACAGAGTCCGAGTGTGTCAGAGAGTGTCAGAGCGTGACAGAGTGTGTCAGAGAGTGTCAGAGAGTTTCTGAGAGTGACAGAGTGTCAGAGAGTGACAGAGAGTGTCAGAGATTGTCAGAGAGTGTCAGAGAGTTTCTGAGAGTGTCAGAGCGTGTCAGAGAGTGTCAAAGAGTGACAGAGTGTGTCAGAGTGTGACAGAGAGTGTCTGAGAGTGTCTGAATGTGTCAGAGAGTGTCAGAGAGTGACAGAGTGTGTCAGAGAGTGACAGAGTGTGTCAGAGAGTGTCAGAGAGTGTCAGAGAGTTTCTGAGAGTGTCTGAGAGAGTCAGAGAGTGACAGTGAGTGTCAGATATTGTCAGAGAGTGTCAGAAAGTTTCAGAGAGTGTCAGAGAATGTCAGAGAGTGTCAAAGAGTGACAGAGTGTGCCAGAGAGTGTCGACGAGTTTCTGAGAGAGTCTGAGAGTGTCAGAGAGTGTCAGAGAGATTCTGAGAGTATCAGATCATGACAGAGTGTGTCAGAGAGAGTCAGAGAGTGTCAGAGAGTTTCTGAGAGTGTCTGAGAGAGTCAGAGAGTGACAGAGAGTGTCAGAGATTGTCAGAGAGTGTCAGAAAGTTTCTGAGAGTGTCAGAGCGTGTCAGAGAGTGTCAAAGAGTGACAGAGTGTGGCAAAGAGTGACAGAGAGTGTCTGAGAGTGTCAGAGAGTGTCTGAGAGTGCCAGCGTGTATCAGAGAGTGTCAGAGAGTTTCTGAGAGTATCTGAGAGTGTCTGAGAGTGTCAAAGTGTGTCAGAGAGTGACAGAGAGTGTCTGAGAGTGTCTGAGTGTGTCAGAGAGTGTCAGAGAGTGACAGAGTGTGTCAGAGTGTGTCAGAGTGTGTCAGAGAATGTCAGAGAGTGTCAGAGAGTTTCTGAGAGTGTCAGAGAATGTCAGAGAGTGTCAAAGAGTGACAGAGTGTGCCAGGGAGTGTCAGCGAGTTTCTGAGAGTGTCTGAGAGTGTCTGAGAGTGTCAGAAAGTGTCAGAGAGTTTCTGAGAGTATCAGAGAGTGACAGAGTGTGTCAGAGAGTGTCGGAGAGGGTCTGAGAGTGTCAGAGAGTTTCTGAGAGTGTCTGAGAGTGTCTGAGCGTGTCAGAGAGTGTCACAGAGTTTCTGACAGTGTCTGAGAGTGTCAGAGAATGTCAGAGAGTGTCAGATAGTGACAGAGTGTGTCAGAGAGTGTCAGAGAGTGTCAGAGTATGTCAGAGACTTTCAGAGAGTGTCAGAGTGTGTCAGACAGAGTCCGAGTGTGACAGAGAGTGTCTGAGAGTGTCTGAATGTGTCAGAGAGTGTCAGAGTGTGTCAGAGAGTGTCAGAGCGTGACAGAGTGTGTCAGAGAGTGTCAGAGAGTTTCTGAGAGTGTCAGAGAGTGTCAGAGAGTGACAGAGAGTGTCAGAGATTGTCAGAGAGTGTCAGAGAGTTTCTGAGAGTGTCAGAGCGTGTCAGAGAGTGTCAAAGAGTGACAGAGTGTGTCAGAGTGTGACAGAGAGTGTCTGAGAGTGTCTGAATGTGTCAGAGAGTGTCAGAGAGTGACAGAGTGTGTCAGAGAGTGACAGAGTGTGTCAGAGAGTGTCAGAGAGTGTCAGAGAGTTTCTGAGAGTGTCTGAGAGAGTCAGAGAGTGACAGTGAGTGTCATAGAGTGACAGAGTGTGTCAGAGAGTGTCAGAGAGTGTCAGAGAGTTTCTGAGAGTGTCTGAGAGAGTCAGAGAGTGACAGTGAGTGTCAGATATTGTCAGAGAGTGTCAGAAAGTATCAGAGAGTGTCAGAGAATGTCAGAGAGTGTCAAAGAGTGACAGAGTGTGCCAGAGAGTGTCGACGAGTTTCTGAGAGAGTCTGAGAGTGTCAGAGAGTGTCAGAGAGATTCTGAGAGTATCAGATAATGACAGAGTGTGTCAGAGAGAGTCAGAGATTGTCACAGAGTTTCTGAGAGTGTCTGAGAGTGTCAGAGTGTGTCAGAGAGTGTCAGAGAGTGACAGAGTGTGTCAGAGAGTGTCAGAGAGTGGCAGACAGTTTCTGAGAGTGTCTGAGAGAGTCAGAGAGTGCCAGCGTGTGTCAGAGATTGTCAGAGAGGATCAGAGAGTGTCAGAGAGTTTCTGAGAGTGTCAGAGTGTGTCAGATTTTTCAGAGAGTGACAGATTCTGTCAGAGAGTTTCTGAGAGTGACAGAGAGTTTCTGAGAGTATCTGAGAGTGTCTGAGAGAGTCAGAGTGTGTCAGAGAGTGTCAGAGAGTGACAGAGTGTGTCAGAGAGTGTCAGAGAGTGTCAGAGAGTGTCAGAGAGGGTCAGAGAGTGACAGAGAGTGTCAGAGAATGTCAGAGAGTGTCAGAGAGTGACAGAGTGTGTCAGAGAGTGTCAGACAGAGTCAGAGAGTGTCAGAGATTTTCTGAGAGTGTCAGAGTGTGTCAGAGAGTGTCAGAGTGTGTCAGAGACTTTCAGAGATGGACAGAGTGTGTCAGAGAGTGACAGAGAGTGACAGAGAGTGTCTGAGAGTGTCTGAGTGTGTCAGAGAAGGTCAGAGAGTGACAGAGTGTGTCAGAGAGTGACAGAGAGTGTCAGAGAGTGTCTGAGAGTTTCTGAGAGTGTCAGAGTGTGTCAGAGAGTGTCAGAGTGTGTCAGAGACTTTCAGAGAGTGACAGAGTGTGTCAGAGAGTGACAGAGAGTGAGAGAGAGTGTCTGAGAGTGTCTGAGTGTGTCAGAGAATGTCAGAGAGTGACAGAGTGTGTCAGAGAGTGACAGAGAGTGTCAGAGAGTGTCTGAGAGTTTCTGAGAGTGTCAGAGAGTTTCTGAGAGCATCTGAGAGTGTCTGAGAGTGTCAGAGTGTGTCAGAGAGTGTCACAGATTGACAGAGTGTGTCAGAGAGTGTCAGAGAGTTTCTGAGAGTGTCTGAGAGAGTCAGAGAGTGACAGAGAGTGTCAGAGATTGTCAGAGAGTGTCAGAAAGTTTCTGAGAGTGTCAGGGCGTGTCAGAGAGTGAAAGAGAGTGTCTGAGAGTGTCAGAGAGTGTCTGAGAGTGCCAGCGTGTGTCCGAGTGTATCAGAGAGTGTCAGAGAGTTTCTGAGAGTGTCAGAGAGTTTCTGAGAGTATCTGAGAGTGTCTGAGAGTGTCAGAGTGTGTCAGAGAGTGACAGTGTGTCAGAGAGTGTCAGAGAGTGTCAGAGAGTGTCAGAGAGTTTCTGAGAGTGTCTGAGAGAGTCAGAGAGTGACAGAGAGTGTCAGAGATTGTCAGAGAATGTCAGAGAGTTTCTGAGAGTGTCAGAGCGTGTCATTGAGTGTCAAAGAGTGACAGAGTGTGTCAGATTGTGTCAGAGAGAGACAGAGTGTGTCAGAGACTTTCAGAGAGTGACAGTGTGTGTCAGAGAGTGACAGAGAGTGTTTGAGAGTGTCTGAGTGTATCAGAGAGTGTCAGAGAGTGACAGAGTGTGTCAGAGAGTGACAGAGAGTGTCAGAGAATGTCAGAGAGTGTCAAAGAGTGACAGAGTGTGCCAGAGAGTGTCGACGAGTTTCTGAGAGAGTCTGAGAGTGTCAGAGAGTGTCAGAGAGATTCTGAGAGTATCAGATAGTGACAGAGTGTGTCAGAGAGAGTCAGAGATTGTCACAGAGTTTCTGAGAGTGTCTGAGAGTGTCTGAGAGTGTCAGAGTGTGTCAGAGAGTGTCAGAGAGTGACAGAGTGTGTCAGAGAGTGTCAGAGAGTGACAAAGTGTGTCAGAGAGTGTCAGAGAGTTTCTGAGAGTGTCTGAGAGTGTCAGAGAGTGACAGAGAGTGTCAGAGATTGTCAGAGAGTGTCAGAGAGTTTCTGAGAGTGTCAGAGCGTGTCAGAGAGTGTCAAAGAGTGACGGAGTGTGTCAGAGAGTGACAGAGAGTGTCTGAGAGTGTCTGAATGTGTCAGAGAGTGTCAGAGAGTGACAGAGTGTGTCAGAGAGTGTCAGAGAGTGTCAGAGAGTTTCTGAGAGTGTCTGAGAGAGTCAGAGAATGTCAGAGAGTGTCAGAGAGTGACAGAGTGTGTCAGAAAGTTTCAGAGAGTGTCAGAGAATGTCAGAGAGTGTCAAAGAGTGACAGAGTGTGGCAGAGAGTGTCGACGAGTTTCTGAGAGAGTCTGAGAGTGTCAGAGAGTGTCAGAGAGATTCTGAGAGTGTCAGATAATGACAGAGTGTGTCAGAGAGAGTCAGAGATTGTCACTGAGTTTCTGAGAGTGTCTGAGAGTGTCTGAGAGTGTCAGAGTGTGTCAGAGAGTGTCAGAGAGTGACAGAGTGTGTCAGAGAGTGTCAGAGAGTGGCAGACAGTTTCTGAGAGTGTCTGAGAGTGTCAGAGAGTGCCAGCGTGTGTCAGAGATTGACAGAGAGGATCAGAGAGTGTCAGAGAGTTTCTGAGAGTGTCAGAGTGTGTCAGATTTTTCAGAGAGTGACAGATTCTGTCAGAGAGTTTCTGAGAGTGACAGAGAGAGTCAGAGTGTGTCAGAGAGTGTCAGAGAGTGACAGAGTGTGTCAGAGAGTGTCAGAGAGTGTCAGAGAGTGTCAGAGAATGTCAGAGAGTGTCAGAGAGTGACAGAGTGTGTCAGAGAGTGTCAGACAGAGTCAGAGAGTGTCAGAGATTTTCTGAGAGTGTCAGAGTGTGTCAGAGAGTGTCAGAGTGTGTCAGAGACTTTCAGAGAGTGACAGAGTGTGTCAGAGAGTGACAGAGAGTGTCTGAGAGTGTCAGAGAGTGTCTGAGAGTTTCTGAGAGTGTCAGAGAGTGTCAGAGAGTTTCTGAGAGTGACAGAGAGTTTCTGAGAGTATCTGAGTGTGTCTGAGAGAGTCAGAGTGTGTCAGAGAGTGTCAGAGAGTGACAGAGTGTGTCAGAGAGTGTCAGAGAGTGTCAGAGAGTGTCAGAGAGGGTCAGAGAGTGACAGAGAGTGTCAGAGAATGTCAGAGAGTGTCAGAGAGTGACAGAGTGTGTCAGAGTGTGTCAGACAGAGTCAGAGAGTGTCAGAGATTTTCTGAGAGTGTCAGAGTGTGTCAGAGAGTGTCAGAGTGTGTCAGAGACTTTCAGAGAGTGACAGAGTGTGTCAGAGAGTGACAGAGAGTGTCTGAGAGTGTCTGAGTGTGTCAGAGAAGGTCAGAGAGTGACAGAGTGTGTCAGAGAGTGATAGAGTCTGTCAGAGAGTGTCAGAGATTGTCTGAGAGTTTCTGAGAGTGTCAGAGAGTGTCAGAGAGTTTCTGAGAGCATCTGAGAGTGTCTGAGAGTGTCAGAGTGTGTCAGAGAATGTCACAGATTGACAGAGTGTGTCAGAGAGTGTCAGAGAGTGTCAGAGAGTTTCTGAGAGTGTCTGAGAGAGTCAGAGAGTGACAGAGAGTGTCAGAGATTGTCAGAGAGTGTCAGAAAGTTTCTGAGAGTGTCAGAGCGTGTCAGAGAGTGACAGAGAGTGTCTGAGAGTGTCAGAGAGTGTCTGAGAGTGCCAGCGTGTGTCAGAGTGTATCAGAGAGTGTCAGAGAGTTTCTGAGAGTGTCAGAGAGTTTCTGAGAGTATCTGAGAGTGTCTGAGAGTGTCAGAGTGTGTCAGAGAGTGACAGTGTGTCAGAGAGTGTCAGAGAGTGTCAGAGAGTTTCTGAGAGTGTCTGAGAGAGTCAGAGAGTGACAGAGAGTGTCAGAGATTGTCAGAGAGTGTCAGAGAGTTTCTGAGAGTGTCAGAGCGTGTCATTGAGTGTCAAAGAGTGACAGAGTGTGTCAGATTGTGTCAGAGAGAGACAGAGAGTGTCAGAGATTTTGTGAGAGTGTCAGAGTGTGTCAGAGTGTGTCAGAGTGTGTCAGAGACTTTCAGAGAGTGACAGAGTGTGTCAGAGAGTGACAGAGAGTGTTTGAGAGTGTCTGAGTGTATCAGAGAGTGTCAGAGAGTGACAGAGTGTGTCAGAGAGTTACAGAGAGTGTCAGAGAATGTCAGAGAGTGTCAAAGAGTGACAGAGTGTGCCAGAGAGTGTCGACGAGTTTCTGAGAGAGTCTGAGAGTGTCAGAGAGTGTCAGAGAGATTCTGAGAGTATCAGATAGTGACAGAGTGTGTCAGAGAGAGTCAGAGACTGTCACAGAGTTTCTGAGAGTGTCTGAGAGTGTCTGAGAGTGTCAGAGTGTGTCAGAGAGTGTCAGAGAGTGACAGAGTGTGTCAGAGAGTGTCAGAGAGTGACAAAGTGTGTCAGAGAGTGTCAGAGAGTGTCAGAGAATTTCTGAGAGTGTCAGAGAGTGACAGAGAGTGTCAGAGATTGTCAGAGAGTGTCGACGAGTTTCTGAGAGAGTCTGAGAGTGTCAGAGAGTGTCAGAGAGATTCTGAGAGTGTCAGATAATGACAGAGTGTGTCAGAGAGAGTCAGAGATTGTCACAGAGTTTCTGAGAGTGTCTGAGAGTGTCTGAGAGTGTCAGAGTGTGTCAGAGAGTGTCAGAGAGTGACAGAGTGTGTCAGAGAGTGTCAGAGAGTGGCAGACAGTTTCTGAGAGTGTCTGAGAGAGTCAGAGAGTGCCAGCGTGTGTCAGAGATTGTCAGAGAGGATCAGAGAGTGTCAGAGAGTTTCTGAGAGTGTCAGAGTGTGTCAGATTTTTCAGAGAGTGACAGATTCTGTCAGAGAGTTTCTGAGAGTGACAGAGAGTTTCTGAGAGTATCTGAGAGTGTCTGAGAGAGTCAGAGTGTGTCAGAGAGTGTCAGAGAGTGACAGAGTGTGTCAGAGAGTGTCAGAGAGTGTCAGAGAGTGTCAGAGAGGGTCAGAGAGTGACAGAGAGTGTCAGAGAATGTCAGAGAGTGTCAGAGAGTGACAGAGTGTGTCAGAGAGTGTCAGACAGAGTCAGAGAGTGTCAGAGATTTTCTGAGAGTGTGAGAGTGTGTCAGAGAGGGTCAGAGTGTGTCAGAGACTTTCAGAGAGTGACAGAGTGTGTCAGAGAGTGACAGAGAGTGTCAGAGAGTGTCTGAGTGTGTCAGAGAAGGTCAGAGAGTGACAGAGTGTGTCAGAGAGTGATAGAGTCTGTCAGAGAGTGTCAGAGAGTGCCTGAGAGTTTCTGAGAGTGTCAGAGAGTTTCTGAGAGCATCTGAGAGTGTCTGAGAGTGTCAGAGTGTGTCAGAGAGTGTCACGGATTGACAGAGTGTGTCAGAGAGTGTCAGAGAGTTTCTGAGAGTGTCTGAGAGAGTCAGAGAGTGAGAGAGAGTGTCAGAGATTGTCAGAGAGTGTCAGAAAGTTTCTGAGAGTGTCAGAGCGTGTCAGAGAGTGACAGAGAGTGTCTGAGAGTGTCAGAGAGTGTCTGACAGTGCCAGCGTGTGTCAGAGTGTATCAGAGAGTGTCAGAGAGTTTCTGAGAGTGTCAGAGAGTTTCTGAGAGTATCTGAGAGTGTCTGAGAGTGTCAGAGTGTGTCAGAGAGTGACAGTGTGTCAGAGAGTGTCAGAGAGTGTCAGAGAGTGTCAGAGAGTTTCTGAGAGTGTCTGAGAGAGTCAGAGAGTGACAGAGAGTGTCAGAGATTGTCAGAGAATGTCAGAGAGTTTCTGAGAGTGTCAGAGCGTGTCATTGAGTGTCAAAGAGTGACAGAGTGTGTCAGATTGTGTCAGAGAGAGACAGAGAGTGTCAGAGATTTTGTGAGAGTGTCAGAGTGTGTCAGAGAGTGTCAGAGTGTGTCAGAGACTTTCAGAGAGTGACAGAGTGTGTCAGAGAGTGACAGAGAGTGTTTGAGAGTGTCTGAGTGTATCAGAGAGTGTCAGAGAGTGACAGAGTGTGTCAGAGAGTTACAGAGAGTGTCAGAGAATGTCAGAGAGTGTCAAAGAGTGACAGAGTGTGCCAGAGAGTGTCGACGAGTTTCTGAGAGAGTCTGAGAGTGTCAGAGAGTGTCAGAGAGATTCTGAGAGTATCAGATAGTGACAGAGTGTGTCAGAGAGAGTCAGAGATTGTCACAGAGTTTCTGAGAGTGTCTGAGAGTGTCTGAGAGTGTCAGAGTGTGTCAGAGAGTGACAGAGAGTGTCTGAGAGTGTCTGAATGTGTCAGAGAGTGTCAGAGAGTGACAGAGTGTGTCAGAGAGTGACAGAGTGTGTCAGAGAGTGTCAGAGAGTGTCAGAGAGTTTCTGAGAGTGTCTGAGAGAGTCAGAGAATGTCAGAGAGTGTCAGAGAGTGACAGAGTGTGTCAGAAAGTTTCAGAGAGTGTCAGAGAATGTCAGAGAGTGTCAAAGAGTGACAGAGTGTGGCAGAGAGTGTCGACGAGTTTCTGAGAGAGTCTGAGAGTGTCAGAGAGTGTCAGAGAGATTCTGAGAGTGTCAGATAATGACAGAGTGTGTCAGAGAGAGTCAGAGATTGTCACTGAGTTTCTGAGAGTGTCTGAGAGTGTCTGAGAGTGTCAGAGTGTGTCAGAGAGTGTCAGAGAGTGACAGAGTGTGTCAGAGAGTGTCAGAGAGTGGCAGACAGTTTCTGAGAGTGTCTGAGAGTGTCAGAGAGTGCCAGCGTGTGTCAGAGATTGACAGAGAGGATCAGAGAGTGTCAGAGAGTTTCTGAGAGTGTCAGAGTGTGTCAGATTTTTCAGAGAGTGACAGATTCTGTCAGAGAGTTTCTGAGAGTGACAGAGAGAGTCAGAGTGTGTCAGAGAGTGTCAGAGAGTGACAGAGTGTGTCAGAGAGTGTCAGAGAGTGTCAGAGAGGGTCAGAGAGTGACAGAGAGTGTCAGAGAATGTCAGAGAGTGTCAGAGAGTGACAGAGTGTGTCAGAGAGTGTCAGACAGAGTCAGAGAGTGTCAGAGATTTTCTGAGAGTGTCAGAGTGTGTCAGAGAGTGTCAGAGTGTGTCAGAGACTTTCAGAGAGTGACAGAGTGTGTCAGTGAGTGACAGAGAGTGTCTGAGAGTGTCAGAGAGTGTCTGAGAGTTTCTGAGAGTGTCAGAGAGTGTCAGAGAGTTTCTGAGAGTGACAGAGAGTTTCTGAGAGTATCTGAGAGTGTCTGAGAGAGTCAGAGTGTGTCAGAGAGTGTCAGAGAGTGACAGAGTGTGTCAGAGAGTGTCAGAGAGTGTCAGAGAGTGTCAGAGAGGGTCAGAGAGTGACAGAGAGTGTCAGAGAATGTCAGAGAGTGTCAGAGAGTGACAGAGTGTGTCAGAGTGTGTCAGACAGAGTCAGAGAGTGTCAGAGATTTTCTGAGAGTGTCAGAGTGTGTCAGAGAGTGTCAGAGTGTGTCAGAGACTTTCAGAGAGTGACAGAGTGTGTCAGAGAGTGACAGAGAGTGTCTGAGAGTGTCTGAGTGTGTCAGAGAAGGTCAGAGAGTGACAGAGTGTGTCAGAGAGTGATAGAGTCTGTCAGAGAGTGTCAGAGATTGTCTGAGAGTTTCTGAGAGTGTCAGAGAGTGTCAGAGAGTTTCTGAGAGTTTCTGAGAGCATCTGAGAGTGTCTGAGAGTGTCAGAGTGTGTCAGAGAATGTCACAGATTGACAGAGTGTGTCAGAGAGTGTCAGAGAGTGTCAGAGAGTTTCTGAGAGTGTCTGAGAGAGTCAGAGAGTGACAGAGAGTGTCAGAGATTGTCAGAGAGTGTCAGAAAGTTTCTGAGAGTGTCAGAGCGTGTCAGAGAGTGACAGAGAGTGTCTGAGAGTGTCAGAGAGTGTCTGAGAGTGCCAGCGTGTGTCAGAGTGTATCAGAGAGTGTCAGAGAGTTTCTGAGAGTGTCAGAGAGTTTCTGAGAGTATCTGAGAGTGTCAGAGAGTGTCAGAGTGTGTCAGAGAGTGTCAGAGTGTGTCAGAGACTTTCAGAGAGTGACAGAGTGTGTCAGAGAGTGACAGAGAGTGTTTGAGAGTGTCTGAGTGTATCAGAGAGTGTCAGAGAGTGACAGAGTGTGTCAGAGAGTTACAGAGAGTGTCAGAGAATGTCAGAGAGTGTCAAAGAGTGACAGAGTGTGCCAGAGAGTGTCGACGAGTTTCTGAGAGAGTCTGAGAGTGTCAGAGAGTGTCAGAGAGATTCTGAGAGTATCAGATAGTGACAGAGTGTGTCAGAGAGAGTCAGAGATTGTCACAGAGTTTCTGAGAGTGTCTGAGAGTGTCTGAGAGTGTCAGAGTGTGTCAGAGAGTGACAGAGAGTGTCTGAGAGTGTCTGAATGTGTCAGAGAGTGTCAGAGAGTGACAGAGTGTGTCAGAGAGTGACAGAGTGTGTCAGAGAGTGTCAGAGAGTGTCAGAGAGTTTCTGAGAGTGTCTGAGAGAGTCAGAGAATGTCAGAGAGTGTCAGAGAGTGACAGAGTGTGTCAGAAAGTTTCAGAGAGTGTCAGAGAATGTCAGAGAGTGTCAAAGAGTGACAGAGTGTGGCAGAGAGTGTCGACGAGTTTCTGAGAGAGTCTGAGAGTGTCAGAGAGTGTCAGAGAGATTCTGAGAGTGTCAGATAATGACAGAGTGTGTCAGAGAGAGTCAGAGATTGTCACTGAGTTTCTGAGAGTGTCTGAGAGTGTCTGAGAGTGTCAGAGTGTGTCAGAGAGTGTCAGAGAGTGACAGAGTGTGTCAGAGAGTGTCAGAGAGTGGCAGACAGTTTCTGAGAGTGTCTGAGAGTGTCAGAGAGTGCCAGCGTGTGTCAGAGATTGACAGAGAGGATCAGAGAGTGTCAGAGAGTTTCTGAGAGTGTCAGAGTGTGTCAGATTTTTCAGAGAGTGACAGATTCTGTCAGAGAGTTTCTGAGAGTGACAGAGAGAGTCAGAGTGTGTCAGAGAGTGTCAGAGAGTGACAGAGTGTGTCAGAGAGTGTCAGAGAGTGTCAGAGAGGGTCAGAGAGTGACAGAGAGTGTCAGAGAATGTCAGAGAGTGTCAGAGAGTGACAGAGTGTGTCAGAGAGTGTCAGACAGAGTCAGAGAGTGTCAGAGATTTTCTGAGAGTGTCAGAGTGTGTCAGAGAGTGTCAGAGTGTGTCAGAGACTTTCAGAGAGTGACAGAGTGTGTCAGAGAGTGACAGAGAGTGTCTGAGAGTGTCAGAGAGTGTCTGAGAGTTTCTGAGAGTGTCAGAGAGTGTCAGAGAGTTTCTGAGAGTGACAGAGAGTTTCTGAGAGTATCTGAGAGTGTCTGAGAGAGTCAGAGTGTGTCAGAGAGTGTCAGAGAGTGACAGAGTGTGTCAGAGAATGTCAGAGAGTGTCAGAGAGTGTCAGAGAGGGTCAGAGAGTGACAGAGAGTGTCAGAGAATGTCAGAGAGTGTCAGAGAGTGACAGAGTGTGTCAGAGTGTGTCAGACAGAGTCAGAGAGTGTCAGAGATTTTCTGAGAGTGTCAGAGTGTGTCAGAGAGTGTCAGAGTGTGTCAGAGACTTTCAGAGAGTGACAGAGTGTGTCAGAGAGTGACAGAGAGTGTCTGAGAGTGTCTGAGTGTGTCAGAGAAGGTCAGAGAGTGACAGAGTGTGTCAGAGAGTGATAGAGTCTGTCAGAGAGTGTCAGAGATTGTCTGAGAGTTTCTGAGAGTGTCAGAGAGTGTCAGAGAGTTTCTGAGAGTTTCTGAGAGCATCTGAGAGTGTCTGAGAGTGTCAGAGTGTGTCAGAGAATGTCACAGATTGACAGAGTGTGTCAGAGAGTGTCAGAGAGTGTCAGAGAGTTTCTGAGAGTGTCTGAGAGAGTCAGAGAGTGACAGAGAGTGTCAGAGATTGTCAGAGAGTGTCAGAAAGTTTCTGAGAGTGTCAGAGCGTGTCAGAGAGTGACAGAGAGTGTCTGAGAGTGTCAGAGAGTGTCTGAGAGTGCCAGCGTGTGTCAGAGTGTATCAGAGAGTGTCAGAGAGTTTCTGAGAGTGTCAGAGAGTTTCTGAGAGTATCTGAGAGTGTCTGAGAGTGTCAGAGTGTGTCAGAGAGTGACAGTGTGTCAGAGAGTGTCAGAGAGTGTCAGAGAGTTTCTGAGAGTGTCTGAGAGAGTCAGAGAGTGACAGAGAGTGTCAGAGATTGTCAGAGAGTGTCAGAGAGTTTCTGAGAGTGTCAGAGCGTGTCATTGAGTGTCAAAGAGTGACAGAGTGTGTCAGATTGTGTCAGAGAGAGACAGAGAGTGTCAGAGATTTTGTGAGAGTGTCAGAGTGTGTCAGAGTGTGTCAGAGTGTGTCAGAGACTTTCAGAGAGTGACAGAGTGTGTCAGAGAGTGACAGAGAGTGTTTGTGAGTGTCTGAGTGTATCAGAGAGTGTCAGAGAGTGACAGAGTGTGTCAGAGAGTTACAGAGAGTGTCAGAGAATGTCAGAGAGTGTCAAAGAGTGACAGAGTGTGCCAGAGAGTGTCGACGAGTTTCTGAGAGAGTCTGAGAGTGTCAGAGAGTGTCAGAGAGATTCTGAGAGTATCAGATAGTGACAGAGTGTGTCAGAGAGAGTCAGAGATTGTCACAGAGTTTCTGAGAGTGTCTGAGAGTGTCTGAGAGTGTCAGAGTGTGTCAGAGAGTGTCAGAGAGTGACAGAGTGTGTCAGAGAGTGTCAGAGAGTGACAAAGTGTGTCAGAGAGTGTCAGAGAGTGTCAGAGAGTTTCTGAGAGTGTCTGAGAGTGTCAGAGAGTGACAGAGAGTGTCAGAGATTGTCAGAGAGTGTCGACGAGTTTCTGAGAGAGTCTGAGAGTGTCAGAGAGTGTCAGAGAGATTCTGAGAGTGTCAGATAATGACAGAGTGTGTCAGAGAGAGTCAGAGATTGTCACAGAGTTTCTGAGAGTGTCTGAGAGTGTCTGAGAGTGTCAGAGTGTGTCAGAGAGTGTCAGAGAGTGACAGAGTGTGTCAGAGAGTGTCAGAGAGTGGCAGACAGTTTCTGAGAGTGTCTGAGAGAGTCAGAGAGTGCCAGCGTGTGTCAGAGATTGTCAGAGAGGATCAGAGAGTGTCAGAGAGTTTCTGAGAGTGTCAGAGTGTGTCAGATTTTTCAGAGAGTGACAGATTCTGTCAGAGAGTTTCTGAGAGTGACAGAGAGTTTCTGAGAGTATCTGAGAGTGTCTGAGAGAGTCAGAGTGTGTCAGAGAGTGTCAGAGAGTGACAGAGTGTGTCAGAGAGTGTCAGAGAGTGTCAGAGAGTGTCAGAGAGGGTCAGAGAGTGACAGAGAGTGTCAGAGAATGTCAGAGAGTGTCAGAGAGTGACAGAGTGTGTCAGAGAGTGTCAGACAGAGTCAGAGAGTGTCAGAGATTTTCTGAGAGTGTCAGAGTGTGTCAGAGAGGGTCAGAGTGTGTCAGAGACTTTCAGAGAGTGACAGAGTGTGTCAGAGAGTGACAGAGAGTGTCTGAGAGTGTCTGAGTGTGTCAGAGAAGGTCAGAGAGTGACAGAGTGTGTCAGAGAGTGATAGAGTCTGTCAGAGAGTGTCAGAGAGTGTCTGAGAGTTTCTGAGAGTGTCAGAGAGTTTCTGAGAGCATCTGAGAGTGTCTGAGAGTGTCAGAGTGTGTCAGAGAGTGTCACGGATTGACAGAGTGTGTCAGAGAGTGTCAGAGAGTTTCTGAGAGTGTCTGAGAGAGTCAGAGAGTGAGAGAGAGTGTCAGAGATTGTCAGAGAGTGTCAGAAAGTTTCTGAGAGTGTCAGAGCGTGTCAGAGAGTGACAGAGAGTGTCTGAGAGTGTCAGAGAGTGTCTGACAGTGCCAGCGTGTGTCAGAGTGTATCAGAGAGTGTCAGAGAGTTTCTGAGAGTGTCAGAGAGTGTCAGAGAGTTTCTGAGAGTATCTGAGAGTGTCTGAGAGTGTCAGAGTGTGTCAGAGAGTGACAGTGTGTCAGAGAGTGTCAGAGAGTGTCAGAGAGTGTCAGAGAGTTTCTGAGAGTGTCTGAGAGAGTCAGAGAGTGACAGAGAGTGTCAGAGATTGTCAGAGAATGTCAGAGAGTTTCTGAGAGTGTCAGAGCGTGTCATTGAGTGTCAAAGAGTGACAGAGTGTGTCAGATTGTGTCAGAGAGAGACAGAGAGTGTCAGAGATTTTGTGAGAGTGTCAGAGTGTGTCAGAGAGTGTCAGAGTGTGTCAGAGACTTTCAGAGAGTGACAGAGTGTGTCAGAGAGTGACAGAGAGTGTTTGAGAGTGTCTGAGTGTATCAGAGAGTGTCAGAGAGTGACAGAGTGTGTCAGAGAGTTACAGAGAGTGTCAGAGAATGTCAGAGAGTGTCAAAGAGTGACAGAGTGTGCCAGAGAGTGTCGACGAGTTTCTGAGAGAGTCTGAGAGTGTCAGAGAGTGTCAGAGAGATTCTGAGAGTATCAGATAGTGACAGAGTGTGTCAGAGAGAGTCAGAGATTGTCACAGAGTTTCTGAGAGTGTCTGAGAGTGTCAGAGTGTGTCAGAGAGTGTCAGAGAGTGACAGAGTGTGTCAGAGAGTGTCAGAGAGTGACAAAGTGTGTCAGAGAGTGTCAGAGAGTGTCAGAGAGTTTCTGAGAGTGTCTGAGAGAGTCAGAGAGTGACAGAGAGTGTCAGAGAGTGTCAGAGAGTGTCAGAGAGTTTCTGAGAGTGTCAGAGCGTGTCAGAGAGTGTCAAAGAGTGACAGAGTGTGTCAGAGAGTTACAGAGAGTGTCTGAGAGTGTCTGAATGTGTCAGAGAGTGTCAGAGAGTGACAGAGTGTGTCAGAGAGTGACAGAGTGTGTCAGAGTGTGTCAGAGAGTGTCAGAGAGTTTCTGAGAGTGTCTGAGAGAGTCAGAGAATGTCAGAGAGTGTCAGAGAGTGACAGAGAGTGTCAGAAAGTTTCAGAGAGTGTCAGAGAATGTCAGAGAGTGTCAAAGAGTGACAGAGTATGGCAGAGAGTGTCAACGAGTTTCTGAGAGAGTCTGAGAGTGTCAGAGAGTGTCAGAGAGATTCTGAGAGTATCAGATAATGACAGAGTGTGTCAGAGAGAGTCAGAGATTGTCACAGAGTTTCTGAGAGTGTCTGAGAGTGTCTGAGAGTGTCAGAGTGTGTCAGAGAGTGTCAGAGAGTGACAGAGTGTGTCAGAGAGTGTCAGAGAGTGGCAGACAGTTTCTGAGAGTGTCTGAGAGAGTCAGAGAGTGCCAGCGTGTGTCAGAGATTGACAGAGAGGATCAGAGAGTGTCAGAGAGTTTCTGAGAGTGTCAGAGACTGTCAGAGAGTTTCTGAGAGTGACAGAGAGTTTCTGAGAGTATCAGAGTGTCTGAGAGAGTCAGAGTGTGTCAGAGAGTGTCAGAGAGTGACAGAGTGTGTCAGAGAGTGTCAGAGAGTGTCAGAGAGTGTCAGAGAGGGTCAGAGAGTGACAGAGAGTGTCAGAGAATGTCAGAGAGTGTCAGAGAGTGACAGAGTGTGTCAGAGAGTGTCAGACAGAGTCAGAGAGTGTCAGAGATTTTCTGAGAGTGTCAGAGTGTGTCAGAGAGTGTCAGAGTGTGTCAGAGACTTTCAGAGAGTGACAGAGTGTGTCAGAGAGTGACAGAGAGTGTCTGAGAGTGTCTGAGTGTGTCAGAGAAGGTCAGAGAGTGACAGAGTGTGTCAGAGAGTGATAGAGTCTGTCAGAGAGTGTCAGAGAGTGTCTGAGAGTTTCTGAGAGTGTCAGAGAGTGTCAGAGAGTTTCTGAGAGCATCTGAGAGTGTCTGAGAGTGTCAGAGTGTGTCAGAGAGTGTCACAGATTGACAGAGTGTGTCAGAGAGTGTCAGAGAGTGTCAGAGAGTTTCTGAGAGTGTCTGAGAGAGTCAGAGAGTGACAGAGAGTGTCAGAGATTGTCAGAGAGTGTCAGAAAGTTTCTGAGAGTGTCAGAGAGTGTCAGAGAGTGACAGAGAGTGTCTGAGAGTGTCAGAGAGTGTCTGAGAGTGCCAGCGTGTGTCAGAGTGTATCAGAGAGTGTCAGAGAGTTTCTGAGAGTGTCAGAGAGTTTCTGAGAGTATCTGAGAGTGTCTGAGAGTGTCAGAGTGTGTCAGAGAGTGACAGTGTGTCAGAGAGTGTCAGAGAGTGTCAGAGAGTGTCAGAGAGTTTCTGAGAGTGTCTGAGAGAGTCAGAGAGTGACAGAGAGTGTCAGAGATTGTCAGAGAGTGTCAGAGAGTTTCTGAGAGTGTCAGAGCGTGTCATTGAGTGTCAAAGAGTGACAGAGTGTGTCAGATTGTGTCAGAGAGAGACAGAGAGTGTCAGAGATTTTGTGAGAGTGTCAGAGTGTGTCAGAGAGTGTCAGAGTGTGTCAGAGACTTTCAGAGAGTGACAGAGTGTGTCAGAGAGTGACAGAGAGTGTTTGAGAGTGTCTGAGTGTATCAGAGAGTGTCAGAGAGTGACAGAGTGTGTCAGAGAGTTACAGAGAGTGTCAGAGAATGTCAGAGAGTGTCAAAGAGTGACAGAGTGTGCCAGAGAGTGTCGACGAGTTTCTGAGAGAGTCTGAGAGTGTCAGAGAGTGTCAGAGAGATTCTGAGAGTATCAGATAGTGACAGAGTGTGTCAGAGAGAGTCAGAGATTGTCACAGAGTTTCTGAGAGTGTCTGAGAGTGTCTGAGAGTGTCAGAGTGTGTCAGAGAGTGTCAGAGCGTGACAGAGTGTGTCAGAGAGTGTCAGAGAGTGACAAAGTGTGTCAGAGAGTGTCAGAGAGTTTCTGAGAGTGTCTGAGAGTGTCAGAGAGTGTCAGAGAGTGACAGAGATTGTCAGAGAGTGTCAGAGAGTTTCAGAGAGTGTCAGAGCGTGTCAGAGAGTGTCAAAGAGTGACGGAGAGTGACAGAGAGTGTCTGAGAGTGTCTGAATGTGTCAGAGAGTGTCAGAGAGTGACAGAGTGTGTCAGAGAGTGACAGAGTGTGTCAGAGAGTGTCAGAGAGTGTCAGAGAGTTTCTGAGAGTGTCTGAGAGAGTCAGAGAATGTCAGAGAGTGTCAGAGAGTGACAGAGTGTGTCAGAGACTGGCAGAGAGGGTCAGAGAGTATCAGAGATTTTCTGAGAGTGTCAGAGTGTCAGAGAGGGACAGAGTGTGTCAGAGACTTTCAGAGAGTGTCAGAGAGTTTCTGAGAGTGTCAGAGTGTGTCAGAGAGTGTCAGAGAGTGTCAGAGAGTTTCTGAGAGTGTCAGAGTGTGTCACAGAGTGTCAGAGTGTGTCAGAGAGTATCAGAGAGTGTCAGAGAGTGTCTGAGAGTTTCTGAGAGTGTCAGAGAGTTTCTGAGAGTATCTGAGAGTGTCTGAGAGTGTCAGAGTGTGTCAGAGAGTGTCACAGATTGACAGAGTGTGTCAGAGAGTGTCAGAGAGTGTCAGAGAGTGTCAGAGAGTTTCTGAGAGGGTCTGAGAGAGTCAGAGAGTGACAGAGAGTGTCAGAGATTGTCAGAGAGTGTCAGAAAGTTTCTGAGAGTGTCAGAGCGTGTCAGAGAATGACAGAGAGTGTCTGAGAGTGTCAGAGAGTGTCTGAGAGTGCCAGCGTGTGTCAGAGTGTATCAGAGAGTGTCAGAGAGTTTCTGAGAGTGTCAGAGAGTTTCTGAGAGTATCTGAGAGTATCTGAGAGTGTCTGAGAGTGTCAGAGTGTGTCAGAGAGTGACAGAGTGTGTCAGAGAGTGTCAGAGAGTGTCAGAGAGTGTCAGAGAGTTTCTGAGAGTGTCTGAGAGAGTCAGAAAGTGACAGAGAGTGTCAGAGATTGTCAGAGAGTTTCTGAGAGTGTCAGAGCGTGTCATTGAGTGTCAAAGAGTGACAGAGTGTGTCAGATTGTGTCAGAGAGAGACAGAGAGTGTCAGAGATTTTGTGAGAGTGTCAGAGTGTGTCAGAGAGTGTCAGAGTGTGTCAGAGACTTTCAGAGAGTGACAGAGTGTGTCAGAGAGTGACAGAGAGTGTTTGAGAGTGTCTGAGTGTATCAGAGAGTGTCAGAGAGTGACAGAGTGTGTCAGAGAGTTACAGAGAGTGTCAGAGAATGTCAGAGTTTGTCAAAGAGTGACAGAGTGTGCCAGAGAGTGTCGACGAGTTTCTGAGAGAGTCTGAGAGTGTCAGAGAGTGTCAGAGAGATTCTGAGAGTATCAGATAGTGACAGAGTGTGTCAGAGAGAGTCAGAGATTGTCACAGAGTTTCTGAGAGTGTCAGAGAGTGGCAGACAGTTTCTGAGAGTGTCTGAGAGAGTCAGAGAGTGCCAGCGTGTGTCAGAGATTGACAGAGAGGATCAGAGAGTGTCAGAGAGTTTCTGAGAGTGTCAGAGTGTGTCAGAGTTTTTCAGAGAGTGACATATTCTGTCAGAGAGTTTCTGAGAGTGACAGAGAGTTTCTGAGAGTATCTGAGAGTGTCTGAGAGAGTCAGAGTGTGTCAGAGAGTGTCAGAGAGTGAGAAAGTGTGTCAGAGAGTGTCAGAGAGTGTCAGAGAGTGTCAGAGAGGGTCAGAGAGTGACAGAGAGTGTCAGAGAATGTCAGAGAGTGTCAGAGAGTGACAGAGTGTGTCAGAGAGTGTCAGAGAGTGTCAGAGATTTTCTGAGAGTGTCAGAGTGTGTCAGAGAGTGTCAGAGTGTGTCAGAGACTTTCAGAGAGTGACAGAGTGTGTCAGAGAGTGACAGAGAGTGTCTGAGAGTGTCTGAGTGTGTCAGAGAAGGTCAGAGAGTGACAGAGTGTGTCAGAGAGTGATAGAGTCTGTCAGAGAGTGTCAGAGAGTGTCTGAGAGTTTCTGAGAGTGTCAGAGAGTTTCTGAGAGCATCTGAGAGTGTCTGAGAGTGTCAGAGTGTGTCAGAGAGTGTCACAGATTGACAGAGTGTGTCAGAGAGTGTCAGAGAGTGTCAGAGAGTTTCTGAGAGTGTCTGAGAGAGTCAGAGAGTGACAGAGAGTGTCAAAGATTGTCAGAGACTGTCAGAAAGTTTCTGAGAGTGTCAGAGCGTGTCAGAGAGTGACAGAGAGTGTCTGAGAGTGTCAGAGAGTGTCTGAGAGTGCCAGCGTGTGTCAGAGTGTATCAGAGAGTGTCAGAGAGTTTCTGAGAGTGTCAGAGAGTGTCAGAGAGTTTCTGAGAGTATCTGAGAGTGTCTGAGAGTGTCAAAGTGTGTCAGAGTGTGTCAGAGAGTGACAGAGTGTGTCAGAGAGTGTCAGAGAGTGTCAGAGAGTGTCAGAGAGTTTCTGAGAGTGTCTGAGAGAGTCAGAGAGTGACAGAGAGTGTCAGAGATTGTCAGAGAGTGTCAGAGAGTTTCTGAGAGTGTCAGAGCGTGTCATTGAGTGTCAAAGAGTGACAGAGTGTGTCAGATTGTGTCAGAGAGAGACAGAGAGTGTCAGAGATTTTGTGAGAGTGTCAGAGTGTGTCAGAGAGTGTCAGAGTGTGTCAGAGACTTTCAGAGAGTGACAGAGAGTGTCAGAGAGTGACAGAGAGTGTTTGAGAGTGTCTGAGTGTATCAGAGAGTGTCAGAGAGTGACAGAGTGTGTCAGAGAGTTACAGAGAGTGTCAGAGAATGTCAGAGAGTGTCAAAGAGTGACAGAGTGTGCCAGAGAGTGTCGACGAGTTTCTGAGAGAGTCTGAGCGTGCCAGAGAGTGTCAGAGAGATTCTGAGAGTATCAGATAGTGACAGAGTGTGTCAGAGAGAGTCAGAGATTGTCACAGAGTTTCTGAGAGTGTCTGAGAGTGTCTGAGAGTGTCAGAGTGTGTCAGAGAGTGTCAGAGAGTGACAGAGTGTGTCAGAGAGTGTCAGAGAGTGACAAAGTGTGTCAGAGAGTGTCAGAGAGTGTCAGAGAGTTTCTGAGAGTGTCTGAGAGTGTCAGAGAGTGACAGAGAGTGTCAGAGATTGTCAGAGAGTGTCAGAGAGTTTCTGAGAGTGTCAGAGCGTGTCAGAGAGTGTCAAAGAGTGACGGAGTGTGTCAGAGAGTGACAGAGAGTGTCTGAGAGTGTCTGAATGTGTCAGAGAGTGTGAGAGAGTGACAGAGTGTGTCAGAGAGTGACAGAGTGTGTCAGAGAGTGTCAGAGAGTTTCTGAGAGTGTCTGAGAGAGTCAGAGAATGTCAGAGAGTGTCAGAGAGTGACAGAGTGTGTCAGAGAGTGGCAGAGAGGGTCAGAGAGTATCAGAGATTTTCTGAGAGTGTCAGAGTGTCAGAGAGGGACAGAGTGTGTCAGAGACTTTCAGAGAGTGTCAGAGAGTTTCTGAGAGTGTCAGAGTGTGTCAGAGAGTGTCAGAGAGTGTCAGAGAGTTTCTGAGAGTGTCAGAGTGTGTCACAGAGTGTCAGAGTGTGTCAGAGAGTATCAGAGAGTGTCAGAGAGTGTCTGAGAGTTTCTGAGAGTGTCAGAGAGTTTCTGAGAGTATCTGAGAGTGTCTGAGAGTGTCAGAGTGTGTCAGAGAGTGTCAGAGAGTGACAGGGTGTGTCAGAGAGTGTCAGAGAGTGTCAGAGAATTTCTGAGAGGGTCTGAGAGAGTCAGAGAGTGAACGAGAGTGTCAGAGATTGTCAGAGAGTGTCAGAAAGTTTCTGAGAGTGTCAGAGCGTGTCAGAGAGTGACAGAGAGTGTCTGAGAGTGTCAGAGAGTGTCTGAGAGTGCCAGCGTGTGTCAGAGTGTATCAGAGAGTGTCAGAGAGTTTCTGAGAGTGTCAGAGAGTTTCTGAGAGTATCCGAGAGTGTCTGAGAGTGTCAGTGTGTGTCAGAGAGTGACAGAGTGTGTCAGAGAGTGTCAGAGAGTGTCAGAGAGTGTCAGAGAGTTTCTGAGAGTGTCTGAGAGAGTCAGTAGTGACAGAGAGTGTCAGAGATTGTCAGAGAGTGTCAGAGAGTTTCTGAGAGTGACAGAGAGTGTTTGAGAGTGTCTGAGTGTATCAGAGAGTGTCAGAGAGTGACAGAGTGTGTCAGAGAGTGACAGAGTGTGCCAGAGAGTGTCGACGAGTTTCTGAGAGAGTCTGAGAGTGTCAGAGAGTGTCAGAGAGATTCTGAGAGTATCAGATAGTGACAGAGTGTGTCAGAGAGAGTCAGAGATTGTCACAGACTTTCAGAGAGTGTCAGAGTGTGTCAGAGAGTGACAGAGAGTGTTTGAGAGTGTCTGAGTGTATCAGAGAGTGTCAGAGAGTGACAGAGTGTGTCAGAGAGTGACAGAGTGTGCCAGAGAGTGTCGACGAGTTTCTGAGAGAGTCTGAGAGTGTCAGAGAGTGTCAGAGAGATTCTGAGAGTATCAGATAGTGACAGAGTGTGTCAGAGAGAGTCAGAGATTGTCACAGAGTTTCTGAGAGTGTCTGAGAGTGTGTGAGATTGTCAGAGTGTGTCAGAGAGTGTCAGAGAGTGACAGAGTGTGTCAGAGAGTGTCAGAGAGTGACAAAGTGTGTCAGAGAGTATCTGAGAGTATCTGAGAGTGTCTGAGAGTGTCAGAGTGTGTCAGAGAGTGACAGAGTGTGTCAGAGAGTGTCAGAGAGTGTCAGAGAGTGTCAGAGAGTTTCTGAGAGTGTCTGAGAGAGTCAGAAAGTGACAGAGAGTGTCAGAGATTGTCAGAGAGTTTCTGAGAGTGTCAGAGCGTGTCATTGAGTGTCAAAGAGTGACAGAGTGTGTCAGATTGTGTCAGAGAGAGACAGAGAGTGTCAGAGATTTTGTGAGAGTGTCAGAGTGTGTCAGAGAGTGTCAGAGTGTGTCAGAGACTTTCAGAGAGTGACAGAGTGTGTCAGAGAGTGACAGAGAGTGTTTGAGAGTGTCTGAGTGTATCAGAGAGTGTCAGAGAGTGACAGAGTGTGTCAGAGAGTTACAGAGAGTGTCAGAGAATGTCAGAGTTTGTCAAAGAGTGACAGAGTGTGCCAGAGAGTGTCGACGAGTTTCTGAGAGAGTCTGAGAGTGTCAGAGAGTGTCAGAGAGATTCTGAGAGTATCAGATAGTGACAGAGTGTGTCAGAGAGAGTCAGAGATTGTCACAGAGTTTCTGAGAGTGTCAGAGAGTGGCAGACAGTTTCTGAGAGTGTCTGAGAGAGTCAGAGAGTGCCAGCGTGTGTCAGAGATTGACAGAGAGGATCAGAGAGTGTCAGAGAGTTTCTGAGAGTGTCAGAGTGTGTCAGAGTTTTTCAGAGAGTGACATATTCTGTCAGAGAGTTTCTGAGAGTGACAGAGAGTTTCTGAGAGTATCTGAGATTGTCTGAGAGAGTCAGAGTGTGTCAGAGAGTGTCAGAGAGTGAGAAAGTGTGTCAGAGAGTGTCAGAGAGTGTCAGAGAGTGTCAGAGAGGGTCAGAGAGTGACAGAGAGTGTCAGAGAATGTCAGAGAGTGTCAGAGAGTGACAGAGTGTGTCAGAGAGTGTCAGAGAGTGTCAGAGATTTTCTGAGAGTGTCAGAGTGTGTCAGAGAGTGTCAGAGTGTGTCAGAGACTTTCAGAGAGTGACAGAGTGTGTCAGAGAGTGACAGAGAGTGTCTGAGAGTGTCTGAGTGTGTCAGAGAAGGTCAGAGAGTGACAGAGTGTGTCAGAGAGTGATAGAGTCTGTCAGAGAGTGTCAGAGAGTGTCTGAGAGTTTCTGAGAGTGTCAGAGAGTTTCTGAGAGCATCTGAGAGTGTCTGAGAGTGTCAGAGTGTGTCAGAGAGTGTCACAGATTGACAGAGTGTGTCAGAGAGTGTCAGAGAGTGTCAGAGAGTTTCTGAGAGTGTCTGAGAGAGTCAGAGAGTGACAGAGAGTGTCAAAGATTGTCAGAGACTGTCAGAAAGTTTCTGAGAGTGTCAGAGCGTGTCAGAGAGTGACAGAGAGTGTCTGAGAGTGCCAGCGTGTGTCAGAGTGTATCAGAGAGTGTCAGAGAGTTTCTGAGAGTGTCTGAGAGTGTCAGAGAGTGTCTGAGAGTGCCAGCGTGTGTCAGAGTGTATCAGAGAGTGTCAGAGAGTTTCTGAGAGTGTCAGAGAGTGTCAGAGAGTTTCTGAGAGTATCTGAGAGTGTCTGAGAGTGTCAAAGTGTGTCAGAGTGTGTCAGAGAGTGACAGAGTGTGTCAGAGAGTGTCAGAGAGTGTCAGAGAGTGTCAGAGAGTTTCTGAGAGTGTCTGAGAGAGTCAGAGAGTGACAGAGAGTGTCAGAGATTGTCAGAGAGTGTCAGAGAGTTTCTGAGAGTGTCAGAGCGTGTCATTGAGTGTCAAAGAGTGACAGAGTGTGTCAGATTGTGTCAGAGAGAGACAGAGAGTGTCAGAGATTTTGTGAGAGTGTCAGAGTGTGTCAGAGAGTGTCAGAGTGTGTCAGAGACTTTCAGAGAGTGACAGAGAGTGTCAGAGAGTGACAGAGAGTGTTTGAGAGTGTCTGAGTGTATCAGAGAGTGTCAGAGAGTGACAGAGTGTGTCAGAGAGTTACAGAGAGTGTCAGAGAATGTCAGAGAGTGTCAAAGAGTGACAGAGTGTGCCAGAGAGTGTCGACGAGTTTCTGAGAGAGTCTGAGCGTGCCAGAGAGTGTCAGAGAGATTCTGAGAGTATCAGATAGTGACAGAGTGTGTCAGAGAGAGTCAGAGATTGTCACAGAGTTTCTGAGAGTGTCTGAGAGTGTCTGAGAGTGTCAGAGTGTGTCAGAGAGTGTCAGAGAGTGACAGAGTGTGTCAGAGAGTGTCAGAGAGTGACAAAGTGTGTCAGAGAGTGTCAGAGAGTGTCAGAGAGTTTCTGAGAGTGTCTGAGAGTGTCAGAGAGTGACAGAGAGTGTCAGAGATTGTCAGAGAGTGTCAGAGAGTTTCTGAGAGTGTCAGAGCGTGTCAGAGAGTGTCAAAGAGTGACGGAGTGTGTCAGAGAGTGACAGAGAGTGTCTGAGAGTGTCTGAATGTGTCAGAGAGTGTGAGAGAGTGACAGAGTGTGTCAGAGAGTGACAGAGTGTGTCAGAGAGTGTCAGAGAGTTTCTGAGAGTGTCTGAGAGAGTCAGAGAATGTCAGAGAGTGTCAGAGAGTGACAGAGTGTGTCAGAGAGTGGCAGAGAGGGTCAGAGAGTATCAGAGATTTTCTGAGAGTGTCAGAGTGTCAGAGAGGGACAGAGTGTGTCAGAGACTTTCAGAGAGTGTCAGAGAGTTTCTGAGAGTGTCAGAGTGTGTCAGAGAGTGTCAGAGAGTGTCAGAGAGTTTCTGAGAGTGTCAGAGTGTGTCACAGAGTGTCAGAGTGTGTCAGAGAGTATCAGAGAGTGTCAGAGAGTGTCTGAGAGTTTCTGAGAGTGTCAGAGAGTTTCTGAGAGTATCTGAGAGTGTCTGAGAGTGTCAGAGTGTGTCAGAGAGTGTCAGAGAGTGACAGGGTGTGTCAGAGAGTGTCAGAGAGTGTCAGAGAATTTCTGAGAGGGTCTGAGAGAGTCAGAGAGTGAACGAGAGTGTCAGAGATTGTCAGAGAGTGTCAGAAAGTTTCTGAGAGTGTCAGAGCGTGTCAGAGAGTGACAGAGAGTGTCTGAGAGTGTCAGAGAGTGTCTGAGAGTGCCAGCGTGTGTCAGAGTGTATCAGAGAGTGTCAGAGAGTTTCTGAGAGTGTCAGAGAGTTTCTGAGAGTATCTGAGAGTGTCTGAGAGTGTCAGTGTGTGTCAGAGAGTGACAGAGTGTGTCAGAGAGTGTCAGAGAGTGTCAGAGAGTGTCAGAGAGTTTCTGAGAGTGTCTGAGAGAGTCAGTAGTGACAGAGAGTGTCAGAGATTGTCAGAGAGTGTCAGAGAGTTTCTGAGAGTGTCAGAGCGTGTCATTGAGTGTCAAAGAGTGACAGAGTGTGTCAGATTGTGTCAGAGAGAGACAGAGAGTGTCAGAGATTTTGTGAGAGTGTCAGAGTGTGTCAGAGAGTGTCAGAGAGTGACAGAGAGTGTTTGAGAGTGTCTGAGTGTATCAGAGAGTGTCAGAGAGTGACAGAGTGTGTCAGAGAGTGACAGAGTGTGCCAGAGAGTGTCGACGAGTTTCTGAGAGAGTCTGAGAGTGTCAGAGAGTGTCAGAGAGATTCTGAGAGTATCAGATAGTGACAGAGTGTGTCAGAGAGAGTCAGAGATTGTCACAGACTTTCAGAGAGTGTCAGAGTGTGTCAGAGAGTGACAGAGAGTGTTTGAGAGTGTCTGAGTGTATCAGAGAGTGTCAGAGAGTGACAGAGTGTGTCAGAGAGTGACAGAGTGTGCCAGAGAGTGTCGACGAGTTTCTGAGAGAGTCTGAGAGTGTCAGAGAGTGTCAGAGAGATTCTGAGAGTATCAGATAGTGACAGAGTGTGTCAGAGAGAGTCAGAGATTGTCACAGAGTTTCTGAGAGTGTCTGAGAGTGTGTGAGATTGTCAGAGTGTGTCAGAGAGTGTCAGAGAGTGACAGAGTGTGTCAGAGAGTGTCAGAGAGTGACAAAGTGTGTCAGAGAGTGTCAGAGAGTTTCTGAGAGTGTCTGAGAGTGTCAGAGAGTGACAGAGAGTGTCAGAGAGTGTCAGAGCGTGTCAGAGAGTGTCAAAGAGTGACGGAGTGTGTCAGAGAGTGACAGAGAGTGTCTGAGAGTGTCTGAATGTGTCAGAGAGTGTCAGAGAGTGACAGAGTGTGTCAGAGAGTGACAGAGTGTGTCAGAGAGTGTCAGAGAGTTTCTGAGAGTGTCTGAGAGAGTCAGAGAATGTCAGAGAGTGTCAGAGAGTGACAGAGTGTGTCAGAGAGTGGCAGAGAGGGTCAGAGAGTATCAGAGATTTTCTGAGAGTGTCAGAGTGTCAGAGAGGGACAGAGTGTGTCAGAGACTTTCAGAGAGTGTCAGAGAGTTTCTGAGAGTGTCAGAGTGTGTCAGAGAGTGTCAGAGAGTGTCAGAGAGTTTCTGAGAGTGTCAGAGTGTGTCACAGAGTGTCAGAGTGTGTCAGAGAGTGTCAGAGAGGGACAGAGTGTGTCAGAGAGTTTCTGAGAGTGTCAGAGAGTTTCTGAGAGTATCTGAGAGTGTCTGAGAGTGTCAGAGTGTGTCAGAGAGTGTCAGAGAGTGACAGAGTGTGTCAGAGAGTGTCAGAGAGTGTCAGAGAGTGTCAGAGAGTTTCTGAGAGGGTCTGAGAGAGTCAGAGAGTGACAGAGAGTGTCAGAGAGTTTCTGAGAGTGTCAGAGCGTGTCAAAGAGTGTCAAAGTGTGTCAGAGAGTGACAGAGAGTGTCTGAGAGTGTCTGAGTGTGTCAGAGAGTGTCAGAGAGTGACAGAGTGTGTCAGAGTGTGTCAGAGTGTGTCAGAGAGTGTCAGAGAGTTTCTGAGAGTGTCAGAGAATGTCAGAGAGTGTCAAAGAGTGACAGAGTGTGCCAGGGAGTGTCGGCGAGTTTCTGAGAGTGTCTGAGAGTGTCAGAAAGTGTCAGAGAGTTTCTGAGAGTATCAGAGAGTGAGAGAGTGTGTCAGAGAGTGGCGGAGAGGGTCTGAGAGCGTCAGAGAGTTTCTGAGAGTGTCTGAGCGTGTCAGAGAGTGTCACAGAGTTTCTGACAGTGTCTGAGAGTGTCAGAGAATGTCAGAGAGTGTCAGAGAGTGACAGAGTGTGTCAGAGAGTTACAGAGAGTGTCAGAGAATGTCAGAGAGTGTCAAAGAGTGACAGAGTGTGACAGAGAGTGTCGACGAGTTTCTGAGAGATTCTGAGAGTATCAGATAGTGACAGAGTGTGTCAGAGAGAGTCAGAGATTGTCACAGAGTTTCTGAGAGTCTCTGAGAGTGTCTGAGAGTGTCAGAGTGTGTCAGAGAGTGTCAGAGAGTGACAGAGTGTGTCAGAGAGTGTCAGAGAGTGACAAAGTGTGTCAGAGAGTGTCAGAGAGTTTCTGAGAGTGTCTGAGAGTGTCAGAGAGTGACAGAGACTGTCAGAGATTGTCAGAGAGCGGCAGAGAGTTTCTGAGACTGTCAGAGCGTGTCAGAGAGTGTCAAAGAGTGACGGAGTGTGTCAGAGAGTGACAGAGAGTGTCTGAGAGTGTCTGAATGTGTCAGAGAGTGTCAGAGTGTGACGGAGTGTGTCAGAGAGTGACAGAGTGTGTCAGAGAGTGTCAGAGAGTGTCAGAGAGTTTCTGAGAGTGTCTGAGAGAGTCAGAGAATGTCAGAGAGTGTCAGAGAGTGACAGAGTGTGTCAGAGAGTGGCAGAGAGGGTCAGAGAGTATCAGAGATTTTCTGAGAGTGTCAGAGTGTCAGAGAGGGACAGAGTGTGTCAGAGAGTGACAGAGAGTGTCAGAGAGTTTCTGAGAGTATCTGAGAGTGTCTGAGAGTGTCAGAGTGTGTCAGAGAGTGTCAGAGAGTGACAGAGTGTGTCAGAGAGTGTCAGAGAGTGTCAGAGAGTGTCAGAGAGTTTCTTAGAGGGTCTGAGAGAGTCAGAGAGTGACAGAGAGTGTCAGAGAGTTTCTGAGAGTGTCAGAGCGTGTCAAAGAGTGTCAAAGTGTGTCAGAGAGTGACAGAGAGTGTCTTTGAGTGTCTGAGTGTGTCAGAGAGTGTCAGAGAGTGACAGAGTGTGTCAGAGTGTGTCAGAGTGTGTCAGAGAGTGTCAGAGAGTTTCTGAGAGTGTCAGAGAATGTCAGAGGGTGTCAAAGAGTGACAGAGTGTGCCAGGGAGTGTCGGCGAGTTTCTGAGAGTGTCTGAGAGTGTCAGAAAGTGTCAGAGAGTTTCTGAGAGTATCAGAGAGTGAGAGAGTGTGTCAGAGAGTGTCGGAGAGGGTCTGAGAGCGTCAGAGAGTTTCTGAGAGTGTCTGAGCGTGTCAGAGAGTGTCACAGAGTTTCTGACAGTGTCTGAGAGTGTCAGAGAATGTCAGAGAGTGTCAGAGAGTGACAGAGTGTGTCAGAGAGTTACAGAGAGTGTCAGAGAATGTCAGAGAGTGTCAAAGAGTGACAGAGTGTGACAGAGAGTGTCGACGAGTTTCTGAGAGAGTCTGAGAGTGTCAGAGAGTGTCAGAGAGATTCTGAGAGTATCAGATAGTGACAGAGTGTGTCAGAGAGAGTCAGAGATTGTCACAGAGTTTCTGAGAGTCTCTGAGAGTGTCTGAGAGTGTCAGAGTGTGTCAGAGAGTGTCAGAGAGTGACAGAGTGTGTCAGAGAGTGACAAAGTGTGTCAGAGAGTGTCAGAGAGTTTCTGAGAGTGTCTGAGAGTGTCAGAGAGTGACAGAGACTGTCAGAGATTGTCAGAGAGCGGCAGAGAGTTTCTGAGACTGTCAGAGCGTGTCAGAGAGTGTCAAAGAGTGACGGAGTGTGTCAGAGAGTGACAGAGAGTGTCTGAGAGTGTCTGAATCTGTCAGAGAGTGTCAGAGAGTGACGGAGTGTGTCAGAGAGTGACAGAGTGTGTCAGAGAGTGTCAGAGAGTGTCAGAGAGTTTCTGAGAGTGTCTGAGAGAGTCAGAGAATGTCAGAGAGTGTCAGAGAGTGACAGAGTGTGTCAGAGAGTGGCAGAGAGGGTCAGAGAGTATCAGAGATTTTCTGAGAGTGTCAGAGTGTCAGAGAGGGACAGAGTGTGTCAGAGAGTGTCAGAGAGTGTCAGAGAGTTTCTGAGAGTGTCAGAGTGTGTCAGAGAGTGTCAGAGAGTTTCTGAGAGTGTCAGAGTGTGTCACAGAGTGTCAGAGTGTGTCAGAGAGTATAAGAGAGTGTCAGAGAGTGTCTGAGAGTTTCTGAGAGTGTCAGAGAGTTTCTGAGAGTATCTGAGAGTGTCTGAGAGTGTCAGAGTGTGTCAGAGAGTGTCAGAGAGTGACAGAGTGTGTCAGAGAGTGTCAGAGAGTGTCAGAGAGTGTCACAGAGTTTCTGAGAGGGTCTGAGAGAGTCAGAGAGTGACAGAGAGTGTCAGAGAGTTTCTGAGAGTGTCAGAGCGTGTCAAAGAGTGTCAAAGTGTGTCAGAGAGTGTCAAAGTGTGTCAGAGAGTGACAGAGAGTGTCTGAGAGTGACAGAGAGTGACAGAGTGTGTCAGAGAGTGTCAGAGAGTGTCAGAGAGTTTCTGAGAGTATCTGAGAGTGTCTGAGAGTGTCTGAGAGTGTCAGAGTGTGTCAGAGAGTGTCAGAGAGTGACAGAGTGTGTCAGAGAGTGACAGAGAGTGTCAGAGAGAGTCAGAGAGTTTCTGAGAGGGTCTGAGAGAGTCAGAGAGTGACAGAGAGTGTCAGAGAGTTTCTGAGAGTGTCAGAGCGTGTCAAAGAGTGTCAAAGTGTGTCAGAGAGTGACAGAGAGTGACAGAGTGTGTCAGAGAGTGGCAGAGAGGGTCAGAGAGTATCAGAGATTTTCTGAGAGTGTCAGAGTGTCAGAGAGGGACAGAGTGTGTCAGAGACTTTCAGAGAGTGTCAGAGAGTTTCTGAGAGTGTCAGAGTGTGTCAGAGAGTGTCAGAGAGTGTCAGAGAGTTTCTGAGAGTGTCAGAGTGTGTCACAGAGTGTCAGAGTGTGTCAGAGAGTGTCAGAGAGGGACAGAGTGTGTCAGAGAGTTTCTGAGAGTGTCAGAGAGTTTCTGAGAGTATCTGAGAGTGTCTGAGAGTGTCAGAGTGTGTCAGAGAGTGTCAGAGAGTGACAGAGTGTGTCAGAGAGTGTCAGAGAGTGTCAGAGAGTGTCAGAGAGTTTCTGAGAGGGTCTGAGAGAGTCAGAGAGTGACAGAGAGTGTCAGAGAGTTTCTGAGAGTGTCAGAGCGTGTCAAAGAGTGTCAAAGTGTGTCAGAGAGTGACAGAGAGTGTCTGAGAGTGTCTGAGTGTGTCAGAGAGTGTCAGAGAGTGACAGAGTGTGTCAGAGTGTGTCAGAGTGTGTCTGAGAGTGTCACAGAGTTTCTGAGAGTGTCAGAGAATGTCAGAGAGTGTCAAAGAGTGACAGAGTGTGCCAGGGAGTGTCGGCGAGTTTCTGAGAGTGTCTGAGAGTGTCAGAAAGTGTCAGAGAGTTTCTGAGAGTATCAGAGAGTCACAGAGTGTGTCAGAGAGTGGCGGAGAGGGTCTGAGAGCGTCAGAGAGTTTCTGAGAGTGTCTGAGCGTGTCAGAGAGTGTCACAGAGTTTCTGACAGTGTCTGAGAGTGTCAGAGAATGTCAGAGAGTGTCAGAGAGTGACAGAGTGTGTCAGAGAGTTACAGAGAGTGTCAGAGAATGTCAGAGAGTGTCAAAGAGTGACAGAGTGTGACAGAGAGTGTCGACGAGTTTCTGAGAGAGTCTGAGAGTGTCAGAGAGTGTCAGAGAGATTCTGAGAGTATCAGAGAGTGACAGAGTGTGTCAGAGAGAGTCAGAGATTGTCACAGAGTTTCTGAGAGTCTCTGAGAGTGTCTGAGAGTGTCAGAGTGTGTCAGAGAGTGTCAGAGAGTGACAGAGTGTGTCAGAGAGTGTCAGAGAGTGACAAAGTGTGTCAGAGAGTGTCAGAGAGTTTCTGAGAGTGTCTGAGAGTGTCAGAGAGTGACAGAGACTGTCAGAGATTGTCAGAGAGCGGCAGAGAGTTTCTGAGACTGTCAGAGCGTGTCAGAGAGTGTCAAAGAGTGACGGAGTGTGTCAGAGAGTGACAGAGAGTGTCTGAGAGTGTCTGAATGTGTCAGAGAGTGTCAGAGTGTGACGGAGTGTGTCAGAGAGTGACAGAGTGTGTCAGAGAGTGTCAGAGAGATTCTGAGAGTGTCTGAGAGCGTCAGAGAATGTCAGAGAGTGTCAGAGAGTGACAGAGTGTGTCAGAGAGTGGCAGAGAGGGTCAGAGAGTATCAGAGATTTTCTGAGAGTGTCAGAGTGTCAGAGAGGGACAGAGTGTGTCAGAGAGTGTCAGAGAGTTTCTGAGAGTATCTGAGAGAGTCTGAGAGTGTCAGAGTGTGTCAGAGAGTGTCAGAGAGTGACAGAGTGTGTCAGAGAGTGTCAGAGAGTGTCAGAGAGTGTCAGAGAGTTTCTGAGAGGGTCTGAGAGAGTCAGAGAGTGACAGAGAGTGTCAGAGAGTTTCTGAGAGTGTCAGAGCGTGTCAAAGAGTGTCAAAGTGTGTCAGAGAGTGACAGAGAGTGTCTGAGAGTGTCTGAGTGTGTCAGAGAGTGTCAGAGAGTGACAGAGTGTGTCAGAGTGTGTCAGAGTGTGTCAGAGAGTGTCAGAGAGTTTCTGAGAGTGTCAGAAAATGTCAGAGAGTGTCAAAGAGTGACAGAGTGTGCCAGGGAGTGTCGGCGAGTTTCTGAGAGTGTCTGAGAGTGTCAGAAAGTGTCAGAGAGTTTCTGAGAGTATCAGAGAGTGACAGAGTGTGTCAGAGAGTGTCGGAGAGGGTCTGAGAGCGTCAGAGAGTTTCTGAGAGTGTCTGAGCGTGTCAGAGAGTGTCACAGAGTTTCTGACAGTGTCTGAGAGTGTCAGAGAATGTCAGAGAGTGTCAGAGAGTGACAGAGTGTGTCAGAGAGTTACAGAGAGTGTCAGAGAATGTCAGAGAGTGTCAAAGAGTGACAGAGTGTGACAGAGAGGGTCGACGAGTTTCTGAGAGAGTCTGAGAGTGTCAGAGAGTGTCAGAGAGATTCTGAGAGTATCAGATAGTGACAGAGTGTGTCAGAGAGAGTCAGAGATTGTCACAGAGTTTCTGAGAGTCTCTGAGAGTGTCTGAGAGTGTCAGAGTGTGTCAGAGAGTGTCAGAGAGTGACAGAGTGTGTCAGAGAGTGTCAGAGAGTGACAAAGTGTGTCAGAGAGTGTCAGAGAGTTTCTGAGAGTGTCTGAGAGTGTCAGAGAGTGACAGAGACTGTCAGAGATTGTCAGAGAGCGGCAGAGAGTTTCTGAGACTGTCAGAGCGTGTCAGAGAGTGTCAAAGAGTGACGGAGTGTGTCAGAGAGTGACAGAGAGTGTCTGAGAGTGTCTGAATCTGTCAGAGAGTGTCAGAGAGTGACGGAGTGTGTCAGAGAGTGACAGAGTGTGTCAGAGAGTGTCAGAGAGTTTCTGAGAGTGTCTGAGAGAGTCAGAGAATGTCAGAGAGTGTCAGAGAGTGACAGAGTGTGTCAGAGAGTGGCAGAGAGGGTCAGAGAGTATCAGAGATTTTCTGAGAGTGTCAGAGTGTCAGAGAGGGACATAGTGTGTCAGAGAGTGTCAGAGAGTGTCAGAGAGTTTCTGAGAGTGTCAGAGTGTGTCAGAGAGTGTCAGAGAGTTTCTGAGAGTGTCAGAGTGTGTCACAGAGTGTCAGAGTGTGTCAGAGAGTATCAGAGAGTGTCAGAGAGTGTCTGAGAGTTTCTGAGAGTGTCAGAGAGTTTCTGAGAGTATCTGAGAGTGTCTGAGAGTGTCAGAGTGTGTCGGAGAGTGTCAGAGTGTTTCTGAGAGTGTCAGAGCGTGTCAAAGAGTGTCAAAGTGTGTCAGAGAGTGACAGAGAGTGTCTGAGAGTGTCTGAGTGTGTCAGAGAGTGTCAGAGAGTGACAGAGTGTGTCAGAGTGTGTCAGAGTGTGTCAGAGAGTGTCAGAGAGTGTCAGAGAGTTTCTGAGAGTATCTGAGAGTGTCTGAGAGTGTCAGAGTGTGTCAGAGAGTGTCAGAGAGTGACAGAGTGTGTCAGAGAGTGTCAGAGAGTGACAGAGAGTGTCTGAGAGTGTCTGAATGTGTCAGAGAGTGTCAGAGAGTGTCAGAGAGTGTCAGAGAGTTTCTGAGAGTGTCTGAGAGAGTCAGAGAATGTCAGAGAGTGTCAGAGAGTGACAGAGTGTGTCAGAGAGTGGCAGAGAGGGTCAGAGAGTATCAGAGATTTTCTGAGAGTGTCAGAGTGTCAGAGAGGGACAGAGTTTGTCAGAGACTTTCAGAGAGTGTCAGAGAGTTTCTGAGAGTGTCAGAGTGTGTCAGAGAGTGTCAGAGAGTGTCAGAGAGTTTCTGAGAGTGTCAGAGTGTGTCACAGAGTGTCAGAGTGTGTCAGAGAGTATCAGAGAGTGTCAGAGAGTGTCTGAGAGTTTCTGAGAGTGTCAGAGAGTTTCTGAGAGTATCTGAGAGTGTCTGAGAGTGTCAGAGTGTGTCAGAGAGTGTCAGAGAGTGACAGAGTGTGTCAGAGAGTGTCAGAGAGTGTCAGAGAGTGTCAGAGAGTTTCTGAGAGGGTCTGAGAGAGTCAGAGAGTGACAGAGAGTGTCAGAGAGTTTCTGAGAGTGTCAGAGCATGTCAAAGAGTGTCAAAGTGTGTCAGAGAGTGACAGAGAGTGTCTGAGAGTGTCAGAGTGTGACAGAGAGTGTCTGAGAGTGTCTGAATGTGTCAGAGAGTGACAGAGTGTGTCAGAGAGTGACAGAGTGTATCAGAGAGTGTCAGAGAGTGTCAAAGAGTGACAGAGTGTGCCAGAGAGTGTCAACGAGTTCCTGAGAGAGTCTGAGAGTGTCAGAGAGTGTCAGAGAGATTCTGAGAGTATCAGAGAGTGTCAGAGTGTGTCAGAGAGTGTCAGAGAGTGACAGAGTGTGTCAGAGAGTGTCAGAGAGTGGCAGACAGTTTCTGAGAGTGTCTGAGAGAGTCAGAGAGTGCCAGAGTGTGTCAGAGATTGACAGAGAGGATCAGAGAGTGTCAGAGAGTTTCTGAGAGTGTCAGAGTGTGTCAGAGTTTTTCAGAGAGTGACAGATTCTGTCAGAGAGTTTCTGAGAGTGACAGAGAGTTTCTGAGAGTATCTGAGAGTATCTGAGAGTGTCTGAGAGAGTCAGAGTGTGTCAGATAGTGTCAGAGAGTGACAGAGTGTGTCAGAGAGTGTCAGAGAGTGTCAGAGAGGGTCAGAGAGTGACAGAGAGTGTCAGAGAATGTCAGAGAATGTCAGAGAGTGACAGAGTGTGTCAGAGAGTGTCAGAGAGATTCAGAGAGTGTCAGAGATTTTCTGAGAGTGTCAGAGTGTGTCAGAGAGTGTCAGAGTGTGTCAGAGACTTTCAGAGAGTGACAGAGTGTGTCAGAGAGTGACAGAGAGTGTCTGAGAGTGTCTGAGTGTGTCCGAGAAGGTCAGAGAGTGACAGAGTGTGTCAGAGTGTGACAGAGTCTGTCAGAGAGTGTCAGAGAGTGTCTGAGAGTTTCTGAGATTGTCAGAGAGTTTCTGAGAGCATCTGAGAGTGTCTGAGAGTGTCAGAGAGTGTCAGAGAGTGAAACAGATTGACAGAGTGTGTCAGAGAGTGTCAGAGAGTGTCAGAGAGTTTCTGAGAGTGTCTGAGAGAGTCAGAGAGTGACAGAGAGTGTCAGAGATTGTCAGAGAGTGTCAGAAGGTTTCTGAGAGTGTCAGAGCATGTCAGAGAGTGTCAAAGAGTGACAGAGTGTGTCAGAGAGTGACAGAGAGTGTCTGAGAGTGTCAGAGAGTGTCTGAGAGTGCCAGCGTGTGTCAGAGTGTATCAGAGAGTGTCTGAGAGTTTCTGAGAGTGTCAGAGAGTTTCTGAGAGTGTCTGAGTGTGTCAGAGAGTGTCAAAGAGTGACAGAGTGTGTCAGAGTGTTTCAGAGAGTGTCAGAGAGTGTCAGAGAGTTTCTGAGAGTGTCAGAGAATGTCAGAGAGTGTCAAAGAGTGACAGAGTGTGCCAGGGAGTGTCGGCGAGTTTCTGAGAGTGTCTGAGAGTGTCAGAAAGTGTCAGAGAGTTTCTGAGAGTATCAGAGAGTTTCTGAGAGTGTCTGAGTTTGTCTGAGCGTGTCAGAGAGTGTCACAGAGTTTCTGACAGTGTCTGAGAGTGTCAGAGAATGTCAGAGAGTGTCAGAGAGTGACAGAGTGTGTCAGAGAGTGTCAGAGATTGTCAGAGTATGTCAGAGACTTTCAGAGAGTGTCAGAGTGTGTCAGACAGTGTCCGAGTGTGACAGAGAGTGTCTGAGAGTGTCTGAATGTGTCAGAGAGTGTCAGAGTGTGTCAGAGAGTGTCAGAGAGTGACAGAGTGTGTCAGAGAGTGTCAGAGAGTGTCAGAGAGTTTCTGAAAGTGGCAGAGAGTGTCAGAGAGTGACAGAGAGTGTCAGAGATTGTCAGAGAGTGTCAGAGAGTTTCTGAGAGTGTCAGAGCGTGTCAGAGAGTGTCAAAGAGTGACAGAGTGTGTCAGAGTGTGACAGAGAGTGTCTGAGAGTGTCTGAATGTGTCAGAGAGTGTCAGAGAGTGTCAGAGAGTGACATAGTGTGTCAGAGAGTGTCAGAGAGTGTCAGAGAGTTTCTGAGAGTGTCTGAGAGAGTCAGAGAGTGACAGTAAGTGTCAGATATTGTCAGAGAGTGTCAGAGAGTTTCAGAGAGTGTCAGAGAATGTCAGAGAGTGTCAAAGAGTGACAGAGTGTGCCAGAGAGTGTCGACGAGTTTCTGAGAGAGTCTGAGAGTGTCAGAGAGTGTCAGAGAGATTCTGAGAGTATCAGATAGTGACAGAGTGTGTCAGAGAGAGTCAGAGATTGTCACAGAGTTTCTGAGAGTGTCTGAGATTGTCTGAGAGTGTCAGAGTGTGTCAGAGAGTGTCAGAGAGTGACAGAGTGTGTCAGAGAGTGTCAGAGAGTGGCAGACAGTTTCTGAGAGTGTCTGAGAGAGTCAGAGAGTGCCAGAGTGTGTCAGAGATTGACAGAGAGGATCAGAGAGTGTCAGAGAGTTTCTGAGAGTGTCAGAGTGTGTCAGAGTTTTTCAGAGAGTGACAGATTCTGTCAGAGAGTTTCTGAGAGTGACAGAGAGTTTCTGAGAGTATCTGAGAGTGTCTGAGAGAGTCAGAGTGTGTCAGTGAGTGTCAGAGAGTGACAGAGTGTGTCAGAGAGTGTCTGAGAGTGTCAGAGAATGTCAGAGAGTGTCAGAGAGTGACAGAGTGTGTCAGAGAGTTACAGAGAGTGTCAGAGAATGTCAGAGAGTGTCAAAGAGTGACAGAGTGTGACAGAGAGTGTCGACGAGTTTCTGAGAGAGTCTGAGAGTGTCAGAGAGTGTCAGAGAGATTCTGAGAGTATCAGATAGTGACAGAGTGTGTCAGAGAGAGTCAGAGATTGTCACAGAGTTTCTGAGAGTCTCTGAGAGTGTCTGAGAGTGTCAGAGTGTGTCAGAGAGTGTCAGAGAGTGACAGAGTGTGTCAGAGAGTGTCAGAGAGTGACAAAGTGTGTCAGAGAGTGTCAGAGAGTTTCTGAGAGTGTCTGAGAGTGTCAGAGAGTGACAGAGACTGTCAGAGATTGTCAGAGAGCGGCAGAGAGTTTCTGAGACTGTCAGAGCGTGTCAGAGAGTGTCAAAGAGTGACGGAGTGTGTCAGAGAGTGACAGAGAGTGTCTGAGAGTGTCTGAATGTGTCAGAGAGTGTCAGAGTGTGACGGAGTGTGTCAGAGAGTCACAGAGTGTGTCAGAGAGTGTCAGAGAGTGTCAGAGAGTTTCTGAGAGTGTCTGAGAGCGTCAGAGAATGTCAGAGAGTGTCAGAGAGTGACAGAGTGTGTCAGAGAGTGGCAGAGAGGGTCAGAGAGTATCAGAGATTTTCTGAGAGTGTCAGAGTGTCAGAGAGGGACAGAGTGTGTCAGAGAGTGTCAGAGAGTTTCTGAGAGTATCTGAGAGAGTCTGAGAGTGTCAGAGTGTGTCAGAGAGTGTCAGAGAGTGACAGAGTGTGTCAGAGAGTGTCAGAGAGTGTCAGAGAATGTCAGAGAGTGTCAGAGAGTGACAGAGTGTGTCAGAGAGTTACAGAGAGTGTCAGAGAATGTCAGAGAGTGTCAAAGAGTGACAGAGTGTGACAGAGAGTGTCGACGAGTTTCTGAGAGAGTCTGAGAGTGTCAGAGAGTGTCAGAGAGATTCTGAGAGTATCAGATAGTGACAGAGTGTGTCAGAGAGAGTCAGAGATTGTCACAGAGTTTCTGAGAGTCTCTGAGAGTGTCTGAGAGTGTCAGAGTGTGTCAGAGAGTGTCAGAGAGTGACAGAGTGTGTCAGAGAGTGTCAGAGAGTGACAAAGTGTGTCAGAGAGTGTCAGAGAGTTTCTGAGAGTGTCTGAGAGTGTCAGAGAGTGACAGAGACTGTCAGAGATTGTCAGAGAGCGGCAGAGAGTTTCTGAGACTGTCAGAGCGTGTCAGAGAGTGTCAAAGAGTGACGGAGTGTGTCAGAGAGTGACAGAGAGTGTCTGAGAGTGTCTGAATGTGTCAGAGAGTGTCAGAGTGTGACGGAGTGTGTCAGAGAGTGACAGAGTGTGTCAGAGAGTGTCAGAGAGTGTCAGAGAGTTTCTGAGATTGTCTGAGAGCGTCAGAGAATGTCAGAGAGTGTCAGAGAGGGACAGAGTGTGTCAGAGAGTGTCAGAGAGTTTCTGAGAGTATCTGAGAGAGTCTGAGAGTGTCAGAGTGTGTCAAAGAGTGTCAGAGAGTGACAGAGTGTGTCAGAGAGTGTCAGAGAGTGTCAGAGAGTTTCTGAGAGGGTCTGAGAGAGTCAGAGAGTGACAGAGAGTGTCAGAGAGTTTCTGAGAGTGTCAGAGCGTGTCAAAGAGTGTCAAAGTGTGTCAGAGAGTGACAGAGAGTGTCTGAGAGTGTCTGAGTGTGTCAGAGAGTGTCAGAGAGTGACAGAGTGTGTCAGAGTGTGTCAGAGTGTGTCAGAGAGTGTCAGAGAGTTTCTGAGAGTGTCAGAGAATGTCAGAGAGTGTCAAAGAGTGACAGAGTGTGCCAGGGAGTGTCGGCGAGTTTCTGAGAGTGTCTGAGAGTGTCAGAAAGTGTCAGAGAGTTTCTGAGAGTATCAGAGAGTGACAGAGTGTGTCAGAGAGTGTCGGAGAGGGTCTGAGACCGTCAGAGAGTTTCTGAGAGTGTCTGAGCGTGTCAGAGAGTGTCACAGAGTTTCTGACAGTGTCTGAGAGTGTCAGAGAATGTCAGAGAGTGTCAGAGAGTGACAGAGTGTGTCAGAGAGTTACAGAGAGTGTCAGAGAATGTCAGAGAGTGTCAAAGAGTGACAGAGTGTGACAGAGAGTGTCGACGAGTTTCTGAGAGAGTCTGAGAGTGTCAGAGAGTGTCAGAGAGATTCTGAGAGTATCAGATAGTGACAGAGTGTGTCAGAGAGAGTCAGAGATTGTCACAGAGTTTCTGAGAGTCTCTGAGAGTGTCTGAGAGTGTCAGAGAGTGACAGAGACTGTCAGAGATTGTCAGAGAGCGGCAGAGAGTTTCTGAGACTGTCAGAGCGTGTCAGAGAGTGTCAAAGAGTGACGGAGTGTGTCAGAGAGTGACAGAGAGTGTCTGAGAGTGTCTGAATCTGTCAGAGAGTGTCAGAGAGTGACGGAGTGTGTCAGAGAGTGACAGAGTGTGTCAGAGAGTGTCAGAGAGTGTCAGAGAGTTTCTGAGAGTGTCTGAGAGAGTCAGAGAATGTCAGAGAGTGTCAGAGAGTGACAGAGTGTGTCAGAGAGTGGCAGAGAGGGTCAGAGAGTATCAGAGATTTTCTGAGAGTGTCAGAGTGTCAGAGAGGGACAGAGTGTGTCAGAGAGTGTCAGAGAGTGTCAGAGAGTTTCTGAGAGTGTCAGAGTGTGTCAGAGAGTGTCAGAGAGTTTCTGAGAGTGTCAGAGTTTGTCACAGAGTGTCAGAGTGTGTCAGAGAGTATCAGAGAGTGTCAGAGAGTGTCTGAGAGTTTCTGAGAGTGTCAGAGAGTTTCTGAGAGTATCTGAGAGTGTCTGAGAGTGTCAGAGTGTGTCAGAGAGTGTCAGAGAGTGACAGAGTGTGTCAGAGAGTGTCAGAGAGTGTCAGAGAGTGTCAGAGAGTTTCTGAGAGTGTCAGAGCGTGTCAAAGAGTGTCAAAGTGTGTCAGAGAGTGACAGAGAGTGACAGAGAGTGTCTGAGAGTGTCTGAGTGTGTCAGAGAGTGTCAGAGAGTGACAGAGTGTGTCAGAGTGTGTCAGAGTGTGTCAGAGAGTGTCAGAGAGTGTCAGAGAGTTTCTGAGAGTATCTGAGAGTGTCTGAGAGTGTCAGAGTGTGTCAGAGAGTGTCAGAGAGTGACAGAGAGTGTCAGAGAGTGTCAGAGAGTGTCAGAGAGTTTCTGAGAGGGTCTGAGAGTGTCAGAGAGTGACAGAGAGTGTCAGAGAGTTTCTGAGAGTGTCAGAGCGTGTCAAAGAGTGTCAAAGTGTGTCAGAGAGTGACAGAGAGTGACAGAGTGTGTCAGAGTGTGTCAGAGTGTGTCAGAGAGTGTCAGAGAGTGTCAGAGAGTTTCTGAGAGTGTCAGAGAATGTCAGAGAGTGTCAAAGAGTGACAGAGTGTGCCAGGGAGTGTCGGCGAGTTTCTGAGAGTGTCTGAGAGTGTCAGAAAGTGTCAGAGAGTTTCTGAGAGTGTCAGAGAGTGACAGAGTGTGTCAGAGAGTGTCGGAGAGGGTCTGAGAGTGTCAGAGAGTTTCTGAGAGTGTCTGAGAGTGTCTGAGCGTGTCAGAGAGTGTCACAGAGTTTCTGACAGTGTCTGAGAGTGTCAGAGAATGTCAGAGAGTGTCAGAGAGTGACAGAGTGTGTCAGAGAGTTACAGAGAGTGTCAGAGAATGTCAGAGAGTGTCAAAGAGTGACAGAGTGTGCCAGAGAGTGTCGACGAGTTTCTGAGATAGTCTGAGAGTGTCAGAGAGTGTCAGAGAGATTCTGAGAGTATCAGATAGTGACAGAGAGTGTCAGAGAGAGTCAGAGATTGTCACATAGCTTCTGAGAGTCTCTGAGAGTGTCTGAGAGTGTCAGAGTGTGTCAGAGAGTGTCAGAGAGTGACAGAGTGTGTCAGAGAGTGTCAGAGAGTGACAAAGTGTGTCAGAGCATGTCAGAGAGTGTCAGAGAGTTTCTGAGAGTGTCTGAGAGTGTCAGAGAGTGACAGAGAGTGTCAGAGATTGCCAGAGAGTGTCAGAGAGTTTCTGAGACTGTCAGAGCGTGTCAGAGAGTGTCAAAGAGTGACGGAGTGTGTCAGAGAGTGACAGAGAGTGTCTGAGAGTGTCTGAATGTGTCAGAGAGTGTCAGAGAGTGTCAGAGAGTGTCAGTGAGTTTCTGAGAGTGTCTGAGAGAGTCAGAGAATGTCAGAGAGTGTCAGAGAGTGACAGAGTGTGTCAGAGAGTGGCAGAGAGGGTCAGAGAGTATCAGAGATTTTCTGAGAGTGTCAGAGTGTCAGAGAGGGACAGAGTTTGTCAGAGACTTTCAGAGAGTGTCAGAGAGTTTCTGAGAGTGTCAGAGTGTGTCAGAGAGTGTCAGAGAGTGTCAGAGAGTTTCTGAGAGTGTCAGAGTGTGTCACAGAGTGTCAGAGTGTGTCAGAGAGTATCAGAGAGTGTCAGAGAGTGTCTGAGTGTTTCTGAGAGTGTCAGAGAGTTTCTGAGAGTATCTGAGAGTGTCTGAGAGTGTCAGAGTGTGTCAGAGAGTGTCAGAGAGTGACAGAGTGTGTCAGAGAGTGTCAGAGAGTGTCAGAGAGTTTCTGAGAGGGTCTGAGAGAGTCAGAGAGTGACAGAGAGTGTCAGAGAGTTTCTGAGAGTGTCAGAGCGTGTCAAAGAGTGTCAAAGTGTGTCAGAGAGTGACAGAGTGTGTCAGAGAGTGACAGAGTGTATCAGAGAGTGTCAGAGAGTGTCAAAGAGTGACAGAGTGTGCCAGAGAGTGTCAACGAGTTCCTGAGAGAGTCTGAGAGTGTCAGAGAGTGTCAGAGAGATTCTGAGAGTATCAGAGAGTGTCAGAGTGTGTCAGAGAGTGTCAGAGAGTGACAGAGTGTGTCAGAGAGTGTCAGAGAGTGGCAGACAGTTTCTGAGAGTGTCTGAGAGAGTCAGAGAGTGCCAGAGTGTGTCAGAGATTGACAGAGAGGATCAGAGAGTGTCAGAGAGTTTCTGAGAGTGTCAGAGTGTGTCAGAGTTTTTCAGAGAGTGACAGATTCTGTCAGAGAGTTTCTGAGAGTGACAGAGAGTTTCTGAGAGTATCTGAGAGTATCTGAGAGTGTCTGAGAGAGTCAGAGTGTGTCAGATAGTGTCAGAGAGTGACAGAGTGTGTCAGAGAGTGTCAGAGAGTGTCAGAGAGGGTCAGAGAGTGACAGAGAGTGTCAGAGAATGTCAGAGAATGTCAGAGTGTGACAGAGTGTGTCAGAGAGTGTCAGAGAGATTCAGAGAGTGTCAGAGATTTTCTGAGAGTGTCAGAGTGTGTCAGAGAGTGTCAGAGTGTGTCAGAGACTTTCAGAGAGTGACAGAGTGTGTCAGAGAGTGACAGAGAGTGTCTGAGAGTGTCTGAGTGTGTCCGAGAAATTCAGAGAGTGACAGAGTGTGTCAGAGTGTGACAGAGTCTGTCAGAGAGTGTCAGAGAGTGTCTGAGAGTTTCTGAGATTGTCAGAGAGTTTCTGAGAGCATCTGAGAGTGTCTGAGAGTGTCAGAGAGTGTCAGAGAGTGTCACAGATTGACAGAGTGTGTCAGAGAGTGTCAGAGAGTGTCAGAGAGTTTCTGAGAGTGTCTGAGAGAGTCAGAGAGTGACAGAGAGTGTCAGAGATTGTCAGAGAGTGTCAGAAGGTTTCTGAGAGTGTCAGAGCATGTCAGAGAGTGTCAAAGAGTGACGGAGTGTGTCAGAGAGTGACAGAGAGTGTCTGAGAGTGTCTGAATCTGTCAGAGAGTGTCAGAGAGTGACGGAGTGTGTCAGAGAGTGACAGAGTGTGTCAGAGAGTGTCAGAGAGTGTCAGAGAGTTTCTGAGAGTGTCTGAGAGAGTCAGAGAATGTCAGAGAGTGTCAGAGAGTGACAGAGTGTGTCAGAGAGTGGCAGAGAGGGTCAGAGAGTATCAGAGATTTTCTGAGAGTGTCAGAGTGTCAGAGAGGGACAGAGTGTGTCAGAGAGTGTCAGAGAGTGTCAGAGAGTTTCTGAGAGTGTCAGAGTGTGTCAGAGAGTGTCAGAGAGTTTCTGAGAGTGTCAGAGTTTGTCACAGAGTGTCAGAGTGTGTCAGAGAGTATCAGAGAGTGTCAGAGAGTGTCTGAGAGTTTCTGAGAGTGTCAGAGAGTTTCTGAGAGTATCTGAGAGTGTCTGAGAGTGTCAGAGTGTGTCAGAGAGTGTCAGAGAGTGACAGAGTGTGTCAGAGAGTGTCAGAGAGTGTCAGAGAGTGTCAGAGAGTTTCTGAGAGTGTCAGAGCGTGTCAAAGAGTGTCAAAGTGTGTCAGAGAGTGACAGAGAGTGACAGAGAGTGTCTGAGAGTGTCTGAGTGTGTCAGAGAGTGTCAGAGAGTGACAGAGTGTGTCAGAGTGTGTCAGAGTGTGTCAGAGAGTGTCAGAGAGTGTCAGAGAGTTTCTGAGAGTATCTGAGAGTGTCTGAGAGTGTCAGAGTGTGTCAGAGAGTGTCAGAGAGTGACAGAGAGTGTCAGAGAGTGTCAGAGAGTGTCAGAGAGTTTCTGAGAGGGTCTGAGAGTGTCAGAGAGTGACAGAGAGTGTCAGAGAGTTTCTGAGAGTGTCAGAGCGTGTCAAAGAGTGTCAAAGTGTGTCAGAGAGTGACAGAGAGTGACAGAGTGTGTCAGAGTGTGTCAGAGTGTGTCAGAGAGTGTCAGAGAGTGTCAGAGAGTTTCTGAGAGTGTCAGAGAATGTCAGAGAGTGTCAAAGAGTGACAGAGTGTGCCAGGGAGTGTCGGCGAGTTTCTGAGAGTGTCTGAGAGTGTCAGAAAGTGTCAGAGAGTTTCTGAGAGTGTCAGAGAGTGACAGAGTGTGTCAGAGAGTGTCGGAGAGGGTCTGAGAGTGTCAGAGAGTTTCTGAGAGTGTCTGAGAGTGTCTGAGCGTGTCAGAGAGTGTCACAGAGTTTCTGACAGTGTCTGAGAGTGTCAGAGAATGTCAGAGAGTGTCAGAGAGTGACAGAGTGTGTCAGAGAGTTACAGAGAGTGTCAGAGAATGTCAGAGAGTGTCAAAGAGTGACAGAGTGTGCCAGAGAGTGTCGACGAGTTTCTGAGAGAGTCTGAGAGTGTCAGAGAGTGTCAGAGAGATTCTGAGAGTATCAGATAGTGACAGAGAGTGTCAGAGAGAGTCAGAGATTGTCACATAGCTTCTGAGAGTCTCTGAGAGTGTCTGAGAGTGTCAGAGTGTGTCAGAGAGTGTCAGAGAGTGACAGAGTGTGTCAGAGAGTGTCAGAGAGTGACAAAGTGTGTCAGAGCATGTCAGAGAGTGTCAGAGAGTTTCTGAGAGTGTCTGAGAGTGTCAGAGAGTGACAGAGAGTGTCAGAGATTGCCAGAGAGTGTCAGAGAGTTTCTGAGACTGTCAGAGCGTGTCAGAGAGTGTCAAAGAGTGACGGAGTGTGTCAGAGAGTGACAGAGAGTGTCTGAGAGTGTCTGAATGTGTCAGAGAGTGTCAGAGAGTGTCAGAGAGTGTCAGTGAGTTTCTGAGAGTGTCTGAGAGAGTCAGAGAATGTCAGAGAGTGTCAGAGAGTGACAGAGTGTGTCAGAGAGTGGCAGAGAGGGTCAGAGAGTATCAGAGATTTTCTGAGAGTGTCAGAGTGTCAGAGAGGGACAGAGTTTGTCAGAGACTTTCAGAGAGTGTCAGAGAGTTTCTGAGAGTGTCAGAGTGTGTCAGAGAGTGTCAGAGAGTGTCAGAGAGTTTCTGAGAGTGTCAGAGTGTGTCACAGAGTGTCAGAGTGTGTCAGAGAGTATCAGAGAGTGTCAGAGAGTGTCTGAGTGTTTCTGAGAGTGTCAGAGAGTTTCTGAGAGTATCTGAGAGTGTCTGAGAGTGTCAGAGTGTGTCAGAGAGTGTCAGAGAGTGACAGAGTGTGTCAGAGAGTGTCAGAGAGTGTCAGAGAGTTTCTGAGAGGGTCTGAGAGAGTCAGAGAGTGACAGAGAGTGTCAGAGAGTTTCTGAGAGTGTCAGAGCGTGTCAAAGAGTGTCAAAGTGTGTCAGAGAGTGACAGAGTGTGTCAGAGAGTGACAGAGTGTATCAGAGAGTGTCAGAGAGTGTCAAAGAGTGACAGAGTGTGCCAGAGAGTGTCAACGAGTTCCTGAGAGAGTCTGAGAGTGTCAGAGAGTGTCAGAGAGATTCTGAGAGTATCAGAGAGTGTCAGAGTGTGTCAGAGAGTGTCAGAGAGTGACAGAGTGTGTCAGAGAGTGTCAGAGAGTGGCAGACAGTTTCTGAGAGTGTCTGAGAGAGTCAGAGAGTGCCAGAGTGTGTCAGAGATTGACAGAGAGGATCAGAGAGTGTCAGAGAGTTTCTGAGAGTGTCAGAGTGTGTCAGAGTTTTTCAGAGAGTGACAGATTCTGTCAGAGAGTTTCTGAGAGTGACAGAGAGTTTCTGAGAGTATCTGAGAGTATCTGAGAGTGTCTGAGAGAGTCAGAGTGTGTCAGATAGTGTCAGAGAGTGACAGAGTGTGTCAGAGAGTGTCAGAGAGTGTCAGAGAGGGTCAGAGAGTGACAGAGAGTGTCAGAGAATGTCAGAGAATGTCAGAGTGTGACAGAGTGTGTCAGAGAGTGTCAGAGAGATTCAGAGAGTGTCAGAGATTTTCTGAGAGTGTCAGAGTGTGTCAGAGAGTGTCAGAGTGTGTCAGAGACTTTCAGAGAGTGACAGAGTGTGTCAGAGAGTGACAGAGAGTGTCTGAGAGTGTCTGAGTGTGTCCGAGAAATTCAGAGAGTGACAGAGTGTGTCAGAGTGTGACAGAGTCTGTCAGAGAGTGTCAGAGAGTGTCTGAGAGTTTCTGAGATTGTCAGAGAGTTTCTGAGAGCATCTGAGAGTGTCTGAGAGTGTCAGAGAGTGTCAGAGAGTGTCACAGATTGACAGAGTGTGTCAGAGAGTGTCAGAGAGTGTCAGAGAGTTTCTGAGAGTGTCTGAGAGAGTCAGAGAGTGACAGAGAGTGTCAGAGATTGTCAGAGAGTGTCAGAAGGTTTCTGAGAGTGTCAGAGCATGTCAGAGAGTGTCAAAGAGTGACAGAGTGTGTCAGAGAGTGACAGAGAGTGTCTGAGAGTGTCAGAGAGTGTCTGAGAGTGCCAGCGTGTGTCAGAGTGTATCAGAGAGTGTCTGAGAGTTTCTGAGAGTGTCAGAGAGTCTCTGAGAGTGTCTGAGTGTGTCAGAGAGTGTCAAAGAGTGACAGAGTGTGTCAGAGTGTTTCAGAGAGTGTCAGAGAGTGTCAGAGAGTTTCTGAGAGTGTCAGAGAATGTCAGAGAGTGTCAAAGAGTGACAGAGTGTGCCAGGGAGTGTCGGCGAGTTTCTGAGAGTGTCTGAGAGTGTCAGAAAGTGTCAGAGAGTTTCTGAGAGTATCAGAGAGTTTCTGAGAGTGTCTGAGATTGTCTGAGCGTGTCAGAGAGTGTCACAGAGTTTCTGACAGTGTCTGAGAGTGTCAGAGAATGTCAGAGAGTGTCAGAGAGTGACAGAGTGTGTCAGAGAGTGTCAGAGATTGTCAGAGTATGTCAGAGACTTTCAGAGAGTGTCAGAGTGTGTCAGACAGTGTCCGAGTGTGACAGAGAGTGTCTGAGAGTGACAGAGTGTGTCAGAGAGTGTCAGAGAGTGTCAGAGAGTTTCTGAAAGTGACAGAGAGTGTCAGAGAGTGACAGAGATTGTCAGAGAGTGTCAGAGAGTTTCTGAGAGTGTCAGAGCGTGTCAGAGAGTGTCAAAGAGTGACAGAGTGTGTCAGAGTGTGACAGAGAGTGTCTGAGAGTGTCTGAATGAGTCAGAGAGTGTCAGAGAGTGACAGAGAGTGTCAGAGAGTGACATAGTGTGTCAGAGAGTGTCAGAGAGTGTCAGAGAGTTTCTGAGAGTGTCTGAGAGAGTCAGAGAGTGACAGTAAGTGTCAGATATTGTCAGAGAGTGTCAGAGAGTTTCAGAGAGTGTCAGAGAATGTCAGAGAGTGTCAAAGAGTGACAGAGTGTGCCAGAGAGTGTCGACGAGTTTCTGAGAGAGTCTGAGAGTGTCAGAGAGTGTCAGAGAGATTCTGAGAGTATCAGATAGTGACAGAGTGTGTCAGAGAGAGTCAGAGATTGTCACAGAGTTTCTGAGAGTGTCTGAGATTGTCTGAGAGTGTCAGAGTGTGTCAGAGAGTGTCAGAGAGTGACAGAGTGTGTCAGAGAGTGGCAGACAGTTTCTGAGAGGGTCTGAGAGAGTCAGAGAGTGACAGAGAGTGTCAGAGAGTTTCTGAGAGTGTCAGAGCGTGTCAAAGAGTGTCAAAGTGTGTCAGAGAGTGACAGAGTGTGTCAGAGAGTGACAGAGTGTATCAGAGAGTGTCAGAGAGTGTCAAAGAGTGACAGAGTGTGCCAGAGAGTGTCAACGAGTTCCTGAGAGAGTCTGAGAGTGTCAGAGAGTGTCAGAGAGATTCTGAGAGTATCAGAGAGTGTCAGAGTGTGTCAGAGAGTGTCAGAGAGTGACAGAGTGTGTCAGAGAGTGTCAGAGAGTGGCAGACAGTTTCTGAGAGTGTCTGAGAGAGTCAGAGAGTGCCAGAGTGTGTCAGAGATTGACAGAGAGGATCAGAGAGTGTCAGAGAGTTTCTGAGAGTGTCAGAGTGTGTCAGAGTTTTTCAGAGAGTGACAGATTCTGTCAGAGGGTTTCTGAGAGTGACAGAGAGTTTCTGAGAGTATCTGAGAGTATCTGAGAGTGTCTGAGAGAGTCAGAGTGTGTCAGATAGTGTCAGAGAGTGACAGAGTGTGTCAGAGAGTGTCAGAGAGTGTCAGAGAGGGTCAGAGAGTGACAGAGAGTGTCAGAGAATGTCAGAGAATGTCAGAGAGTGACAGAGTGTGTCAGAGAGTGTCAGAGAGATTCAGAGAGTGTCAGAGATTTTCTGAGAGTGTCAGAGTGTGCCAGAGAGTGTCAGAGTGTGTCAGAGACTTTCAGAGAGTGACAGAGTGTGTCAGAGAGTGACAGAGAGTGTCTGAGAGTGTCTGAGTGTGTCCGAGAAGGTCAGAGAGTGACAGAGTGTGTCAGAGTGTGACAGAGTCTGTCAGAGAGTGTCAGAGAGTGTCTGAGAGTTTCTGAGATTGTCAGAGAGTTTCTGAGAGCATCTGAGAGTGTCTCAGAGTGTCAGAGAGTGTCAGAGAGTGTCACAGATTGACAGAGTGTGTCAGAGAGTGTCAGAGAGTGTCAGAGAGTTTCTGAGAGTGTCTGAGAGAGTCAGAGAGTGACAGAGAGTGTCAGAGATTGTCAGAGAGTGTCAGAAGGTTTCTGAGAGTGTCAGAGCATGTCAGAGAGTGTCAAAGAGTGACAGAGTGTGTCAGAGAGTGACAGAGAGTGTCTGAGAGTGTCAGAGAGTGTCTGAGAGTGCCAGTGTGTGTCAGAGTGTATCAGAGAGTGTCTGAGAGTTTCTGAGAGTGTCAGAGAGTGTCTGAGAGTGTCTGAATGTGTCAGAGAGTGTCAAAGAGTGACAGAGTGTGTCAGAGTGTTTCAGAGAGTGTCAGAGAGTGTCAGAGAGTTTCTGAGAGTGTCAGAGAATGTCAGAGAGTGTCAAAGAGTGACAGAGTGTGCCAGGGAGTGTCGGCGAGTTTCTGAGAGTGTCTGAGAGTGTCAGAAAGTGTCAGAGAGTTTCTGAGAGTATCAGAGAGTTTCTGAGAGTGTCTGAGATTGTCTGAGCGTGTCAGAGAGTGTCACAGAGTTTCTGACAGTGTCTGAGAGTGTCAGAGAATGTCAGAGAGTGTCAGAGAGTGACAGAGTGTGTCAGAGAGTGTCAGAGATTGTCAGAGTATGTCAGAGACTTTCAGAGAGTGTCAGAGTGTGTCAGACAGTGTCCGAGTGTGACAGAGAGTGTCTGAGAGTGACAGAGTGTGTCAGAGAGTGTCAGAGAGTGTCAGAGAGTTTCTGAAAGTGACAGAGAGTGTCAGAGAGTGACAGAGATTGTCAGGGAGTGTCAGAGAGTTTCTGAGAGTGTCAGAGCGTGTCAGAGAGTGTCAAAGAGTGACAGAGTGTGTCAGAGTGTGACAGAGAGTGTCTGAGAGTGTCTGAATGTGTCAGAGAGTGTCAGAGAGTGACAGAGAGTGTCAGAGAGTGACATAGTGTGTCAGAGAGTGTCAGAGAGTGTCAGAGAGTTTCTGAGAGTGTCTGAGAGAGTCAGAGAGTGACAGTAAGTGTCAGATATTGTCAGAGAGTGTCAGAGAGTTTCAGAGAGTGTCAGAGAATGTCAGAGAGTGTCAAAGAGTGACAGAGTGTGCCAGAGAGTGTCGACGAGTTTCTGAGAGAGTCTGAGAGTGTCAGAGAGTGTCAGAGAGATTCTGAGAGTATCAGATAGTGACAGAGTGTGTCAGAGAGAGTCAGAGATTGTCACAGAGTTTCTGAGAGTGTCTGAGATTGTCTGAGAGTGTCAGAGTGTGTCAGAGAGTGTCAGAGAGTGGCAGAGTGTGTCAGAGAGTGTCAGAGAGTGGCAGACAGTTTCTGAGAGTGTCTGAGAGAGTCAGAGAGTGCCAGAGTGTGTCAGAGATTGACAGAGAGGATCAGAGAGTGTCAGAGAGTTTCTGAGAGTGTCAGAGTGTGTCAGAGTTTTTCAGAGAGTGACAGATTCTGTCAGAGTGTTTCTGAGAGTGACAGAGAGTTTCTGAGAGTATCTGAGAGTGTCTGAGACAGTCAGAGTGTGTCAGTGAGTGTCAGAGAGTGACAGAGTGTGTCAGAGAGTGTCAGAGAGAGTCAGAGAGTGTCAGAGAGGGTCAGCGAGTGACAGAGTGTGTCAGAGAATGTCAGAGAGTGTCAGAGAGTGACAGAGTGTGTCAGAGAGTGTCAGACAGAGTCAGAGAGTGTCAGAGATTTTCTGAGAGTGTCAGAGTGTGTCAGAGAGTGTCAGAGTGTGTCAGAGACTTTCAGAGAGTGACAGAGTGTGTCAGAGAGTGACAGAGAGTGTCTGAGAGTGTCTGAGTGTGTCAGAGAAGGTCAGAGAAGGTCAGAGAGTGACAGAGTGTGTCAGAGAGTGTCAGAGAGTGTCCGAGAGTTTCTGAGAGTATCTGAGAGTGTCTGAGAGTGTCAAAGTGTGTCAGAGAGTGTCAGAGAGTGACGGAGTGTGTCAGAGAGTTTCAGAGAGTGTCAGAGAGTGTCAGAGAGTTTCTGAGAGTGTCAGAGCGTGTCAGAGAGTGTCAAAGAGTGACAGAGTGTGTCAGAGAGTGACAGAGTGTGTCAGAGAGTGTCAGAGAGTGTCAGAGAGTGTCAGAGAGTTTCTGAGAGTGTCTGAGAGAGTCAGAGAGTGACAGAGAGTGTCAGAGATTGTCAGAGAGTGTCAGAGAGTTTCTGAGAGTGTCAGAGAGTGTCAAATAGTGACAGAGTGTGTCAGAGAGTGACAGAGAGTGTCAGAGAGTGTCTGAGTGTTTCAGAGAGTGTCAGAGAGTAACAGAGTGTGTCAGAGTGTGTCAGAGAGTGTCAGAGAGTGTCAGAGTGTGTCAGAGTGTGTCAGAGAGTGTCAGAGAGAGACAGAGTGTGTCAGAGAGTGTCAGAGATTGTCAGAGAGTGTCAGAGAGTTTCTGAGAGTGTCAGAGAATGTCAGAGAGTGTCAAAAAGTGACAGAGTGTGCCAGAGAGTGTCGGCGAGTTTCTGAGAGTGTCTGAGAGTGTCAGAGAGTGTCAGAGAGTTTCTGAGAGTTTCAGAAAGTGTCAGAGAGTTTCTGAGAGTGTCAGAGAATGTCAGAGAGTGTCATAGAGTGTGACAGAGTGTGTCAGAGAGTGTCAGAGAGGGTCAGAGAGTATCAGAGATTTTCTGAGAGTGTCAGAGTGTGTCAGAGAGTGACAGAGTGTGTCAGAGACTTTCAGAGAGTGTCAGAGAGTTTCTCAGATTGTCAGAGTGTGTCAGAGAGTTTCAGAGAGTGCCAGAGTGTGTCAGAGAGTGTCAGAGAGTGTCAGAGTGTGTCAGAGTGTGTCAGAGAGTATCAGAGAGTGTCAGAGAGTGTCAGAGAGTGTCAGAGAGTGTCACAGAGTTTCTGAGAGTGTCTGAGAGAGTCAGAGAGTGACAGAGAGTGTCAGAGAGTTTCTGAGAGTGTCAGAGCGTGGCAGAGAGTGTCAAAGAGTGACAGAGCGTGTCAGAGAGTGACAGAGAGTGTCTGAAAGTGTCTGAGAGTGTCTGAGTTTGTCAGAGAGTGTCAGAGAGTGACAGAGTGCGTCAGAGAGTGTCAGAGAGTGTCAGAGAGTGTCAGAGTGTGTCAGAGAGTGTCAGAGAGTGACAGACTGTGTCAGAGAGTGTCAGAGAGTGTCAGAGAGTTTCTGAGAGTGTCAGAGAGTGTCAGAGTGTGTCAGAGTGTGTCAGAGAGTGTCAGAGAGTGACAGACTGTGTCAGAGAGTGTCAGAGAGTGTCAGAGAGTGTCAGAGAGTTGCAGACTGTGTCAGAGAGTGTCAGAGAGTGTCAGAGAGTTTCTGAGAGTGTCTGAGAGAGTCAGAGAGTGACAGAGAGTGTCAGAGAGTGTCAGAGATTGTCAGAGAGTGTCAGAGAGTTTCTGAGAGTGTCAGAGAATGTCAGAGAGTCTCAAAGAGTGACAGAGTATGCCAGAGAGTGTGGGCGAGTTTCTGAGAGTGTCTGAGAGTGTCAGAAAGTGTCAGAGAGTTTCTGAGAGTGTCTGAGTGTGTCAGAGAGTGTCAGAGAGTGACAGAGTGTGTCAGAGAGTGTCAGAGAGTGTCAGAGAGTGTCAGAGTGTGTCAGAGAGTGTCAGAGAGTGACAGACTGTGTCAGAGAGTGTCAGAGAGTGTCAGAGAGTTTCTGAGAGTGTCAGAGAGTGTCAGAGTGTGTCAGAGAGTGTCAGAGAGTGTCAGAGAGTGACAGACTGTGTCAGAGAGTGTCAGAGAGTGTCAGAGAGTGTCAGAGTGTGTCAGAGAGTGTCAGAGAGTTGCAGACTGTGTCAGAGAGTGTCAGAGAGTGTCAGAGAGTTTCTGAGAGTGTCAGAGAGTGTCAGAGTGTGTCAGAGAGTGTCAGAGAGTGACAGACTGTGTCATAGTGTGTCAGAGAGTGTCAGAGTGTGTCAGAGAGTGTCAGAGAGTTGCAGACTGTGTCAGAGAGTGTCAGAGAGTGTCAGAGAGTTTCTGAGAGTGTCTGAGAGAGTCAGAGAGTGACAGAGAGTGTCAGAGATTGTCAGAGAGTATCAGAGAGTTTCTGAGAGTGTCAGAGAATGTCAGAGAGTGTCAAAGAGTGACAGAGTGTGCCAGAGAGTGTCGGCGAGTTTCTGAGAGTGTCTGAGAGTGTCAGAAAATGTCAGAGAGTTTCTGAGAGTATCAGAGAGTGACTGAGTGTGTCAGAGAGTGTCAGAGAGGGTCTGAGAGTGTCAGAGAGTTTCTGAGAGTGTCTGAGATTGTCTGAGAGTGTCAGAGAGTGTCAGAGTGTGTCAGAGAGTGTCAGAGAGTGACAGACTGTGTCAGAGTGTGTCAGAGAGTGTCAGAGAGTGTCAGAGTGTGTCAGAGAGTGTCAGAGAGTTGCAGACTGTGTCAGAGAGTGTCAGAAAGTGTCAGAGATTTTCTGAGAGTGTCAGAGAATTTCAGAGAGTGTCAGAGAGTGACAGAGTGTGTCAGAGAGTGTCAGAGAGTATCAGAGATTTTCTGAGAGTGTCAGAGAGTGTCAGAGAGTGACAGAGTGTGTCAGAGACTTTCAGAGAGTGTCAGAGAGTTTCTGAGTGTGAGAGTGTGTCAGAGAGTGTCAGAGAGTGCCAGAGTGTGTCAGAGAGTATCAGAGAGTGTCAGAGAGTTTCTGAGAGTGTCAGAGTGTGTCAGTGAGTGTCAGAGGGTGACAGAGTCTGTCAGAGAGTGTCAGAGAATGTCAGAGAGTGTCAAAAAGTGACAGAGTGTGCCAGAGAGTGTCGGCGAGTTTCTGAGAGTGTCTGAGAGTGTCAGAGAGTGTCAGAGAGTTTCTGAGAGTATCAGAGAGTGTCAGAGTGTGTCAGAGAGTGTCAGAGAGTGTCTGAGAGTTTCAGAAAGTGTCAGAGAGTTTCTGAGAGTGTCAGAGAATGTCAGAGAGTGTCATAGAGTGTGACAGAGTGTGTCAGAGAGTGTCAGAGAGGGTCAGAGAGTATCAGAGATTTTCTGAGAGTGTCAGAGTGTGTCAGAGAGTGACAGAGTGTGTCAGAGACTTTCAGAGAGTGTCAGAGAGTTTCTCAGATTGTCAGAGTGTGTCGGAGAGTTTCAGAGAGTGCCAGAGTGTGTCGGAGAGTGTCAGAGAGTGTCAGAGTGTGTCAGAGTGTGTCAGAGAATATCAGAGAGTGTCAGAGCGTTTCTGAGAGTGTCAGAGTGTGTCACAGAGTGTCAGAGTGTGACAGAGTCTGTCAGAGAGTGTCAAAGAGTGTCTGAGAGATTCTGAGAGTGTCAGAGAGTTTCTGAGAGTATCTGAGAGTGTCTGATAGTGTCAGAGTGTGTCAGAGAGTGACAGAGTGTGTCAGAGATTGTCAGAGAGTGTCAGAGAGTGTCACAGAGTTTCTGAGAGTGTCTGAGAGAGTCAGAGAGTGACAGAGAGTGTCAGAGAGTTTCTGAGAGTGTCAGAGCGTGGCAGAGAGTGTCAGAGAGTGACAGAGTGCGTCAGAGAGTGTCAGAGAGTGTCAGAGAGTGTCAGAGTGTGTCAGAGAGTGTCAGAGAGTGACAGACTGTGTCAGAGAGTGTCAGAGAGTGTCAGAGAGTTTCTGAGAGTGTCAGAGAGTGTCAGAGTGTGTCAGAGTGTGTCAGAGAGTGTCAGAGAGTGACAGACTGTGTCAGAGAGTGTCAGAGAGTGTCAGAGAGTGTCAGAGAGTGTCAGAGAGTTGCAGGCTGTGTCAGAGAGTGTCAGAGAGTGTCAGAGAGTTTCTGAGAGTGTCTGAGAGAGTCAGAGAGTGACAGAATGTCAGATATTGTCAGAGAGTGTCAGAGAGTTTCTGAGAGTGTCAGAGCATGTCAGAGAGTGTCAAAGAGGGACAGAGTGTGCCAGAGGGTGTCAGCGAGTTTCAAAGAGTGTCTGAGAGTGTCAGAGAGTTTCTGAGAGTGTCAGAGTGTGTCAGTGAGTGTCAGAGGGTGACAGAGTCTGTCAGAGAGTGTCAGATATTGTCAGAGAGTGTCAGAGAGTTTCTGAGAGTGTCAGAGAATGTCAGAGAGTGTCAAAAAGTGACAGAGTGTGCCAGAGAGTGTCGGCGAGTTTCTGAGAGTGTCTGAGAGTGTCAGAGAGTGTCAGAGAGTTTCTGAGAGTATCAGAGAGTGTCAGAGTGTGTCAGAGAGTGTCAGAGAGTGTCTGAGAGTTTCAGAAAGTGTCAGAGAGTTTCTGAGAGTGTCAGAGAATGTCAGAGAGTGTCATAGAGTGTGACAGAGTGTGTCAGAGAGTGTCAGAGAGGGTCAGAGAGTATCAGAGATTTTCTGAGAGTGTCAGAGTGTGTCAGAGAGTGACAGAGTGTGTCAGAGACTTTCAGAGAGTGTCAGAGAGTTTCTCAGATTGTCAGAGTGTGTCGGAGAGTTTCAGAGAGTGCCAGAGTGTGTCGGAGAGTGTCAGAGAGTGTCAGAGTGTGTCAGAGTGTGTCAGAGAATATCAGAGAGTGTCAGAGCGTTTCTGAGAGTGTCAGAGTGTGTCACAGAGTGTCAGAGTGTGACAGAGTCTGTCAGAGAGTGTCAAAGAGTGTCTGAGAGATTCTGAGAGTGTCAGAGAGTTTCTGAGAGTATCTGAGAGTGTCTGATAGTGTCAGAGTGTGTCAGAGAGTGACAGAGTGTGTCAGAGATTGTCAGAGAGTGTCAGAGAGTGTCACAGAGTTTCTGAGAGTGTCTGAGAGAGTCAGAGAGTGACAGAGAGTGTCAGAGAGTTTCTGAGAGTGTCAGAGCGTGGCAGAGAGTGTCAGAGAGTGACAGAGTGCGTCAGAGAGTGTCAGAGAGTGTCAGAGAGTGTCAGAGTGTGTCAGAGAGTGTCAGAGAGTGACAGACTGTGTCAGAGAGTGTCAGAGAGTGTCAGAGAGTTTCTGAGAGTGTCAGAGAGTGTCAGAGTGTGTCAGAGTGTGTCAGAGAGTGTCAGAGAGTGACAGACTGTGTCAGAGAGTGTCAGAGAGTGTCAGAGAGTGTCAGAGAGTGTCAGAGAGTTGCAGGCTGTGTCAGAGAGTGTCAGAGAGTGTCAGAGAGTTTCTGAGAGTGTCTGAGAGAGTCAGAGAGTGACAGAATGTCAGATATTGTCAGAGAGTGTCAGAGAGTTTCTGAGAGTGTCAGAGCATGTCAGAGAGTGTCAAAGAGGGACAGAGTGTGCCAGAGGGTGTCAGCGAGTTTCAAAGAGTGTCTGAGAGTGTCAGAGAGTTTCTGACAGTGTCAGAGAATGTCAGAGAGTCTCAAAGAGTGACAGAGTATGCCAGAGAGTGTGGGCGAGTTTCTGAGAGTGTCTGAGAGTGTCAGAAAGTGTCAGAGAGTTTCTGAGAGTGTCTGAGTGTGTCAGAGAGTGTCAGAGAGTGACAGAGTGTGTCAGAGAGTGTCAGAGAGTGTCAGAGAGTGTCAGAGTGTGTCAGAGAGTGTCAGAGAGTGACAGACTGTGTCAGAGAGTGTCAGAGTGTGTCAGAGAGTTTCTGAGAGTGTCAGAGAGTGTCAGAGTGTGTCAGAGAGTGACAGACTGTGTCAGAGAGTGTCAGAGAGTGTCAGAGAGTGTCAGAGTGTGTCAGAGAGTGTCAGAGAGTTGCAGACTGTGTCAGAGAGTGTCAGAGTGTGTCAGAGAGTGTCAGAGTGTGTCAGAGAGTGTCAGAGAGTGACAGACTGTGTCAGAGTGTGTCAGAGAGTGTCAGAGAGTGTCAGAGTGTGTCAGAGAGTGTCAGAGAGTTGCAGACTGTGTCAGAGAGTGTCAGAGAGTGTCAGAGAGTTTCTGAGAGTGTCTGAGAGAGTCAGAGAGAGACAGACAGTGTCAGAGATTGTCAGAGAGTATCAGAGAGTTTCTGAGAGTGTCAGAGCGTGGCAGAGAGTGTCAAAGAGTGACAGAGTGTGCCAGAGAGTGTCGGCGAGTTTCTGAGAGTGTCTGAGAGTGTCAGAAAGTGTCAGAGAGTTTCTGAGAGTATCAGAGAGTGACTGAGTGTGTCAGAGAGTGTCAGAGAGGGTCTGAGAGTGTCAGAGAGTTTCTGAGAGTGTCTGAGATTGTCTGAGAGTGTCAGAGAGTGTCACAGAGTTTCTGACACTGTGTGAGAGTGTCAGAAAGTGTCAGAGAGTTTCTGAGAGTGTCAGAGAATTTCAGAGAGTGTCAGAGAGTGACAGAGTGTGTCAGAGAGTGTCAGAGAGTATCAGAGATTTTCTGAGAGTGTCAGAGAGTGTCAGAGAGTGACAGAGTGTGTCAGAGACTTTCAGAGAGTGTCAGAGAGTTTCTGAGTGTGAGAGTGTGTCAGAGAGTGTCAGAGAGTGCCAGAGTGTGTCAGGGAGTATCAGAGAGTTTCAGAGAGTTTCTGAGAGTGTCAGAGTGTGTCAGTGAGTGTCAGAGGGTGACAGAGTCTGTCAGAGAGTGTCAGATACGGTCTGAGAGTTTCTGAGAGTGTCAGAAGGTTTCTGAGAGTATCTGAGAGTGTCAGAGTGTGTCAGAGAGTGTCAGAGAGTTTCTGAGATTGTCAGAGAGTGTCAGAGAGTTTCTGAGAGTGTCAGAGCGTGTCAGAGAGTTTCTGAGAGTATCAGATAGTGACAGAGTGTGTCAGAGAGAGTCAGAGATTGTCACAGAGTTTCTGAGAGTGTCTGAGAGTGTCTGAGAGTGTCAGAGTGTGTCAGAGAGTGTCAGAGAGTGACAGAGTGTGTCAGAGAGTGTCAGAGAGTGGCAGACAGTTTCTGAGAGTGTCTGAGAGAGTCAGAGAGTGCCAGAGTGTGTCAGAGATTGACAGAGAGGATCAGAGAGTGTCAGAGAGTTTCTGAGAGTGTCAGAGTGTGTCAGAGTTTTTCAGAGAGTGACAGATTCTGTCAGAGAGTTTCTGAGAGTGACAGAGAGTTTCTGAGAGTATCTGAGAGTGACTGAGAGAGTCAGAGTGTGTCAGTGAGTGTCAGAGAGTGACAGAGTGTGTCAGAGAGTGTCAGAGAGTGTCAGAGAGTGTCAGAGAGTGTCAGAGAGGGTCAGCGAGTGACAGAGAGTGACAGAGAATGTCAGAGAGTGTCAGAGAGTGACAGAGTGTGTCAGAGAGTGTCAGACAGAGTCAGAGAGTGTCAGAGATTTTCTGAGAGTGTCAGAGTGTGTCAGAGAGTGTCAGAGTGTGTCAGAGACTTTCAGAGAGTGACAGAGTGTGTCAGAGAGTGACAGAGAGTGTCTGAGAGTGTCTGAGTGTGTCAGAGAAGGTCAGAGAGTGACAGAGTGTGTCCGAGAGTGTCAGAGAGTGTCAGAGAGTTGCTGAGAGTGTCTGAGAGAGTCAGAGAATGACAGAGAGTGTCAGAGATTGTCAGAGAGTGTCAGAAAGTTTCTGAGAGTGTCAGAGCGTGTCAGAGAGTGTCAAAGAGTGACAGAGTGTGTCAAAGAGTGACAGAGAGTGTCTGAGAGTGTCAGAGAGTGTCTGAGAGTGCCAGCGTGTGTCAGAGTGTATCAGAGAGTGTCAGAGAGTTTCTGAGAGTGTCAGAGAGTTTCTGAGAGTATCTGAGAGTGTCTGAGAGTGTCAGAGTGTGTCAGAGAGTGACAGAGTGTGTCAGAGAGTGTCAGAGAGTGTCAGAGATTGTCAGAGAGTTTCTGAGAGTGTCTGAGAGAGTCAGAGAGTGACAGAGAGTGTCAGAGATTGTCAGAGAGTGTCAGAGAGTTTCTGAGAGTGTCAGAGCGTGTCATTGAGTGTCAAAGAGTGACAGAGTGTGTCAGATTGTGTCAGAGAGAGACAGAGAGTGTCAGAGATTTTGTGAGAGTGTCAGAGTGTGTCAGAGAGTGTCAGAGTGTGTCAGAGACTTTCAGAGAGTGACAGAGTGTGTCAGAGAGTGACAGAGAGTGTTTGAGAGTGTCTGAGTGTATCAGAGAGTGTCAGAGAGTGACAGAGTGTGTCAGAGAGTTACAGAGTCTGTCAGAGAGTGTCAGAGAGTGTCTGAGAGTTTCTGAGAGTGTCCGAGAGTTTCTGAGAGTATCTGAGAGTGTCTGAGAGTGTCAAAGTGTGTCAGAGAGTTTCAGAGAGTGACGGAGTGTGTCAGAGAGTTTCAGAGAGTGTCAGAGAGTGTCAGAGAGTTTCTGAGAGTGTCAGAGCGTGTCAGAGAGTGTCAAAGAGTGACAGAGTGTGTCAGGGAGTGACAGAGAGTGTCTGAGAGTGTCAGAGAGTGTCAGAGAGTGTCAGAGAGTTTCTGAGAGTGTCTGAGAGAGTCAGAGAGTGACAGAGAGTGTCAGAGATTGTCAGAGAGTGTCAGAGAGTTTCTGAGAGTGTCAGAGAGTGTCAACTAGTGACAGAGTGTGTCAGAGAGTGACAGAGAGTGTCAGAGAGTGTCTGAGTGTGTCAGAGAGTGTCAGAGAGTGACAGAGTGTGTCAGAGTGTGTCAGAGAGTGTCAGAGAGTGTCAGAGTGTGTCAGAGAGTGTCAGAGAGAGACAGAGTGTGTCAGAGAGTGTCAGAGATTGTCAGAGAGTGTCAGAGAGTTTCTGAGAGTGTCAGAGAATGTCAGAGAGTGTCAAAAAGTGACAGAGTGTGCCAGAGAGTGTTGGCGAGTTTCTGAGAGCGTCTGAGAGTGTCAGAGAGTGTCAGAGAGTTTCTGAGAGTATCAGGGAGTGTCAGAGTGTGTCAGAGAGTGTCACAGAGTGTCTGAGAGTGTCAGAAAGTGTCAGAGAGTTTCTGAGAGTGTCAGAGAATGTCAGAGAGTGTCAGAGAGTGACAGAGTGTGTCAGAGAGTGTCAGAGAGGGTCAGAGAGTATCAGAGATTTTCTGAGAGTGTCAGAGTGTGTCAGAGAGTGACAGAGTGTGTCAGAGACTTTCAGAGAGTGTCAGAGAGTTTCTCAGATTGTCAGAGTGTGTCAGAGAGTTTCAGAGAGTGCCAGAGAGTGTCAGAGAGTGTCAGAGAGTGTCAGAGTGTGTCAGAGCGTGTCAGAGAGTATCAGAGAATGTCAGAGCGTTTCTGAGAGAGTCAGAGAGTGACAGAGAGTGTCAGAGATTGTCAGAGAGTGTCAGAGAGTTTCTGAGAGTGTCAGAGAGTGTCAAATAGTGACAGAGTGTGTCAGAGAGTGACAGAGAGTGTCAGAGAGTGTCTGAGTGTTTCAGTGAGTGTCAGATAGTAACAGAGTGTGTCAGAGAGTGTCAGAGAGTGTCAGAGAGTGTCAGAGTGTGTCAGAGTGTGTCAGAGAGTGTCAGAGAGAGACAGAGTGTGTCAGAGAGTGTCAGAGATTGTCAGAGAGTGTCAGAGAGTTTCTGAGAGTGTCAGAGAATGTCAGAGAGTGTCAAAAAGTGACAGAGTGTGCCAGAGAGTGTCGGCGAGTTTCTGAGAGTGTCTGAGAGTGTCAGAGAGTGTCAGAGAGTTTCTGAGAGTATCAGAGAGTGTCAGAGTGTGTCAGAGAGTGTCAGAGAGTGTCTGAGAGTTTCAGAAAGTGTCAGAGAGTTTCTGAGAGTGCCAGAGAATGTCAGAGAGTGTCATAGAGTGTGACAGAGTGTGTCAGAGAGTGTCAGAGAGGGTCAGAGAGTATCAGAGATTTTCTGAGAGTGTCAGAGTGTGTCAGAGAGTGACAGAGTGATTCAGAGAGTTTCAGAGAGTGTCAGAGAGTTTCTCAGATTGTCAGAGTGTGTCAGAGAGTTTCAGAGAGTGCCAGAGTGTGTCAGAGAGTGTCAGAGAGTGTCAGAGTGTGTCAGAGTGTGTCAGAGAGTATCAGAGAGTGTCAGAGCGTTTCTGAGAGTGTCAGAGTGTGTCACAGAGTGTCAGAGGGTGACAGAGTCTGTCAGAGAGTGTCAAAGAGTGTCTGAGAGATTCTGAGAGTGTCAGAGAGTTTCTGAGAGTATCTGAGAGTGTCTGATAGTGTCAGAGTGTGTCAGAGAGTGACAGAGTGTGTCAGAGAGTGTCAGAGAGTGTCAGAGAGTGTCACAGAGTTTCTGAGAGTGTCTGAGAGAGTCAGAGAGTGACAGAGAGTGTCAGAGAGTTTCTGAGAGTGTCAGAGCGTGGCAGAGAGTGTCAAAGAGTGACAGAGTGTGTCAGAGAGAGACAGAGAGTGTCTGAAAGTGTCTGAGAGTGTCTGAGTTTGTCAGAGAGTGTCAGAGAGTGACAGAGTGCGTCAGAGAGTGTCAGAGAGTGTCAGAGAGTGTCAGAGTGTGTCAGAGAGTGTCAGAGAGTGACAGACTGTGTCAGAGAGTGTCAGAGAGTGTCAGAGAGTTTCTGAGAGTGTCAGAGAGTGTCAGAGTGTGTCAGAGTGTGTCAGAGAGTGTCAGAGAGTGACAGACTGTGTCAGAGAGTGTCAGAGAGTGTCAGAGAGTGTCAGAGAGTTGCAGACTGTGTCAGAGAGTGTCAGAGAGTGTCAGAGAGTTTCTGAGAGTGTCTGAGAGAGTCAGAGAGTCTCAAAGAGTGACAGAGTATGCCAGAGAGTGTGGGCGAGTTTCTGAGAGTGTCTGAGAGTGTCAGAAAGTGTCAGAGAGTTTCTGAGAGTGTCTGAGTGTGTCAGAGAGTGTCAGAGAGTGACAGAGTGTGTCAGAGAGTGTCAGAGAGTGTCAGAGAGTGTCAGAGTGTGTCAGAGAGTGTCAGAGAGTGACAGACTGTGTCAGAGAGTGTCAGAGAGTGTCAGAGAGTTTCTGAGAGTGTCAGAGAGTGTCAGAGTGTGTCAGAGAGTGTCAGAGAGTGTCAGAGAGTGACAGACTGTGTCAGAGAGTGTCAGAGAGTGTCAGAGAGTGTCAGAGTGTGTCAGAGAGTGTCAGAGAGTTGCAGACTGTGTCAGAGAGTGTCAGAGAGTGTCAGAGAGTTTCTGAGAGTGTCAGAGAGTGTCAGAGTGTGTCAGAGAGTGTCAGAGAGTGACAGACTGTGTCAGAGTGTGTCAGAGAGTGTCAGAGTGTGTCAGAGAGTGTCAGAGAGTTGCAGACTGTGTCAGAGAGTGTCAGAGAGTGTCAGAGAGTTTCTGAGAGTGTCTGAGAGAGTCAGAGAGTGACAGAGAGTGTCAGAGATTGTCAGAGAGTATCAGAGAGTTTCTGAGAGTGTCAGAGAATGTCAGAGAGTGTCAAAGAGTGACAGAGTGTGCCAGAGAGTGTCGGCGAGTTTCTGAGAGTGTCTGAGAGTGTCAGAAAATGTCAGAGAGTTTCTGAGAGTATCAGAGAGTGACTGAGTGTGTCAGAGAGTGTCAGAGAGGGTCTGAGAGTGTCAGAGAGTTTCTGAGAGTGTCTGAGATTGTCTGAGAGTGTCAGAGAGTGTCAGAGTGTGTCAGAGAGTGTCAGAGAGTGACAGACTGTGTCAGAGTGTGTCAGAGAGTGTCAGAGAGTGTCAGAGTGTGTCAGAGAGTGTCAGAGAGTTGCAGACTGTGTCAGAGAGTGTCAGAAAGTGTCAGAGAGTTTCTGAGAGTGTCAGAGAGTGTCAGAGTGTGTCAGAGAGTGTCAGAGAGTGTCTGAGAGTTTCAGAAAGTGTCAGAGAGTTTCTGAGAGTGTCAGAGAATGTCAGAGAGTGTCATAGAGTGTGACAGAGTGTGTCAGAGAGTGTCAGAGAGGGTCAGAGAGTATCAGAGATTTTCTGAGAGTGTCAGAGTGTGTCAGAGAGTGACAGAGTGTGTCAGAGACTTTCAGAGAGTGTCAGAGAGTTTCTCAGATTGTCAGAGTGTGTCGGAGAGTTTCAGAGAGTGCCAGAGTGTGTCGGAGAGTGTCAGAGAGTGTCAGAGTGTGTCAGAGTGTGTCAGAGAATATCAGAGAGTGTCAGAGCGTTTCTGAGAGTGTCAGAGTGTGTCACAGAGTGTCAGAGTGTGACAGAGTCTGTCAGAGAGTGTCAAAGAGTGTCTGAGAGATTCTGAGAGTGTCAGAGAGTTTCTGAGAGTATCTGAGAGTGTCTGATAGTGTCAGAGTGTGTCAGAGAGTGACAGAGTGTGTCAGAGATTGTCAGAGAGTGTCAGAGAGTGTCACAGAGTTTCTGAGAGTGTCTGAGAGAGTCAGAGAGTGACAGAGAGTGTCAGAGAGTTTCTGAGAGTGTCAGAGCGTGGCAGAGAGTGTCAGAGAGTGACAGAGTGCGTCAGAGAGTGTCAGAGAGTGTCAGAGAGTGTCAGAGTGTGTCAGAGAGTGTCAGAGAGTGACAGACTGTGTCAGAGAGTGTCAGAGAGTGTCAGAGAGTTTCTGAGAGTGTCAGAGAGTGTCAGAGTGTGTCAGAGTGTGTCAGAGAGTGTCAGAGAGTGACAGACTGTGTCAGAGAGTGTCAGAGAGTGTCAGAGAGTGTCAGAGAGTTGCAGGCTGTGTCAGAGAGTGTCAGAGAGTGTCAGAGAGTTTCTGAGAGTGTCTGAGAGAGTCAGAGAGTGACAGAATGTCAGATATTGTCAGAGAGTGTCAGAGAGTTTCTGAGAGTGTCAGAGCATGTCAGAGAGTGTCAAAGAGGGACAGAGTGTGCCAGAGGGTGTCAGCGAGTTTCAAAGAGTGTCTGAGAGTGTCAGAGAGTTTCTGACAGTGTCAGAGAATGTCAGAGAGTCTCAAAGAGTGACAGAGTATGCCAGAGAGTGTGGGCGAGTTTCTGAGAGTGTCTGAGAGTGTCAGAAAGTGTCAGAGAGTTTCTGAGAGTGTCTGAGTGTGTCAGAGAGTGTCAGAGAGTGACAGAGTGTGTCAGAGAGTGTCAGAGAGTGTCAGAGAGTGTCAGAGTGTGTCAGAGAGTGTCAGAGAGTGACAGACTGTGTCAGAGAGTGTCAGAGAGTGTCAGAGAGTTTCTGAGAGTGTCAGAGAGTGTCAGAGTGTGTCAGAGAGTGACAGACTGTGTCAGAGAGTGTCAGAGAGTGTCAGAGAGTGTCAGAGTGTGTCAGAGAGTGTCAGAGAGTTGCAGACTGTGTCAGAGAGTGTCAGAGTGTGTCAGAGAGTGTCAGAGTGTGTCAGAGAGTGTCAGAGAGTGACAGACTGTGTCAGAGTGTGTCAGAGAGTGTCAGAGAGTGTCAGAGTGTGTCAGAGAGTGTCAGAGAGTTGCAGACTGTGTCAGAGAGTGTCAGAGAGTGTCAGAGAGTTTCTGAGAGTGTCTGAGAGAGTCAGAGAGAGACAGACAGTGTCAGAGATTGTCAGAGAGTATCAGAGAGTTTCTGAGAGTGTCAGAGAATGTCAGAGAGTGTCAAAGAGTGACAGAGTGTGCCAGAGAGTGTCGGCGAGTTTCTGAGAGTGTCTGAGAGTGTCAGAAAGTGTCAGAGAGTTTCTGAGAGTATCAGAGAGTGACTGAGTGTGTCAGAGAGTGTCAGAGAGGGTCTGAGAGTGTCAGAGAGTTTCTGAGAGTGTCTGAGATTGTCTGAGAGTGTCAGAGAGTGTCACAGAGTTTCTGACACTGTGTGAGAGTGTCAGAAAGTGTCAGAGAGTTTCTGAGAGTGTCAGAGAATTTCAGAGAGTGTCAGAGAGTGACAGAGTGTGTCAGAGAGTGTCAGAGAGTATCAGAGATTTTCTGAGAGTGTCAGAGAGTGTCAGAGAGTGACAGAGTGTGTCAGAGACTTTCAGAGAGTGTCAGAGAGTTTCTGAGTGTGAGAGTGTGTCAGAGAGTGTCAGAGAGTGCCAGAGTGTGTCAGGGAGTATCAGAGAGTTTCAGAGAGTTTCTGAGAGTGTCAGAGTGTGTCAGTGAGTGTCAGAGGGTGACAGAGTCTGTCAGAGAGTGTCAGATACGGTCTGAGAGTTTCTGAGAGTGTCAGAAGGTTTCTGAGAGTATCTGAGAGTGTCAGAGTGTGTCAGAGAGTGTCAGAGAGTTTCTGAGATTGTCAGAGAGTGTCAGAGAGTTTCTGAGAGTGTCAGAGCGTGTCAGAGAGTTTCTGAGAGTATCAGATAGTGACAGAGTGTGTCAGAGAGAGTCAGAGATTGTCACAGAGTTTCTGAGAGTGTCTGAGAGTGTCTGAGAGTGTCAGAGTGTGTCAGAGAGTGTCAGAGAGTGACAGAGTGTGTCAGAGAGTGTCAGAGAGTGGCAGACAGTTTCTGAGAGTGTCTGAGAGAGTCAGAGAGTGCCAGAGTGTGTCAGAGATTGACAGAGAGGATCAGAGAGTGTCAGAGAGTTTCTGAGAGTGTCAGAGTGTGTCAGAGTTTTTCAGAGAGTGACAGATTCTGTCAGAGAGTTTCTGAGAGTGACAGAGAGTTTCTGAGAGTATCTGAGAGTGACTGAGAGAGTCAGAGTGTGTCAGTGAGTGTCAGAGAGTGACAGAGTGTGTCAGAGAGTGTCAGAGAGTGTCAGAGAGTGTCAGAGAGGGTCAGCGAGTGACAGAGAGTGTCAGAGAATGTCAGAGAGTGTCAGAGAGTGACAGAGTGTGTCAGAGAGTGTCAGACAGAGTCAGAGAGTGTCAGAGATTTTCTGAGAGGTCAGAGTGTGTCAGAGAGTGTCAGAGTGTGTCAGAGACTTTCAGAGAGTGACAGAGTGTGTCAGAGAGTGACAGAGAGTGTCTGAGAGTGTCTGAGTGTGTCAGAGAAGGTCAGAGAGTGACAGAGTGTGTCCGAGAGTGTCAGAGAGTGTCAGAGAGTTGCTGAGAGTGTCTGAGAGAGTCAGAGAATGACAGAGAGTGTCAGAGATTGTCAGAGAGTGTCAGAAAGTTTCTGAGAGTGTCAGAGCGTGTCAGAGAGTGTCAAAGAGTGACAGAGTGTGTCAAAGAGTGACAGAGAGTGTCTGAGAGTGTCAGAGAGTGTCTGAGAGTGCCAGCGTGTGTCAGAGTGTATCAGAGAGTGTCAGAGAGTTTCTGAGAGTGTCAGAGAGTTTCTGAGAGTATCTGAGAGTGTCTGAGAGTGTCAGAGTGTGTCAGAGAGTGACAGAGTGTGTCAGAGAGTGTCAGAGAGTGTCAGAGATTGTCAGAGAGTTTCTGAGAGTGTCTGAGAGAGTCAGAGAGTGACAGAGAGTGTCAGAGATTGTCAGAGAGTGTCAGAGAGTTTCTGAGAGTGTCAGAGCGTGTCATTGAGTGTCAAAGAGTGACAGAGTGTGTCAGATTGTGTCAGAGAGAGACAGAGAGTGTCAGAGATTTTGTGAGAGTGTCAGAGTGTGTCAGAGAGTGTCAGAGTGTGTCAGAGACTTTCAGAGAGTGACAGAGTGTGTCAGAGAGTGACAGAGAGTGTTTGAGAGTGTCTGAGTGTATCAGAGAGTGTCAGAGAGTGACAGAGTGTGTCAGAGAGTTACAGAGTCTGTCAGAGAGTGTCAGAGAGTGTCTGAGAGTTTCTGAGAGTGTCCGAGAGTTTCTGAGAGTATCTGAGAGTGTCTGAGAGTGTCAAAGTGTGTCAGAGAGTTTCAGAGAGTGACGGAGTGTGTCAGAGAGTTTCAGAGAGTGTCAGAGAGTGTCAGAGAGTTTCTGAGAGTGTCAGAGCGTGTCAGAGAGTGTCAAAGAGTGACAGAGTGTGTCAGGGAGTGACAGAGAGTGTCTGAGAGTGTCAGAGAGTGTCAGAGAGTGTCAGAGAGTTTCTGAGAGTGTCTGAGAGAGTCAGAGAGTGACAGAGAGTGTCAGAGATTGTCAGAGAGTGTCAGAGAGTTTCTGAGAGTGTCAGAGAGTGTCAACTAGTGACAGAGTGTGTCAGAGAGTGACAGAGAGTGTCAGAGAGTGTCTGAGTGTGTCAGAGAGTGTCAGAGAGTGACAGAGTGTGTCAGAGTGTGTCAGAGAGTGTCAGAGAGTGTCAGAGTGTGTCAGAGAGTGTCAGAGAGAGACAGAGTGTGTCAGAGAGTGTCAGAGATTGTCAGAGAGTGTCAGAGAGTTTCTGAGAGTGTCAGAGAATGTCAGAGAGTGTCAAAAAGTGACAGAGTGTGCCAGAGAGTGTTGGCGAGTTTCTGAGAGCGTCTGAGAGTGTCAGAGAGTGTCAGAGAGTTTCTGAGAGTATCAGGGAGTGTCAGAGTGTGTCAGAGAGTGTCACAGAGTGTCTGAGAGTGTCAGAAAGTGTCAGAGAGTTTCTGAGAGTGTCAGAGAATGTCAGAGAGTGTCAGAGAGTGACAGAGTGTGTCAGAGAGTGTCAGAGAGGGTCAGAGAGTATCAGAGATTTTCTGAGAGTGTCAGAGTGTGTCAGAGAGTGACAGAGTGTGTCAGAGACTTTCAGAGAGTGTCAGAGAGTTTCTCAGATTGTCAGAGTGTGTCAGAGAGTTTCAGAGAGTGCCAGAGAGTGTCAGAGAGTGTCAGAGAGTGTCAGAGTGTGTCAGAGCGTGTCAGAGAGTATCAGAGAATGTCAGAGCGTTTCTGAGAGAGTCAGAGAGTGACAGAGAGTGTCAGAGATTGTCAGAGAGTGTCAGAGAGTTTCTGAGAGTGTCAGAGAGTGTCAAATAGTGACAGAGTGTGTCAGAGAGTGACAGAGAGTGTCAGAGAGTGTCTGAGTGTTTCAGTGAGTGTCAGATAGTAACAGAGTGTGTCAGAGAGTGTCAGAGAGTGTCAGAGAGTGTCAGAGTGTGTCAGAGTGTGTCAGAGAGTGTCAGAGAGAGACAGAGTGTGTCAGAGAGTGTCAGAGATTGTCAGAGAGTGTCAGAGAGTTTCTGAGAGTGTCAGAGAATGTCAGAGAGTGTCAAAAAGTGACAGAGTGTGCCAGAGAGTGTCGGCGAGTTTCTGAGAGTGTCTGAGAGTGTCAGAGAGTGTCAGAGAGTTTCTGAGAGTATCAGAGAGTGTCAGAGTGTGTCAGAGAGTGTCAGAGAGTGTCTGAGAGTTTCAGAAAGTGTCAGAGAGTTTCTGAGAGTGCCAGAGAATGTCAGAGAGTGTCATAGAGTGTGACAGAGTGTGTCAGAGAGTGTCAGAGAGGGTCAGAGAGTATCAGAGATTTTCTGAGAGTGTCAGAGTGTGTCAGAGAGTGACAGAGTGATTCAGAGAGTTTCAGAGAGTGTCAGAGAGTTTCTCAGATTGTCAGAGTGTGTCAGAGAGTTTCAGAGAGTGCCAGAGTGTGTCAGAGAGTGTCAGAGAGTGTCAGAGTGTGTCAGAGTGTGTCAGAGAGTATCAGAGAGTGTCAGAGCGTTTCTGAGAGTGTCAGAGTGTGTCACAGAGTGTCAGAGGGTGACAGAGTCTGTCAGAGAGTGTCAAAGAGTGTCTGAGAGATTCTGAGAGTGTCAGAGAGTTTCTGAGAGTATCTGAGAGTGTCTGATAGTGTCAGAGTGTGTCAGAGAGTGACAGAGTGTGTCAGAGAGTGTCAGAGAGTGTCAGAGAGTGTCACAGAGTTTCTGAGAGTGTCTGAGAGAGTCAGAGAGTGACAGAGAGTGTCAGAGAGTTTCTGAGAGTGTCAGAGCGTGGCAGAGAGTGTCAAAGAGTGACAGAGTGTGTCAGAGAGAGACAGAGAGTGTCTGAAAGTGTCTGAGAGTGTCTGAGTTTGTCAGAGAGTGTCAGAGAGTGACAGAGTGCGTCAGAGAGTGTCAGAGAGTGTCAGAGTGTGTCAGAGAGTGTCAGAGAGTGACAGACTGTGTCAGAGAGTGTCAGAGAGTGTCAGAGAGTTTCTGAGAGTGTCAGAGAGTGTCAGAGTGTGTCAGAGTGTGTCAGAGAGTGTCAGAGAGTGACAGACTGTGTCAGAGAGTGTCAGAGAGTGTCAGAGAGTGTCAGAGAGTTGCAGACTGTGTCAGAGAGTGTCAGAGAGTGTCAGAGAGTTTCTGAGAGTGTCTGAGAGAGTCAGAGAGTGACAGAGAGTGTCAGAGATTGTCAGAGAGTGTCAGAGAGTTTCTGAGAGTGTCAGAGAATGTCAGAGAGTCTCAAAGAGTGACAGAGTATGCCAGAGAGTGTGGGCGAGTTTCTGAGAGTGTCTGAGAGTGTCAGAAAGTGTCAGAGAGTTTCTGAGAGTGTCTGAGTGTGTCAGAGAGTGTCAGAGAGTGACAGAGTGTGTCAGAGAGTGTCAGAGAGTGTCAGAGAGTGTCAGAGTGTGTCAGAGAGTGTCAGAGAGTGACAGACTGTGTCAGAGAGTGTCAGAGAGTGTCAGAGAGTTTCTGAGAGTGTCAGAGAGTGTCAGAGTGTGTCAGAGAGTGTCAGAGAGTGTCAGAGAGTGACAGACTGTGTCAGAGAGTGTCAGAGAGTGTCAGAGAGTGTCAGAGTGTGTCAGAGAGTGTCAGAGAGTTGCAGACTGTGTCAGAGAGTGTCAGAGAGTGTCAGAGAGTTTCTGAGAGTGTCAGAGAGTGTCAGAGTGTGTCAGAGAGTGTCAGAGAGTGACAGACTGTGTCAGAGTGTGTCAGAGAGTGTCAGAGTGTGTCAGAGAGTGTCAGAGAGTTGCAGACTGTGTCAGAGAGTGTCAGAGAGTGTCAGAGAGTTTCTGAGAGTGTCTGAGAGAGTCAGAGAGTGACAGAGAGTGTCAGAGATTGTCAGAGAGTATCAGAGAGTTTCTGAGAGTGTCAGAGAATGTCAGAGAGTGTCAAAGAGTGACAGAGTGTGCCAGAGAGTGTCGGCGAGTTTCTGAGAGTGTCTGAGAGTGTCAGAAAATGTCAGAGAGTTTCTGAGAGTATCAGAGAGTGACTGAGTGTGTCAGAGAGTGTCAGAGAGGGTCTGAGAGTGTCAGAGAGTTTCTGAGAGTGTCTGAGATTGTCTGAGAGTGTCAGAGAGTGTCAGAGTGTGTCAGAGAGTGTCAGAGAGTGACAGACTGTGTCAGAGTGTGTCAGAGAGTGTCAGAGAGTGTCAGAGTGTGTCAGAGAGTGTCAGAGAGTTGCAGACTGTGTCAGAGAGTGTCAGAAAGTGTCAGAGAGTTTCTGAGAGTGTCAGAGAATTTCAGAGAGTGTCAGAGAGTGACAGAGTGTGTCAGAGAGTGTCAGAGAGTATCAGAGATTTTCTGAGAGTGTCAGAGAGTGTCAGAGAGTGACAGAGTGTGTCAGAGACTTTCAGAGAGTGTCAGAGAGTTTCTGAGTGTGAGAGTGTGTCAGAGAGTGTCAGAGAGTGCCAGAGTGTGTCAGAGAGTATCAGAGAGTGTCAGAGAGTTTCTGAGAGTGTCAGAGTGTGTCAGTGAGTGTCAGAGGGTGACAGAGTCTGTCAGAGAGTGTCAGATATTGTCAGAGAGTGTCAGAGAGTTTCTGAGAGTGTCAGAGAATGTCAGAGAGTGTCAAAAAGTGACAGAGTGTGCCAGAGAGTGTCGGCGAGTTTCTGAGAGTGTCTGAGAGTGTCAGAGAGTGTCAGAGAGTTTCTGAGAGTATCAGAGAATGTCAGAGTGTGTCAGAGAGTGTCAGAGAGTGTCTGAGAGTTTCAGAAAGTGTCAGAGAGTTTCTGAGAGTGTCAGAGAATGTCAGAGAGTGTCATAGAGTGTGACAGAGTGTGTCAGAGAGTGTCAGAGAGGGTCAGAGAGTATCAGAGATTTTCTGAGAGTGTCAGAGTGTGTCAGAGAGTGACAGAGTGTGTCAGAGACTTTCAGAGAGTGTCAGAGAGTTTCTCAGATTGTCAGAGTGTGTCGGAGAGTTTCAGAGAGTGCCAGAGTGTGTCAGAGAGTGTCAGAGAGTGTCAGAGTGTGTCAGAGTGTGTCAGAGAATATCAGAGAGTGTCAGAGCGTTTCTGAGAGTGTCAGAGTGTGTCACAGAGTGTCAGAGTGTGACAGAGTCTGTCAGAGAGTGTCAAAGAGTGTCAGAGAGTTTCTGAGAGTATCTGAGAGTGTCTGATAGTGTCAGAGTGTGTCAGAGAGTGACAGAGTGTGTCAGAGATTGTCAGAGAGTGTCAGAGAGTGTCACAGAGTTTCTGAGAGTGTCTGAGAGAGTCAGAGAGTGACAGAGAGTGTCAGAGAGTTTCTGAGAGTGTCAGAGCGTGGCAGAGAGTGTCAGAGAGTGACAGAGTGCGTCAGAGAGTGTCAGAGAGTGTCAGAGAGTGTCAGAGTGTGTCAGAGAGTGTCAGAGAGTGACAGACTGTGTCAGAGAGTGTCAGAGAGTGTCAGAGAGTTTCTGAGAGTGTCAGAGAGTGTCAGAGTGTGTCAGAGTGTGTCAGAGAGTGTCAGAGAGTGACAGACTGTGTCAGAGAGTGTCAGAGAGTGTCAGAGAGTGTCAGAGAGTGTCAGAGAATTGCAGGCTGTGTCAGAGAGTGTCAGAGAGTGTCAGAGAGTTTCTGAGAGTGTCTGAGAGAGTCAGAGAGTGACAGAGAGTGTCAGAGATTGTCAGAGAGTGTCAGAGAGTTTCTGAGAGTGTCAGAGAATGTCAGAGAGTCTCAAAGAGTGACAGAGTATGCCAGAGAGTGTGGGCGAGTTTCTGAGAGTGTCTGAGAGTGTCAGAAAGTGTCAGAGAGTTTCTGAGAGTGTCTGAGTGTGTCAGAGAGTGTCAGAGAGTGACAGAGTGTGTCAGAGAGTGTCAGAGAGTGTCAGAGAGTGTCAGAGTGTGTCAGAGAGTGTCAGAGAGTGACAGACTGTGTCAGAGAGTGTCAGAGAGTGTCAGAGAGTTTCTGAGAGTGTCAGAGAGTGTCAGAGTGTGTCAGAGAGTGTCAGAGAGTGACAGACTGTGTCAGAGAGTGTCAGAGAGTGTCAGAGAGTGTCAGAGTGTGTCAGAGAGTGTCAGAGAGTTGCAGACTGTGTCAGAGAGTGTCAGAGAGTGTCAGAGAGTTTCTGAGAGTGTCAGAGAGTGTCAGAGTGTGTCAGAGAGTGTCAGAGAGTGACAGACTGTGTCAGAGTGTGTCAGAGAGTGTCAGAGAGTGTCAGAGTGTGTCAGAGAGTGTCAGAGAGTTGCAGACTGTGTCAGAGAGTTTCTGAGAGTGTCTGAGAGAGTCAGAGAGAGACAGACAGTGTCAGAGATTGTCAGAGAGTATCAGAGAGTTTCTGAGAGTGTCAGAGCGTGGCAGAGAGTGTCAAAGAGTGACAGAGTGTGCCAGAGAGTGTCGGCGAGTTTCTGAGAGTGACTGAGTGCGTCAGAGAGTGTCAGAGAGGGTCTGAGAGTGTCAGAGAGTTTCTGAGAGTGTCTGAGATTGTCTGAGAGTGTCAGAGAGTGTCACAGAGTTTCTGACACTGTGTGAGAGTGTCAGAAAGTGTCAGAGAGTTTCTGAGAGTGTCAGAGAATTTCAGAGAGTGTCAGAGAGTGACAGAGTGTGTCAGAGAGTGTCAGAGAGTATCAGAGATTTTCTGAGAGTGTCAGAGAGTGTCAGAGAGTGACAGAGTGTGTCAGAGACTTTCAGAGAGTGTCAGAGAGTTTCTGAGTGTGAGAGTGTGTCAGAGAGTGTCAGAGTGTGACAGAGTCTGTCAGAGAGTGTCAAAGAGTGTCTGAGAGTGTCAGAGTGTTTCTGAGAGTATCTGAGAGTGTCTGATAGTGTCAGAGTGTGTCAGAGAGTGACAGAGTGTGTCAGAGATTGTCAGAGAGTGTCAGAGAGTGTCACAGAGTTTCTGAGAGTGTCTGAGAGAGTCAGAGAGTGACAGAGAGTGTCAGAGAGTTTCTGAGAGTGTCAGAGCGTGGCAGAGAGTGTCAGAGAGTGACAGAGTGCGTCAGAGAGTGTCAGAGAGTGTCAGAGAGTGTCAGAGTGTGTCAGAGAGTGTCAGAGAGTGACAGACTGTGTCAGAGAGTGTCAGAGAGTGTCAGAGAGTTTCTGAGAGTGTCAGAGAGTGTCAGAGTGTGTCAGAGTGTGTCAGAGAGTGTCAGAGAGTGACAGACTGTGTCAGAGAGTGTCAGAGAGTGTCAGAGAGTGTCAGAGAGTTGCAGGCTGTGTCAGAGAGTGTCAGAGAGTGTCAGAGAGTTTCTGAGAGTGTCTGAGAGAGTCAGAGAGTGACAGAGAGTGTCAGAGATTGTCAGAGAGTGTCAGAGTGTTTCTGACAGTGTCAGAGAATGTCAGAGAGTCTCAAAGAGTGACAGAGTATGCCAGAGAGTGTGGGCGAGTTTCTGAGAGTGTCTGAGAGTGTCAGAAAGTGTCAGAGAGTTTCTGAGAGTGTCTGAGTGTGTCAGAGAGTGTCAGAGAGTGACAGAGTGTGTCAGAGAGTGTCAGAGAGTGTCAGAGAGTGTCAGAGTGTGTCAGAGAGTGTCAGAGAGTGACAGACTGTGTCAGAGAGTGTCAGAGAGTGTCAGAGAGTTTCTGAGAGTGTCAGAGAGTGTCAGAGTGTGTCAGAGAGTGTCAGAGAGTGACAGACTGTGTCAGAGAGTGTCAGAGAGTGTCAGAGAGTGTCAGAGTGTGTCAGAGAGTGTCAGAGAGTTGCAGACTGTGTCAGAGAGTGTCAGAGAGTGTCAGAGAGTTTCTGAGAGTGTCAGAGAGTGTCAGAGTGTGTCAGAGAGTGTCAGAGAGTGACAGACTGTGTCAGAGTGTGTCAGAGAGTGTCAGAGAGTGTCAGAGTGTGTCAGAGAGTGTCAGAGAGTTGCAGACTGTGTCAGAGAGTGTCAGAGAGTGTCAGAGAGTTTCTGAGAGTGTCTGAGAGAGTCAGAGAGAGACAGACAGTGTCAGAGATTGTCAGAGAGTATCAGAGAGTTTCTGAGAGTGTCAGAGCGTGGCAGAGAGTGTCAAAGAGTGACAGAGTGTGCCAGAGAGTGTCGGCGAGTTTCTGAGAGTGTCTGAGAGTGTCAGAAAGTGTCAGAGAGTTTCTGAGAGTATCAGAGAGTGACTGAGTGTGTCAGAGTGTCAGAGAGGGTCTGAGAGTGTCAGAGAGTTTCTGAGAGTGTCTGAGATTGTCTGAGAGTGTCAGAGAGTGTCACAGAGTTTCTGACACTGTGTGAGAGTGTCAGAAAGTGTCAGAGAGTTTCTGAGAGTGTCAGAGAATTTCAGAGAGTGTCAGAGAGTGACAGAGTGTGTCAGAGAGTGTCAGAGAGTATCAGAGATTTTCTGAGAGTGTCAGAGAGTGTCAGAGAGTGACAGAGTGTGTCAGAGACTTTCAGAGAGTGTCAGAGAGTTTCTGAGTGTGAGAGTGTGTCAGAGAGTGTCAGAGAGTGCCAGAGTGTGTCAGAGAGTATCAGAGAGTTTCAGAGAGTTTCTGAGAGTGTCAGAGTGTGTCACAGAGTGTCAGAGTGTGACAGAGTCTGTCAGAGAGTGTCAAAGAGTGTCTGAGAGATTCTGAGAGTGTCAGAGAGTTTCTGAGAGTATCTGAGAGTGTCTGATAGTGTCAGAGTGTGTCAGAGAGTGACAGAGTGTGTCAGAGATTGTCAGAGAGTGTCAGAGAGTGTCACAGAGTTTCTGAGAGTGTCTGAGAGAGTCAGAGAGTGACAGAGAGTGTCAGAGAGTTTCTGAGAGTGTCAGAGCGTGGCAGAGAGTGTCAGAGAGTGACAGAGTGCGTCAGAGAGTGTCAGAGAGTGTCAGAGAGTGTCAGAGTGTGTCAGAGAGTGTCAGAGAGTGACAGACTGTGTCAGAGAGTGTCAGAGAGTGTCAGAGAGTTTCTGAGAGTGTCAGAGAGTGTCAGAGTGTGTCAGAGTGTGTCAGAGAGTGTCAGAGAGTGACAGACTGTGTCAGAGAGTGTCAGAGAGTGTCAGAGAGTGTCAGAGAGTGTCAGAGAGTTGCAGGCTGTGTCAGAGAGTGTCAGAGAGTGTCAGAGAGTTTCTGAGAGTGTCTGAGAGAGTCAGAGAGTGACAGAGAGTGTCAGAGATTGTCAGAGAGTGTCAGAGAGTTTCTGACAGTGTCAGAGAATGTCAGAGAGTCTCAAAGAGTGACAGAGTATGCCAGAGAGTGTGGGCGAGTTTCTGAGAGTGTCTGAGAGTGTCAGAAAGTGTCAGAGAGTTTCTGAGAGTGTCTGAGTGTGTCAGAGAGTGTCAGAGAGTGACAGAGTGTGTCAGAGAGTGTCAGAGAGTGTCAGAGAGTGTCAGAGTGTGTCAGAGAGTGTCAGAGAGTGACAGACTGTGTCAGAGAGTGTCAGAGAGTGTCAGAGAGTTTCTGAGAGTGTCAGAGAGTGTCAGAGTGTGTCAGAGAGTGTCAGAGAGTGACAGACTGTGTCAGAGAGTGTCAGAGAGTGTCAGAGAGTGTCAGAGTGTGTCAGAGAGTGTCAGAGAGTTGCAGACTGTGTCAGAGAGTGTCAGAGAGTGTCAGAGAGTTTCTGAGAGTGTCAGAGAGTGTCAGAGTGTGTCAGAGAGTGTCAGAGAGTGACAGACTGTGTCAGAGTGTGTCAGAGAGTGTCAGAGAGTGTCAGAGTGTGTCAGAGAGTGTCAGAGAGTTGCAGACTGTGTCAGAGAGTGTCAGAGAGTGTCAGAGAGTTTCTGAGAGTGTCTGAGAGAGTCAGAGAGAGACAGACAGTGTCAGAGATTGTCAGAGAGTATCAGAGAGTTTCTGAGAGTGTCAGAGCGTGGCAGAGAGTGTCAAAGAGTGACAGAGTGTGCCAGAGAGTGTCGGCGAGTTTCTGAGAGTGTCTGAGAGTGTCAGAAAGTGTCAGAGAGTTTCTGAGAGTATCAGAGAGTGACTGAGTGTGTCAGAGAGTGTCAGAGAGGGTCTGAGAGTGTCAGAGAGTTTCTGAGAGTGTCTGAGATTGTCTGAGAGTGTCAGAGAGTGTCACAGAGTTTCTGACACTGTGTGAGAGTGTCAGAAAGTGTCAGAGAGTTTCTGAGAGTGTCAGAGAATTTCAGAGAGTGTCAGAGAGTGACAGAGTGTGTCAGAGAGTGTCAGAGAGTATCAGAGATTTTCTGAGAGTGTCAGAGAGTGTCAGAGAGTGACAGAGTGTGTCAGAGACTTTCAGAGAGTGTCAGAGAGTTTCTGAGTGTGAGAGTGTGTCAGAGAGTGTCAGAGAGTGCCACAGTGTGTCAGAGAGTATCAGAGAGTTTCAGAGAGTTTCTGAGAGTGTCAGAGTGTGTCAGTGAGTGTCAGAGGGTGACAGAGTCTGTCAGAGAGTGTCAGATACGGTCTGAGAGTTTCTGAGAGTGTCAGAAGGTTTCTGAGAGTATCTGAGAGTGTCAGAGTGTGTCAGAGAGTGTCAGAGAGTTTCTGAGATTGTCAGAGAGTGTCAGAGAGTTTCTGAGAGAGTCAGAGATTGTCACAGAGTTTCTGAGAGTGTCTGAGAGTGTCTGAGAGTGTCAGAGTGTGTCAGAGAGTGTCAGAGAGTGACAGAGTGTGTCAGAGAGTGTCAGAGAGTGGCAGAGAGTGGCAGACAGTTTCTGAGAGTGTCTGAGAGAGTCAGAGAGTGCCAGAGTGTGTCAGAGATTGACAGAGAGGATCAGAGAGTGTCAGAGAGTTTCTGAGAGTGTCAGAGTGTGTCAGAGTTTTTCAGAGAGTGACATATTCTGTCAGAGAGTTTCTGAGAGTGACAGAGAGTTTCTGAGAGTATCTGAGAGTGACTGAGAGAGTCAGAGTGTGTCAGTGAGTGTCAGAGAGTGACAGAGTGTGTCAGAGAGTGTCAGAGAGTGTCAGAGAGTGTCAGAGAGGGTCAGCGAGTGACAGAGAGTGTCAGAGAATGTCAGAGAGTGTCAGAGAGTGACAGAGTGTGTCAGAGAGTGTCAGACAGAGTCAGAGAGTGTCAGAGATTTTCTGAGAGTGTCAGAGTGTGTCAGAGAGTGTCAGAGTGTGTCAGAGACTTTCAGAGAGTGACAGAGTGTGTCAGAGAGTGACAGAGAGTGTCTGAGTGTGTCAGAGAAGGTCAGAGAGTGACAGAGTGTGTCCGAGAGTGTCAGAGAGTGTCAGAGAGTTGCTGAGAGTGTCTGAGAGAGTCAGAGAATGACAGAGAGTGTCAGAGATTGTCAGAGAGTGTCAGAAAGTTTCTGAGAGTGTCAGAGCGTGTCAGAGAGTGTCAAAGAGTGACAGAGTGTGTCAAAGAGTGACAGAGAGTGTCTGAGAGTGTCAGAGAGTGTCTGAGAGTGCCAGCGTGTGTCAGAGTGTATCAGAGAGTGTCAGAGAGTTTCTGAGAGTGTCAGAGAGTTTCTGAGAGTATCTGAGAGTGTCTGAGAGTGTCAGAGTGTGTCAGAGAGTGACAGAGTGTGTCAGAGAGTGTCAGAGAGTGTCAGAGATTGTCAGAGAGTTTCTGAGAGTGTCTGAGAGAGTCAGAGAGTGACAGAGAGTGTCAGAGATTGTCAGAGAGTGTCAGAGAGTTTCTGAGAGTGTCAGAGCGTGTCATTGAGTGTCAAAGAGTGACAGAGTGTGTCAGATTGTGTCAGAGAGAGACAGAGAGTGTCAGAGATTTTGTGAGAGTGTCAGAGTGTGTCAGAGAGTGTCAGAGACTTTCAGAGAGTGACAGAGTGTGTCAGAGAGTGACAGAGAGTGTTTGAGAGTGTCTGAGTGTATCAGAGAGTGTCAGAGAGTGACAGAGTGTGTCAGAGAGTTACAGAGTCTGTCAGAGAGTGTCAGAGAGTGTCTGAGAGTTTCTGAGAGTGTCCGAGAGTTTCTGAGAGTATCTGAGAGTGTCTGAGAGTGTCAAAGTGTGTCAGAGAGTTTCAGAGAGTGACGGAGTGTGTCAGAGAGTTTCAGAGAGTGTCAGAGAGTGTCAGAGAGTTTCTGAGAGTGTCAGAGCGTGTCAGAGAGTGTCAAAGAGTGACAGAGTGTGTCAGGGAGTGACAGAGAGTGTCTGAGAGTGTCAGAGAGTGTCAGAGAGTGTCAGAGAGTTTCTGAGAGTGTCTGAGAGAGTCAGAGAGTGACAGAGAGTGTCAGAGATTGTCAGAGAGTGTCAGAGAGTTTCTGAGAGTGTCAGAGAGTGTCAACTAGTGACAGAGTGTGTCAGAGAGTGACAGAGAGTGCCATAGAGTGTCTGAGTGTGTCAGAGAGTGTCAGAGAGTGACAGAGTGTGTCAGAGTGTGTCAGAGAGTGTCAGAGAGTGTCAGAGTGTGTCAGAGAGTGTCAGAGAGAGACAGAGTGTGTCAGAGAGTGTCAGAGATTGTCAGAGAGTGTCAGAGAGTTTCTGAGAGTGTCAGAGAATGTCAGAGAGTGTCAAAAAGTGACAGAGTGTGCCAGAGAGTGTTGGCGAGTTTCTGAGAGCGTCTGAGAGTGTCAGAGAGTGTCAGAGAGTTTCTGAGAGTATCAGAGAGTGTCAGAGTGTGTCAGAGAGTGTCAGAGAGTGTCTGAGAGTGTCAGAAAGTGTCAGAGAGTTTCTGAGAGTGTCAGAGAATGTCAGAGAGTGTCAGAGAGTGACAGAGTGTGTCAGAGAGTGTCAGAGAGGGTCAGAGAGTATCAGAGATTTTCTGAGAGTGTCAGAGTGTGTCAGAGAGTGACAGAGTGTGTCAGAGACTTTCAGAGAGTGTCAGAGAGTTCCTCAGATTGTCAGAGTGTGTCAGAGAGTTTCAGAGAGTGCCAGAGTGTGTCAGAGAGTGTCAGAGAGTGTCAGAGTGTGTCAGAGTGTGTCAGAGAGTATCAGAGAGTGTCAGAGCGTTTCTGAGAGTGTCAGAGTGTGTCACAGAGTGTCAGAGTGTGACAGAGTCTGTCAGAGAGTGTCAAAGAGTGTCTGAGAGATTCTGAGAGTGTCAGAGAGTTTCTGAGAGTATCTGAGAGTGTCTGAGAGTGTCAGAGTGTTGCAGAGAGTGACAGAGTGTCAGAGAGTTTCTGAGAGTGTCAGAGAGTGTCAACTAGTGACAGAGTGTGTCAGAGAGTGACAGAGAGTGTCAGAGAGTGTCTGAGTGTGTCAGAGAGTGTCAGAGAGTGACAGAGTGTGTCAGAGTGTGTCAGAGAGTGTCAGAGAGTGTCAGAGTGTGTCAGAGAGTGTCAGAGAGAGACAGAGTGTGTCAGAGAGTGTCAGAGATTGTCAGAGAGTGTCAGAGAGTTTCTGAGAGTGTCAGAGAATGTCAGAGAGTGTCAAAAAGTGACAGAGTGTGCCAGAGAGTGTTGGCGAGTTTCTGAGAGCGTCTGAGAGTGTCAGAGAGTGTCAGAGAGTTTCTGAGAGTATCAGAGAGTGTCAGAGTGTGTCAGAGAGTGTCAGAGAGTTTCTGAGAGTGTCTGAGAGAGTCAGAGAGTGACAGAGAGTTTCTGAGAGTGTCAGAGCGTGGCAGAGAGTGTCAAAGAGTGACAGAGTGTGTCAGAGAGTGACAGAGAGTGTCTGAGAGTGTCTGAGTGTGTCAGAGAGTGTCAGACAGTGACAGAGTGTGTCAGAGAGTGTCAGAGAGTGTCAGAGAGTGTCAGAGTGTGTCAGAGAGTGTCAGAGAGTGACAGACTGTGTCAGAGAGTGTCAGAGAGTGTCAGAGAGTTTCTGAGAGTGTCAGAGAGTGTCAGAGTGTGTCAGAGAGTGTCAGAGAGTGACAGACTGTGTCAGAGAGTGTCAGAGAGTGTCAGAGTGTGTTGAGAGTGTCAGAGAGTTGCAGACTGTGTCAGAGAGTGTCAGAGAGTGTCAGAGAGTTTCTGAGAGTGTCTGAGAGAGTCAGAGAGTGACAGAGAGTGTCAGAGATTGTCAGAGAGTGTCAGAGAGTTTCTGAGAGTGTCAGAGAATGTCAGAGAGTCTCAAAGTGTGACAGAGTATGCCAGAGAGTGTCGGCGAGTTTCTGAGAGTGTCAGAAAGTGTCAGAGAGTTTCTGAGAGTGTCTGAGTGTGTCAGAGAGTGTCAGAGAGTGACAGAGTGTGTCAGAGAGTGTCAGAGAGTGTCAGAGAGTGTCAGAGTGTGTCAGAGAGTGTCAGAGAGTGACAGACTGTGTCAGAGAGTGTCAGAGAATTTCTGAGAGTGTCAGAGAGTGTCAGAGTGTGTCAGAGAGTGTCAGAGAGTGACAGACTGTGTCAGAGAGTGTCAGAGAGTGTCAGAGAGTGTCAGAGTGTGTCAGAGAGTGTCAGAGAGTTGCAGACTGTGTCAGAGAGTGTCAGAGAGTGTCAGAGAGTTTCTGAGAGTGTCTGAGAGAGTCAGAGAGTGACATAGAGTGTCAGAGATTGTCAGAGAGTATCAGAGAGTTTCTGAGAGTGTCAGAGAATGTCAGAGAGTGTCAGAGAGTGTCAGAGAGTTTCTGAGAGTGTCTGAGAGTGTCAGAGAGTGACAGAGAGTGTCAGAGATTGTCAGAGAGTGACATAGAGTGTCTGAGAGTGTCTGAGTGTGTCAGAGAGTGTCAGAGTGTGACAGAGTGTGTCAGAGAGTGACAGAGTCTGTCAGAGAGTGTCAGAGAGTGTCTGAGAGTTTCTGAGAGTGTCAGAGAGTTTCTGAGAGTATCTGAGAGTGTCTGAGAGTGTCAGAGTGTGTCAGAGAGTGTCAGAGAGTGACAGAGTGTGTCAGAGATTGTCAGAGAGTGTCAGAGAGTGTCAGAGAGTGTCTGAGAGAGTCAGAGAGTGACAGAGAGTGTCAGAGATTGTCAGAGATTGTCAGAGAGTTTCTGAGAGTGTCAGAGAATGTCAGAGATTGTCAGAGAGTGAGAGTGTGCCAGAGAGTGTCGGCGAGTTTCTGAGAGTGTCTGAGAGTGTCAGAAAGTGTCAGAGAGTTTCTGAGAGTATCAGAGAGTGACAGAGTGTGTCAGAGAGTGTCAGAGAGGGTCTGAGAGTGTCAGAGAGTTTCTGAGAGTGTCTGAGATTGTCTGAGAGTGTCAGAGAGTGTCAGAGAGTATCAGAGATTTTCTGAGAGTGTCAGAGTGTGTCAGAGAGTGACAGAGAGTTTCTGAGAGTGTCTGAGAGAGTCAGAGTGTGACAGAGAGTGTCAGAGATTGTCAGAGAGTGTCAGAGAGTTTCTGAGAGTGTCAGAGTGTGTCAGTGAGTGTCAGAGGGTGACAGAGTCTGTCAGAGAGTGTCAGATAGGGTCTGAGAGTTTCTGAGAGTGTCAGAAGGTTTCTGAGAGTATCTGAGAGTGTCTGAGAGTGTCAGAGTGTGTCAGAGAGTGTCAGAGAGTGACAGAGTGTGTCAGTGAGTGTCAGAGAGTGTCAGAGAGTTTCTGAGATTGTCAGAGAGTGTCAGAGAGTTTCTGAGAGTGTCAGAGCGTATCAGAGAGTGTCAAAGAGTGACAGAGTGTGTCAGAGAGTGACAGAGAGTGTCAGAGAGTGTCTGAGTGTGTCAGAGAGTGTCAGAGAGTTTCTGAGAGAGTCTGAGCGAGTCAGAGAGTGACAGAGAGTGTCAGAGAGTGTCAGAGAATGTCAGAGATTGTCAGAGAATTTCAGAGAGTGTCAGAGAACGTCAGAGAGTGTCAAAGAGTGACAGAGTGTGCCAGAGAGTGTCGACGAGTTTCTGAGAGAGTCTGGGAGTGCCAGAGAGTGTCAGAGAGATTCTGAGATTATCAGAGAGTGACAGAGTGTGTCAGAGAGTGTCTGAGAGTGTCACAGAGTTTCTGAGAGTGTCTGAGAGTGTCTTGAGAGTGTCAGAGTGTGTCAGAGAGTATGAGAGAGTTTCTGAGAGTGTCTGAGAGAGTCAGAGAGTGCCAGAGTTTGTCAGAGATTGACAGAGAGGATCAGAGAGTGTCAGAGAGTTTCTGAGAGTGTCAGAGTGTGTCAGAGTTTTTCAGAGAGTGACAGAGACTGTCAGAGATTTTCTGAGAGTGACAGAGAGTTTCTGAGAGTATCTGAGAGTGTCTGAGAGTGTCAGAGTGTGTCAGAGAGTGTCAGAGAGTGACAGAGTGTGTCAGAGAGTGTCAGAGCGTGTCAGAGAATGTCAGATAGCGTCTGAGAGAGTCAGAGAGTGACAGATAGTGTCAGAGAATGTCAGAGAGTGTCAGAGAGTGACAGAGTGTGTCAGAGAGTGTCAGAGAGAGTCAGAGAGTGTCAGAGATTTTCTGAGAGTGTCAGAGTGTGTCAGTGAGTGTCAGAGTGTGTCAGAGACTTTCAGAGAGTGTCAGAGTGTGTCAGAGAGTGTCAGAGACAGTCAGAGAGTGTCAGAGATTTTCTGAGAGTGTCAGAGTGTGTCAGAGAGTGTCAGACTGTGTCAGAGACTTTCAGAGAGTGACAGAGTGTGTCAGAGAGTGACATAGAGTGTCTGAGAGTGTCTGATTGTGTCAGAGAGTGTCAGAGTGTGACAGAGTGTGTCAGAGAGTGACAGAGTCTGTCAGAGAGTGTCAGAGAGTGTCTGAGAGTTTCTGAGAGTGTCAGAGAGTTTCTGAGAGTATCTGAGAGTGTCTGAGAGTGTCTGAGAGTGTCAGAGTGTGTCAGAGAGTGTCAGAGAGTGACAGAGTGTGTCAGAGATTGTCAGAGAGTGTCAGAGAGTGTTAGAGAGTGTCAGAGAGTGACAGACTGTGTCAGAGAGTGTCAGAGAGTGTCAGAGAGTTTCTGAGAGTGTCTGAGAGAGTCAGAGAGTGACAGAGAGTGTCAGAGATTGTCAGAGATTGTCAGAGAGTTTCTGAGAGTGTCAGAGAATGTCAGAGAGTGTCAGAGAGTGAGAGTGTGCCAGAGAGTGTCGGCGAGTTTCTGAGAGTGTCTGAGAGTGTCAAAAAGTGTCAGAGAGTTTCTGAGAGTATCAGAGAGCGACAGAGTGAGTCAGAGAGTGTCAGAGAGGGTCTGAGAGTGTCAGAGAGTTTCTGAGAGTGTCTGAGAGTGTCAGAGAGTGACAGAGAGTGTCAGAGATTGTCAGAGAGTGACATAGAGTGAATGAGAGTGTCTGAGTGTGTCAGAGAGTGTCAAAGTGTGACAGAGTGTGTCAGAGAGTGACAGAGTCTGTCAGAGAGTGTCAGAGAGTGTCTGAGAGTTTCTGAGAGTGTCAGAGAGTTTCTGAGAGTATCTGAGAGTGTCTGAGAGTGTCAGAGTGTGTCAGAGAGTGTCAGAGAGTGACAGAGTGTGTCAGAGATTGTCAGAGAGTGTCAGAGAGTGTCAGAGAGTGTCTGAGAGAGTCAGAGAGTGACAGAGAGTGTCAGAGATTGTCAGAGATTGTCAGAGAGTTTCTGAGAGTGTCAGAGAATGTCAGAGAGTGTCAGAGAGTGAGAGTGTGCCAGAGAGTGTCGGCGAGTTTCTGAGAGTGTCTGAGAGTGTCAGAAAGTGTCAGAGAGTTTCTGAGAGAATCAGAGAGTGACAGAATGTGTCAGAGAGTGTCAGAGAGTATCAGAGAGTTTCTGAGAGTGTCAGAGAATTTCAGAGAGTGTCAGAGAGTGACAGAGTGTGTCAGAGAGTGACAGAGTGTGTCAGAGAGTGACAGAGAGTGTCAGAGAGTGTCTGAGTGTGTCAGAGAGTGTCAGAGAGTTTCTGAGAGTGTCTGAGAGAGTCAGAGAGTGACAGAGAGTGTCAGAGAGTGTCAGAGAATGTCAGAGAGTGTCAGAGAGTTTCAGAGAGTGTCAGAGAACGTCAGAGATTGTCAAAGAGTGACAGAGTGTGCCAGAGAGTGTCAACGAGTTTCTGAGAGAGTCTGGGAGTGTCAGAGAGTGTCAGAGAGATTCTGAGAGTATCAGAGAGTGACAGAGTGTGTCAGAGAGTGTCACAGAGTTTCTGAGAGTGTCTGAGAGTGTCTGAGAGTGTCAGAGTGTGTCAGAGAGTGTCAGAGAGTGACAGAGTGTGTCAGAGAGTGTCAGAGCGTGGCAGAGAGTTTCTGAGAGTGTCTGAGAGAGTCAGAGAGTGCCAGAGTGTGTCAGAGATTGACAGAGAGGATCAGAGAGTGTCAGAGAGTTTCTGAGATTTTCAGAGTTTGTCAGAGTTTTTCAGAGAGTGACAGAGTCTGTCAGAGATTTTCTGAGAGTGACAGAGAGTTTCTGAGAGTATCTGAGAGTGTCTGAGAGTGTCAGAGTGTGTCAGAGAGTGTCAGAGAGTGACAGAGTGTGTCAGAGAGTGTCAGGGCGTGTCAGAGAATGTCAGAGAGTGTCTGAGAGAGTCAGAGAGTGACAGATAGTGTCAGAGAATGTCAGAGAGTGACAGAGTGTGTCAGAGAGTGTCAGAGAGTGACAGAGTGTGTCAGAGAGTGTCAGGGCGTGTCAGAGAATGTCAGAGAGTGTCTGAGAGAGTCAGAGAGTGACAGATAGTGTCAGAGAATGTCAGAGAGTGACAGAGTGTGTCAGAGATTGTCAGAGACAGTCAGAGAGTGTCAGAGATTTTCTGAGAGTGTCAGAGTGTGTCAGAGAGTGTCAGAGTGTGTCAGAGACTTTCAGAGAGTGACAGAGTGTGTCAGAGAGTGACATAGAGTGTCTGAGAGTGTCTGAGTGTGTCAGAGAGTGTCAGAGTGTGACAGAGTGTGTCAGAGAGTGACAGAGTCTGTCAGAGAGTGTCAGAGAGTGTCTGAGAGTTTCTGAGAGTGTCAGAGAGTTTCTGAGAGTATCTGAGAGTGTCTGAGAGTGTCAGAGTGTGTCAGAGAGTGTCAGAGAGTGACAGAGTGTGTCAGAGATTGTCAGAGAGTGTCAGAGAGTGTCAGAGAGTGTCAGAGAGTGACAGACTGTGTCAGAGAGTGTCAGAGAGTGTCAGAGATTGTCAGAGATTGTCAGAGAGTTTCTGAGAGTGAGAGTGTGCCAGAGAGTGTCGGCGAGTTTCTGAGAGTGTCTGAGAGTGTCAGAAAGTGTCAGAGAGTTTCTGAGAGTTTCAGAGACTGACAGAGTGTGTCAGAGAGTGTCAGAGAGGGTCTGAGAGAGTCAGAGAGTTTCTGAGAGTGTCTGAGAGTGTCTGAGAGTGTCATAGAGTGTCACAGAGTTTCTGACAGTGTTTGAGAGTGTCAGAAAGTGTCAGAGAGTTTCTGAGAGTGTCAGAGAATGTCAGAGAGTGTCAGAGAGTGACAGAGTGTGTCAGAGAGTGTCAGAGAGGTTCAGAGAGTATCAGAGATTTTCTGAGAGTGTCAGAGTGTGTCAGAGAATGACAGAGTGTGTTAGAGACTTTCAGAGAGTGTCAGAGAGTTTCTGAGATGTGTGAGAGTGTGTCAGAGAGTGTCAGAGAGTGCCAGAGTGTGTCAGAGAGTATCAGAGAGTGTCAGAGAGTTTCTGAGAGTGTCAGAGTGTGTCAGTGAGTGTCAGAGGGTGACAGAGTCTGTCAGAGAGTGTCAGAGAGGGTCTGAGAGTTTCTGAGAGTGTCAGAGAGTTTCTGAGAGTATCTGAGAGTGTCTGAGAGTGTCAGAATGTGTCAGAGAGTGTCAGAGAGTGACAGAGTGTGTCAGTGAGTGTCAGAGAGTGTCAGAGAGTGTCAGAGAGTTTCTGAGAGTGTCTGAGAGTGTCAGAGAGTGACAGAGAGTGTCAGAGATTGTCAGAGAGTGACATAGAGTGTCTGAGAGTGTCTGAGTGTGTCAGAGAGTGTCAGAGTGTGACAGAGTGTGTCAGAGAGTGACAGAGTCTGTCAGAGAGTGTCTGAGAGTTTCTGAGAGTGTCAGAGAGTTTCTGAGAGTATCTGAGAGTGTCTGAGAGTGTCAGAGTGTGTCAGAGAGTGTCAGAGAGTGACAGAGTGTGTCAGAGATTGTCAGAGAGTGTCAGAGAGTGTCAGAGAGTGTCTGAGAGAGTCAGAGAGTGACAGAGAGTGTCAGAGATTGTCAGAGATTGTCAGAGAGTTTCTGAGAGTGTCAGAGAATGTCAGAGAGTGTCAGAGAGTGAGAGTGTGCCAGAGAGTGTCGGCGAGTTTCTGAGAGTGTCTGAGAGTGTCAGAAAGTGTCAGAGAGTTTCTGAGAGTGTCAGAGAATTTCAGAGAGTGTCAGAGAGTGACAGAGTGTGTCAGAGAGTGTCTGAGTGTGTCAGAGAGTGTCAGAGAGTTTCTGAGAGTGTCTGAGAGAGTCAGAGAGTGACAGAGAGTGTCAGAGAGCGTCAGAGAATGTCAGAGAGTGTCAGAGAGTTTCAGAGAGTGTCAGAGAACGTCAGAGAGTGTCAAAGAGTGACAGAGTGTGCCAGAGAGTGTCACAGAGTTTCTGAGAGTGTCTGAGAGTGTCTGAGAGTGTCAGAGTGTGTCAGAGAGTGTCAGAGAGTGACAGAGTGTGTCAGAGAGTGTCAGAGCGTGGCAGAGAGTTTCTGAGAGTGTCTGAGAGAGTCAGAGAGTGCCAGAGATTTTCAGAGAGTGACAGAGTCTGTCAGAGATTTTCTGAGAGTGACAGAGAGTTTCTGAGAGTATCTGAGAGTGTCTGAGAGTGTCAGAGTGTGTCAGAGAGTGTCAGAGAGTGACAGAGTGTGTCAGAGAGTGTCAGGGCGTGTCAGAGAATGTCAGAGAGTGTCTGAGAGAGTCAGAGAGTGACAGATAGTGTCAGAGAATGTCAGAGAGTGACAGAGTGTGTCAGAGAGTGTCAGAGAGAGTCAGAGAGTGTCAGAGATTTTCTGAGAGTGTCAGAGTGTGTCAGAGAGTGTCAGAGTGTGTCAGAGACTTTCAGAGAGTGTCAGAGTGCGTAAGAGATTGTCAGAGACAGTCAGAGAGTGTCAGAGATTTTCTGAGAGTGTCAGAGTGTGTCAGAGAGTGTCAGAGTGTGTCAGAGACTTTCAGAGAGTGTCAGAGTGTGTAAGCGATTGTCAGAGACAGTCAGAGAGTGTCAGAGATTTTCTGAGAGTGTCAGAGTGTGTCAGAGAGTGTCAGAGTGTGTCAGAGACTTTCAGAGAGTGACAGAGTGTGTCAGAGAGTGACATAGAGTGTCTGAGAGTGTCTGAGTGTGTCAGAGAGTGTCAGAGTGTGACAGAGTGTGTCAGAGAGTGACAGAGTCTGTCAGAGAGTGTCAGAGAGTGTCTGAGAGTTTCTGAGAGTGTCAGAGAGTTTCTGAGAGTATCTGAGAGTGTCTGAGAGTGTCAGAGTGTGTCAGAGAGTGTCAGAGAGTGACAGAGTGTGTCAGAGATTGTCAGAGAGTGTCAGAGAGTGTCAGAGAGTGACAGACTGTGTCAGAGAGTGTCAGAGAGTGTCAGAGATTGTCAGAGAGTTTCTGAGAGTGTCAGAGAATGTCAGAGAGTGTCAGAGAGTGAGAGTGTGCCAGAGAGTGTCGGCGAGTTTCTGAGAGTGTCTGAGAGTGTCAGAAAGTGTCAGAGAGTTTCTGAGAGTATCAGAGACTGACAGAGTGTCTCAGAGAGTGTCAGAGAGGGTCTGAGAGAGTCAGAGAGTTTCTGAGAGTGTCTGAGAGTGTCTGAGAGTGTCATAGAGTGTCACAGAGTTTCTGACAGTGTTTGAGAGTGTCAGAAAGTGTCAGAGAGTTTCTGAGAGTGTCAGAGAATGTCAGAGAGTGTCAGAGAGTGACAGAGTGTGTCAGAGAGTGTCAGAGAGGTTCAGAGTGTATCAGAGATTTTCTGAGAGTGTCAGAGTGTGTCAGAGAATGACAGAGTGTGTTAGAGACTTTCAGAGAGTGTCAGAGAGTTTCTGAGATGTGTGAGAGTGTGTCAGAGAGTGTCAGAGAGTGCCAGAGTGTGTCAGAGAGTATCAGAGAGTGTCAGAGAGTTTCTGAGAGTGTCAGAGTGTGTCAGTGAGTGTCAGAGGGTGACAGAGTCTGTCAGAGAGTGTCATAGAGGGTCTGAGAGTTTCTGAGAGTGTCAGAGAGTTTCTGAGAGTATCTGAGAGTGTCTGAGAGTGTCAGAATGTGTCAGAGAGTGTCAGAGAGTGACAGAGTGTGTCAGTGAGTGTCAGAGAGTGTCAGAGAGTGTCAGAGAGTTTCTGAGAGTGTCTGAGAGTGTCAGAGAGTGACAGAGAGTGTCAGAGATTGTCAGAGAGTGACATAGAGTGTCTGAGAGTGTCTGAGAGTGTCTGAGTGTGTCAGAGAGTGTCAGAGTGTGACAGAGTGTGTCAGAGAGTGACAGAGTCTGTCAGAGAGTGTCAGAGAGTGTCTGAGAGTTTCTGAGAGTGTCAGAGAGTTTCTGAGAGTATCTGAGAGTGTCTGAGAGTGTCAGAGTGTGTCAGAGAGTGTCAGAGAGTGACAGAGTGTGTCAGAGATTGTCAGAGAGTGTCAGAGAGTGTCAGAGAGTGTCTGAGAGAGTCAGAGAGTGACAGAGAGTGTCAGAGATTGTCAGAGATTGTCAGAGAGTTTCTGAGAGTGTCAGAGAATGTCAGAGAGTGTCAGAGAGTGAGAGTGTGCCAGAGAGTGTCGGCGAGTTTCTGAGAGTGTCTGAGAGTGTCAGAAAGTGTCAGAGAGTTTCTGAGAGTGTCAGAGAATTTCAGAGAGTGTCAGAGAGTGACAGAGTGTGTCAGAGAGTGTCAGAGAGTATCAGAGAGTTTCTGAGTTTGTCAGAGAATGTCAGAGAGTGTCAGAGAGTGACAAAGTGTGCCAGAGAGTGACAGAGTGTGTCAGAGACTTTCAGAGAGTGTCAGTGAGTTTCTGAGTGTGTCAGAGTGTGTCAGAGAGTGTCAGAGAGGGCCAGAGTGTGTCAGAGAGTATCAGAGAGTGTCAGAGAGTTTCTGAGAGTGTCAGAGTGTGACAGAGAGTGTCAGAGGGTGACAGAGTCTGTCAGAGAGTGACAGAGAGTGTCAGAGAGTGTCAGAGAGTATCAGAGAGTTTCTGAGAATGTCAGAGAATGTCAGAGAGTGTCAGAGTGTGTCAGAGATTGTCAGAGAGTGCCAGAGTGTGTCAGAGAGTATCAGAGAGTGTCAGAGAGTTTCTGAGAGTGTCAGAGTGTGTCAGAGAGTATCAGAGAGTGTCAGAGAGTTTCTGAGAGTGTCAGAGTGTGTCAGAGAGTGTCAGAGGGCGACAGAGTCTGTCAGAGAGTGACAGAGAGTTTCTGAGAATGTCAGAGAATGTCAGAGAGTGTCAAAGAGTGACAAAGTGTGCCAGAGAGTGACAGAGTGTGTCAGAGACTTTCAGAGAGTGTCAGAGAGTTTCTGAGTGTGTCAGAGTGTGTCAGAGAGTGTCAGAGAGGGCCAGAGTGTGTCAGAGAGTATCAGAGAGTGTCAGAGAGTTTCTGAGAGTGTCAGAGTGTGTCAGAGGGTGTCAGAGGGTGACAGAGTCTGTCAGAGAGTGACAGAGAGTGTCAGAGAGTGTCAGAGAGTGAGAGTGTGCCAGAGAGTGTCGGCGAGTTTCTGAGAGTGTCTGTGAGTGTCAGAAAGTGTCAGAGAGTTTCTGAGAGTGTCAGAGAATTTCAGAGAGTGTCAGAGAGTGACAGAGTGTGTCAGAGAGTGTCAGAGAGTATCAGAGAGTTTCTGAGAATGTCAGAGAATGTCAGAGAGTGTCAGAGTGTGTCAGAGATTGTCAGAGAGTGCCAGAGTGTGTCAGAGAGTATCAGAGAGTGTCAGAGAGTTTCTGAGAGTGTCAGAGTGTGTCAGAGAGTATCAGAGAGTGTCAGAGAGTTTCTGAGAGTGTCAGAGTGTGTCAGAGAGTGTCAGAGGGCGACAGAGTCTGTCAGAGAGTGACAGAGAGTTTCTGAGAATGTCAGAGAATGTCAGAGAGTGTCAAAGAGTGACAAAGTGTGCCAGAGAGTGACAGAGTGTGTCAGAGACTTTCAGAGAGTGTCAGAGAGTTTCTGAGTGTGTCAGAGTGTGTCAGAGAGTGTCAGAGAGGGCCAGAGTGTGTCAGAGAGTATCAGAGAGTGTCAGAGAGTTTCTGAGAGTGTCAGAGTGTGTCAGAGAGTGTCAGAGGGTGACAGAGTCTGTCAGAGAGTGACAGAGAGTGTCAGAGATTGTCAGAGAGTGTCAGAGAGTTTCTGAGAGTGTCAGAGAGTATCAGAGAGTGTCAGATAGTTTCTGCGAGTGTCTGAGAATGTCAGAGAGTGACAGAGAGTGTCAGAGATTGTCAGAGAGTGTCAGAGAGTTTCTGAGAGTGTCAGAGCGTGTCAGAGGGTGTCAAAGAGTGACAGAGTGTGACAGAGAGTGACAGAGTGTGTCAGAGAGTGTCAGAGAGTGTCAGAGAGTGTCAGAGTGTGTCAGAGAGTGTCAGAGAATGCCTGAGAGTGTCTGAGTGTGTCAGAGAGTATCAGAGAGTGACAGAGAGTTTCAGAGATTTTCAGAGAGTGACAGAGATTTTCTGAGAGTGTCAGAGCGTGTCAGAGGGTGTCAAAGAGTGACAGAGTGTGTCAGAGTGTGACAGAGAGTGACAGAGTGTGTCAGAGAGTTTCAGAGAGTGTCAGAGTGTGTCAGAGAGTGTCAGAGAGTGACAGAGTGTGTCAGAGAGAGTCAGAGAGTTTCTGAGAGTGTCTGAGACAGTCAGAGAGTGACAGAGAGTGTCAGATATTGTCACAGAGCGTCAGAGAGTGTCAGAGAGTGTCAGAGTGTGACAGAGAGTGACAGAGTGTGTCAGAGAGTTTCAAAGAGTGACAGCGTGTGCCAGAGAGTGTCGACGAGTTTCTGAGAGAGTCTGAGAGTGTCAGAGAGTGTCAGAGAGTTTGTGAGAGTATCAAAGAGTGACAGACTGTGTCAGAGAGTGTCAGAGAGGGTCTGAGAGCGTCAGAGAGTGTCTGAGATTGTCTGAGAGTGTCAGAGAGTGTCACGGAGTTTCTGACAGTGTCTGAGAGTGTCAGAAAGTGTCAGAGAGTTTCTGAGAGTGTCAGATAATGTCAGAGTGTCAGAGAGTGACAGAGAGTGTCAGAGAGTGTCAGAGAGGATCAGAGAGTATCAGAGATTTTCTGAGAGTGTCAGAGTGTGTCAGAGAGTGACAGAGTGTGTCAGAGACTTTCAGAGAGTGTCATAGTGTGTCAGAGAGTTTCTGAGAGTGTCAGAGTGTGTCAGAGAGTATCAGAGAGTGTCAGAGAGTTTCTGAGAGTGTCAGAGTGTGTCAGAGAGTGTCAGAGGGCGACAGAGTCTGTCAGAGAGTGACAGAGAGTGTCAGAGATTGTCAGAGAGTGTCAGAGAGTTTCTGAGAGTGTCAGAGAGTATCAGAGAGTGTCAGATAGTTTCTGCGAGTGTCGGAGAATGTCAGAGAGTGACAGAGAGTGTCAGAGATTGTCAGAGAGTGTCAGAGAGTTTCTGAGAGTGTCAGAGCGTGTCAGAGGGTGTCAAAGAGTGACAGAGTGTGACAGAGAGTGACAGAGTGTGTCAGAGAGTGTCAGAGAGTGTCAGAGAGTGTCAGAGTGTGTCAGAGAGTGTCAGAGAATGCCTGAGAGTGTCTGAGTGTGTCAGAGAGTATCAGAGAGTGTCAGATAGTTTCTGAGAGTGTCTGAGAATGTCAGAGAGTGACAGAGAGTTTCAGAGATTTTCAGAGAGTGACAGAGAGTTTCTGAGAGTGTCAGAGCGTGTCAGAGGGTGTCAAAGAGTGACAGAGTGTGTCAGAGTGTGACAGAGAGTGACAGAGTGTGTCAGAGAGTTTCAGAGAGTGTCAGAGTGTGTCAGAGAGTGTCAGAGAGTGACAGAGTGTGTCAGAGAGAGTCAGAGAGTTTCTGAGAGTGTCTGAGACAGTCAGAGAGTGACAGAGAGTGTCAGATATTGTCACAGAGCGTCAGAGAGTGTCAGAGAGTGTCAGAGTGTGACAGAGAGTGACAGAGTGTGTCAGAGAGTTTCAAAGAGTGACAGCGTGTGCCAGAGAGTGTCGACGAGTTTCTGAGAGAGTCTGAGAGTGTCAGAGAGTGTCAGAGAGTTTGTGAGAGTATCAGAGAGTGACAGACTGTGTCAGAGAGTGTCAGAGAGGGTCTGAGAGCGTCAGAGAGTGTCTGAGATTGTCTGAGAGTGTCAGAGAGTGTCACGGAGTTTCTGACAGTGTCTGAGAGTGTCAGAAAGTGTCAGAGAGTTTCTGAGAGTGTCAGATAATGTCAGAGTGTCAGAGAGTGACAGAGAGTGTCAGAGAGTGTCAGAGAGGATCAGAGAGTATCAGAGATTTTCTGAGAGTGTCAGAGTGTGTCAGAGAGTGACAGAGTGTGTCAGAGACTTTCAGAGAGTGTCATAGTGTGTCAGAGAGTTTCTGAGAGTGTCAGAGTGTGTCAGAGAGTATCAGAGAGTGTCAGAGAGTTTCTGAGAGTGTCAGAGTGTGTCAGAGAGTGTCAGAGGGCGACAGAGTCTGTCAGAGAGTGACAGAGAGTGTCAGAGATTGTCAGAGAGTTTCTGAGAGTGTCAGAGAGTATCAGAGAGTGTCAGATAGTTTCTGCGAGTGTCTGAGAATGTCAGAGAGTGACAGAGAGTGTCAGAGATTGTCAGAGAGTGTCAGAGAGTTTCTGAGAGTGTCAGAGCGTGACAGAGGGTGTCAAAGAGTGACAGAGTGTGACAGAGAGTGACAGAGTGTGTCAGAGAGTGTCAGAGAGTGTCAGAGAGTGTCAGAGTGTGTCAGAGAGTGTCAGAGAATGCCTGAGAGTGTCTGAGTGTGTCAGAGAGTATCAGAGAGTGTCAGATAGTTTCTGAGAGTGTCTGAGAATGTCAGAGAGTGACAGAGAGTTTCAGAGATTTTCAGAGAGTGACAGAGAGTTTCTGAGAGTGTCAGAGCGTGTCAGAGGGTGTCAAAGAGTGACAGAGTGTGTCAGAGTGTGACAGAGAGTGACAGAGTGTGTCAGAGAGTTTCAGAGAGTGTCAGAGTGTGTCAGAGAGTGTCAGAGAGAGTCAGAGAGTTTCTGAGAGTGTCTGAGACAGTCAGAGAGTGCCAGAGAGTGTCAGATATTGTCACAGAGCGTCAGAGAGTGCCAGAGAGTGTCAGAGTGTGACAGAGAGTGACAGAGTGTGTCAGAGAGTATCAAAGAGTGACAGCGTGTGCCAGAGAGTGTCGACGAGTTTCTGAGAGAGTCTGAGAGTGTCAGAGAGTGTCAGAGAGTTTGTGAGAGTATCAGAGAGTGACAGACTGTGTCAGAGAGTGTCAGAGAGGGTCTGAGAGCGTCAGAGAGTGTCTGAGATTGTCTGAGAGTGTCAGAGAGTGTCACGGAGTTTCTAACAGTGTCTGAGAGTGTCAGAAAGTGTCAGAGAGTTTCTGAGAGTGTCAGATAATGTCAGAGTGTCAGAGAGTGACAGAGAGTGTCAGAGAGTGTCAGAGAGGATCAGAGAGTATCAGAGATTTTCTGAGAGTGTCAGAGTGTGTCAGAGAGTGACAGAGTGTGTCAGAGACTTTCAGAGAGTGTCATAGTGTGTCAGAGAGTTTCTGAGAGTGTCAGAGTGTGTCAGAGAGTATCAGAGAGTGTCAGAGAGTTTCTGAGAGTGTCAGAGTGTGTCAGAGAGTGTCAGAGAGTTTCTGAGAATGTCAGAGAATGTCAGAGAGTGTCAAAGAGTGACAAAGTGTGCCAGAGAGTGACAGAGTGTGTCAGAGACTTTCAGAGAGTGTCATAGTGTGTCAGAGAGTTTCTGAGAGTGTCAGAGTGTGTCAGAGAGTATCAGAGAGTGTCAGAGAGTTTCTGAGAGTGTCAGAGTGTGTCAGAGAGTGTCAGAGGGCGACAGAGTCTGTCAGAGCGTGACAGAGAGTTTCTGAGAATGTCAGAGAATGTCAGAGAGTGTCAAAGAGTGACAAAGTGTGCCAGAGAGTGACAGAGTGTGTCAGAGACTTTCAGAGAGTGTCAGAGAGTTTCTGAGTGTTTCAGAATGTGTCAGAGAGTGTCAGAGAGGGCCAGAGTGAGTCAGAGAGTATCAGAGAGTGTCAGAGAGTTTCTGAGAGTGTCAGAGTGTGTCAGAGAGTGTCAGAGGGTGACACAGTCTGTCAGAGAGTGACAGAGAGTGTCAGAGATTGTCAGAGAGTGTCAGAGAGTTTCTGAGAGTGTCAGAGAGTATCAGAGAGTGTCAGATAGTTTCTGAGAGTGTCTGAGAATGTCAGAGAGTGACAGAGAGTGTCAGAGATTGTCAGAGAGTGTCAGAGAGTGTCAGAGTGAGTCAGAGAGTGTCAGTGTGTCAGAGAGTGTCAGAGAGTGTCAGAGTGTGTCAGAGATTGTCAGAGAGTGCCAGAGTGTGTCAGAGAGTATCAGAGAGTGTCAGAGAGTTTCTGAGAGTGTCAGAGTGTGTCAGAGAGTATCAGAGAGTGTCAGAGAGTTTCTGAGAGTGTCAGAGTGTGTCAGAGAGTGTCAGAGGGCGACAGAGTCTGTCAGAGAGTGACAGAGAGTTTCTGAGAATGTCAGAGAAGGTCAGAGAGTGTCAAAGAGTGACAAAGTGTGCCAGAGAGTGACAGAGTGTGTCAGAGACTTTCAGAGAGTGTCAGAGAGTTTCTGAGTGTGTCAGAGTGTGTCAGAGAGTGTCAGAGGGTGACAGAGTCTGTCAGAGAGTGACAGAGAGTGTCAGAGATTGTCAGAGAGTGTCAGAGAGTTTCTGAGAGTGTCAGAGAGTGTCAGATAGATTCTGAGAGTGTCTGAGAATGTCAGAGAGTGACAGAGAGTGTCAGAGATTGTCAGAGAGTGTCAGAGAGTTTCTGAGAGTGTCAGAGCGTGTCAGAGGGTGTCAAAGAGTGACAGAGTGTGACAGAGAGTGACAGAGTGTGTCAGAGAGTGTCAGAGTGTGTCAGAGAGGATCAGAGAGTATCAGAGATTTTCTGAGAGTGTCAGAGTGTGTCAGAGAGTGACAGAGTGTGTCAGAGACTTTCAGAGAGTGTCATAGTGTGTCAGAGAGTTTCTGAGAGTGTCAGAGTGTGTCAGAGAGTATCAGAGAGTGTCAGAGAGTTTCTGAGAGTGTCAGAGAGTTTCTGAGTGTGTCAGAGTGTGTCAGAGAGTGTCAGAGGGTGACAGAGTCTGTCAGAGAGTGACAGAGAGTGTCAGAGATTGTCAGAGAGTGTCAGAGAGTTTCTGAGAGTGTCAGAGAGCATCAGAGAGTGTCAGATAGTTTCTGAGAGTGTCTGAGAATGTCAGAGAGTTTCTGAGAGTGTCAGAGTGTGTCAGAGAGTGTCAGAGGGCGACAGAGTCTGTCAGAGAGTGACAGAGAGTGTCAGAGATTGTCAGAGAGTTTCTGAGAGTGTCAGAGAGTATCAGAGAGTGTCAGATAGTTTCTGCGAGTGTCTGAGAATGTCAGAGAGTGACAGAGAGTGTCAGAGATTGTCAGAGAGTGTCAGAGAGTTTCTGAGAGTGTCAGAGCGTGTCAGAGGGTGTCAAAGAGTGACAGAGTGTGACAGAGAGTGACAGAGTGTGTCAGAGAGTATCAGAGAGTGTCAGATAGTTTCTGCGAGTGTCGGAGAATGTCAGAGAGTGACAGAGAGTGTCAGAGATTGTCAGAGAGTGTCAGAGAGTTTCTGAGAGTGTCAGAGCGTGTCAGAGGGTGTCAAAGAGTGACAGAGTGTGACAGAGAGTGACAGAGTGTGTCAGAGAGTGTCAGAGAGTGTCAGAGAGTGTCAGAGTGTGTCAGAGAGTGTCAGAGAATGCCTGAGAGTGTCTGAGTGTGTCAGAGAGTATCAGAATGTCAGGTAGTTTCTGAGAGTGTCTGAGAATGTCAGAGAGTGACAGAGAGTTTCAGAGATTTTCAGAGAGTGACAGAGAGTTTCTGAGAGTGTCAGAGCGTGTCAGAGGGTGTCAAAGAGTGACAGAGTGTGTCAGAGTGTGACAGAGAGTGACAGAGTGTGTCAGAGAGTTTCAGAGAGGGTCTGAGAGCGTCAGAGAGTTTCTGAGAGTGTCTGAGATTGTCTGAGAGTGTCAGAGAGTGTCACGGAGTTTCTGACAGTGTCTGAGAGTGTCAGAAAGTGTCAGAGAGTTTCTGAGAGTGTCAGATAATGTCAGAGAGTGTCAGAGTGTGTCAGAGAGTGTCAGAGAGTGTCAGAGAGTGTCAGAGAGTTTCTGAGAGTGTCTGAGAGTGTCTGAGACAGTCAGAGAGTGACAGAGAGTGTCAGATATTGTCACAGAGTGTCAGAGAGTGTCTGAGAGTGTCAGAGAATGTCAGAGAGTGTCAAAGAGTGACAGCGTGTGCCAGAGAGTGTCGACGAGTTTCTGAGAGAGTCTGAGAGTGTCAGAGAGTGTCAGAGAGTTTGTGAGAGTATCAGAGAGTGACAGACTGTGTCAGAGAGTGTCAGAGAGGGTCTGAGAGTGTCAGAGAGTTTCTGAGAGTGTCTGAGATTGTCTGAGAGTGTCAGAGAGTGTCACGGAGTTTCTGACAGTGTCTGAGAGTGTCAGAAAGTGTCAGAGAGTTTCTGAGAGTGTCAGATAATGTCAGAGAGTGTCAGAGAGTGACAGAGAGTGTCAGAGAGTGTCAGATAATGTCAGAGAGTGTCAGAGAGTGACAGAGAGTGTCAGAGAGTGTCAGAGAGGATCAGAGAGTATCAGAGATTTTCTGAGAGTGTCAGAGTGTGTCAGAGAGTGTCAGAGTGTGTCAGAGAGTGTCAGAGAGCGCCAGAGTGTGTCAGAGAGAATTAGAGAGTGTCTGAGTGTGTCAGAGAGTGTCATAGATTGACAGAGTCTGTAAGAGAGTGTCAGAGAGTGTCTGAGAGTTTCTGAGAGTGTCAGAGAGTTTCTGAGAGTATCTGAGAGTGTCTGAGAGTGTCAGAGTGTGTCAGAGAGTGTCAAAGAGGGACAGAGTGTGTCAGAGAGTGTCAGAGAGTTTCTGAGAGTGTCTGAGAGAGTCAGAGAGTGACAGAGAGTGTCAGAGATTGTCAGAGAGTGTCAGAGAGTGACAGAGTGTGTCAGAGAGTGTCAGAGAGGGTCAGAGAGTGTCAGAGGCTTTCAGAGAGTGTCAGAGAGAGTCAGAGAGTGTCAGAGAATGTCAGAGAGTGTCAGAGAGTGACAGAGTGTGTCAGAGAGTGTCAGAGAGGGTCAGAGAGTGTCAGAGGCTTTCAGAGAGTGTCAGAGAGAGTCAGAGAGTGTCAGAGAGTGTCAGAGTGTGTCAGAGAGTGTCAGAGAGTGACAGAGTGTGTCAGAGAGTGACAGAGAGTGTCAGAGAGTGTCTGAGTGTGTCTGAGTGTGTCAGAGAGTGTCAGAGAGTGTCAGAGTGAGTCAGAGAGTGTCAGTGTGTCAGAGAGTGTCAGAGAGTGTCAGAGTGTGTCAGAGATTGTCAGAGAGTGCCAGAGTGTGTCAGAGAGTATCAGAGAGTATCAGAGAGTGTCAGAGAGTTTCTGAGAGTGTCAGAGTGTGTCAGAGAGTGTCAGAGGGCGACAGAGTCTGTCAGAGAGTGACAGAGAGTTTCTGAGAATGTCAGAGAATGTCAGAGAGTGTCAAAGAGTGACAAAGTGTGCCAGAGAGTGACAGAGTGTGTCAGAGAATTTCAGAGAGTGTCAGAGAGTTTCTGAGTGTGTCAGAGTGTGTCAGAGAGTGTCAGAGAGGGCCAGAGTGTGTCAGAGAGTATCAGAGAGTGTCAGAGAGTTTCTGAGAGTGTCAGAGTGTGTCAGAGAGTGTCAGAGGGTGACAGAGTCTGTCAGAGAGTGACAGAGAGTGTCAGAGAGGATCAGAGAGTATCAGAGATTTTCTGAGAGTGTCAGAGTGTGTCAGAGAGTGTCAGAGTGTGTCAGAGAGTGTCAGAGAGTGTCAGAGAGTGTCAGAGTGTGTCAGAGAGTGTCAGAGAGCGCCAGAGTGTGTCAGAGAGAATCAGAGAGTGTCTGAGTGTGTCAGAGAGTGTCATAGAGTGACAGAGTCTGTCAGAGAGTGTCAGAGAGTGTCTGAGAGTTTCTGAGAGTGTCAGAGAGTTTCTGAGAGTATCTGAGAGTGTCTGAGAGTGTCAGAGTGTGTCAGAGAGTGTCAAAGAGGGACAGAGTGTGTCAGAGAGTGTCAGAGAGGGTCAGAGAGTGTCTGAGAGAGTCAGAGAGTGACAGAGAGTGTCAGAGATTGTCAGAGAGTGTCAGAGAGGGTCAGAGAGTGTCAGAGGCTTTCAGACAGTGTCAGAGAGAGTCAGAGAGTGTCAGAGAATGTCAGAGAGTGTCAGAGAGTGACAGAGTGTGTCAGAGAGTGTCAGAGAGGGTCAGAGAGTGTCAGAGGCTTTCAGAGAGTGTCAGAGAGAGTCAGAGAGTGTCAGAGAGTGTCAGAGTGTGTCAGAGAGTGTCAGAGAGTGACAGAGTGTGTCAGAGAGTGACAGAGAGTGTCAGAGAGTGTCTGAGTGTGTCAGAGAGTGTCAGAGAGTGTCAGAGTGAGTCAGAGAGTGTCAGTGTGTCAGAGAGTGTCAGAGAGTGTCAGAGTGTGTCAGAGATTGTCAGAGAGTGCCAGAGTGTGTCAGAGAGTATCAGAGAGTGTCAGAGAGTTTCTGAGAGTGTCAGAGTGTGTCAGAGAGTATCAGAGAGTGTCAGAGAGTTTCTGAGAGTGTCAGAGTGTGTCAGAGAGTGTCAGAGGGCGACAGAGTCTGTCAGAGAGTGACAGAGAGTTTCTGAGAATGTCAGAGAATGTCAGAGAGTGTCAAAGAGTGACAAAGTGTGCCAGAGAGTGACAGAGTGTGTCAGAGAATTTCAGAGAGTGTCAGAGAGTTTCTGAGTGTGTCAGAGTGTGTCAGAGTGTGTCAGAGAGGGCCAGAGTGTGTCAGAGAGTATCAGAGAGTGTCAGAGAGTTTCTGAGAGTGTCAGAGTGTGTCAGAGAGTGTCAGAGGGTGACAGAGTCTGTCAGAGAGTGACAGAGAGTGTCAGAGATAGTCAGAGAGTGTCAGAGAGTTTCTGAGAGTGTCAGAGAGTATCAGAGAGTGTCAGATATGTTTCTGAGAGTGTCTGAGAATGTCAGAGAGTGACAGAGAGTGTCAGAGATTGTCAGAGAGTGTCAGAGAGTTTCTGAGAGTGTCAGAGCGTGTCAGAGGGTGTCAAAGAGTGACAGAGTGTGACATAGAGTGACAGAGTGTGTCAGAGAGTGTCAGAGAGTGTCAGAGTGTGTCAGAGAGTGTCAGAGAATGCCTGAGAGTGTCTGAGTGTGTCAGAGAGTGTCAGAGATTGTGAGAGAGTTTCTGAGAGTGTCAGAGAATGTCAGAGAGTGTCAGAGAGTGACAGAGTGTGTCAGAGAGTGTCAGAGAGGATCAGAGAGTGTCAGAGGCTTTCAGAGAGTGTCAGAGAGAGTCAGAGAGTGTCAGCGAGTGTCAGAGTGTGTCAGAGAGTGTCAGAGAGTGACAGAGTGTGTCAGAGAGTGACAGAGAGTGTCTGAGAGTGTCTGAGTGTGTCAGAGAGTGTCAGAGAGTGTCAGAGTGAGTCAGAGAGTGTCAGTGTGTCAGAGAGTGTCAGAGATTGTCAGAGTGTGTCAGAAATTGTCAGAGAGTGCCAGAGTGTGTCAGAGAGTATCAGAGAGTGTCAGAGAGTTTCTGAGAGTGTCAGAGTGTGTCAGAGAGTATCAGAGAGTGTCAGAGAGTTTCTGAGAGTGTCAGAGTGTGTCAGAGAGTGTCAGAGGGCGACAGAGTCTGTCAGAGAGTGACAGAGAGTTTCTGAGAATGTCAGAGAATGTCAGAGAGTGTCAAAGAGTGACAAAGTGTGCCAGAGAGTGACAGAGTGTGTCAGAGACTTTCAGAGAGTGTCAGAGAGTTTCTGAGTGTGTCGGAGTGTGTCAGAGAGTGTCAGAGAGGGCCAGAGTGTGTCAGAGAGTATCAGAGAGTGTCAGAGAGTTTCTGAGAGTGTCAGAGTGTGTCAGAGGGTGTCAGAGGGTGACAGAGTCTGTCAGAGAGTGACAGAGAGTGTCAGAGATTGTCAGAGAGTGTCAGAGAGTTTCTGAGAGTGTCAGAGAGTATCAGAGAGTGTCAGATAGTTTCTGAGAGTGTCTGAGAATGTCAGAGAGTGACAGAGAGTGTCAGAGATTGTCAGAGAGTGACAGAGAGTTTCTGAGGGTGTCAGAGCGTGTCAGAGGGTGTCAAAGAGTGACAGAGTGTGTCAGAGTGTGACAGAGAGTGACAGAGTGTGTCAGAGAGTGTCAGAGAGTGACAGAGTGTGTCAGAGAGTGTCAGAGAGTGTCAGAGAGATTCTGAGAGTGTCTGAGAATGTCAGAGAGTGACAGAGAGTGTCAGATAATGTCACAGAGTGTCAGAGAGTGTCAGAGAGTGTCAGAGAATGTCAGAGAGTGTCAAAGAGTGACAGCGTGTGCCAGAGAGTGTCGACGAGTTTCTGAGAGAGTCTGAGAGTGTCAGAGAGTGTCAGAGAGTTGTGAGAGTATCAGAGAGTGACAGACTGTGTCAGAGAATGTCAGAGAGGGTCTGAAAGCGTCAGAGAGTTTCTGAGAGTGTCTGAGATTGTCTGAGAGTGTCAGAGAGTGTCACGGAGTTTCTGACAGTGTCTGAGAGTGTCAGAAAGTGTCAGAGAGTTTCTGAGAGTGTCAGATAATGTCAGAGAGTGTCAGAGAGTGACAGAGAGTGTCAGAGAGTGTCAGAGAGGATCAGAGAGTATCAGAGATTTTCTGAGAGTGTCAGAGTGTGTCAGAGAGTGACAGAGTGTGTCAGAGACTTTCAGAGAGTGTCATAGTGTGTCAGAGAGTTTCTGAGAGTGTCAGAGTGTGTCAGAGAGTATCAGAGAGTGTCAGAGAGTTTCTGATAGTGTCAGAGTGTGTCAGAGAGTGTCAGAGGGCGACAGAGTCTGTCAGAGAGTGACAGAGAGTTTCTGAGAATGTCAGAGAATGTCAGAGAGTGTCAAAGAGTGACAAAGTGTGCCAGAGAGTGACAGAGTGTGTCAGAGACTTTCAGAGAGTGTCAGAGAGTTTCTGAGTGTTTCAGAGTGTGTCAGAGAGTGTCAGAGAGGGCCAGAGTGTGTCAGAGAGTATCAGAGAGTGTCAGAGAGTTTCTGAGAGTGTCAGAGTGTGTCAGAGAGTGTCAGAGGGTGACACAGTCTGTCAGAGAGTGACAGAGAGTGTCAGAGATTGTCAGAGAGTGTCAGAGAGTTTCTGAGAGTGTCAGAGAGTATCAGAGAGTGTCAGATAGTTTCTGAGAGTGTCTGAGAATGTCAGAGAGTGACAGAGAGTGTCAGAGATTGTCAGAGAGTGACAGAGAGTTTCTGAGAGTGTCAGAGCATGTCAGAGGGTGTCAAAGAGTGACAGAGTGGGTCAGAGTGTGACAGAGAGTGACAGAGTGTGTCAGAGAGTGTCAGAGAGTGTCAGAGTGTGTCAGAGAGTGACAGAGTGAGTCAGAATGTGTCAGAGAATGTCAGAGAGCTTCTGAGAGTGTCTGAGACAGTCAGAGAGTGACAGAGAGTGTCAGATATTGTCACAGAGTGTCAGAGAGTGTCAGAGAGTGTCAGAGAATGTCAGAGAGTGTCAAAGAGTGACAGCGTGTGCCAGAGAGTGACGACGAGTTTCTGAGAGAGTCTGAGAGTGTCAGAGAGTGTCAGAGAGTTTGTGAGAGTATCAGAGAGTGACAGACTGTGTCAGAGAGTGTCAGAGAGGGTCTGAGAGTGTCAGAGAGTTTCTGAGAGTGTCTGAGAGTGTCAGAAAGTGTCAGAGAGTTTCTGAGAGTGTCAGAGAATGTCAGAGAGTGTCAGAGAGTGACAGAGTGTGTCAGAGAGTGTCAGAGAGGGTCAGAGAGTATCAGAGATTTTCTGAGAGTGTCAGAGTGTTAGAGAGTGACAGAGTGTGTCAGAGACATTCAGAGAGTGTCAGAGTGTGTCAGAGAGTGTCAGAGGGTGACAGAGTCTGTCAGAGAGTGCCAGAGAGGGTCTGAGAGTTTCTGAGAGTGTCAGAGAGTTTCTGAGAGTATCTGAGAGTGTCTGAGAGTGTCAGAGTGTGTCAGAGAGTATCAGTGAGTGACAAAGTGTGTCAGAGAGTGTCAGAGAATTTCAGAGAGTGTCAGAGATTGTCTGAGAGTGTCAGAGAGTGACAGAGAGTGTCAGAGATTGTCAGACAGTGTCAGAGAGTTTCTGAGAGTTTCTGAGAGTGTCAGAGTGTGTCAGAGAGAGTCAGAGAGGGCCAGAGTGAGTCAGAGAGTATCTGAGATTGTCAGAGATTGTCAGAGAGTGTCAGAGAGTGACAGAGTCTGTCAGAGAGGGTCAGAGAGTGTCTGAGAGTTTCTGAGAGTGTCAGAGAGTGTCATAGATTGTCAGAGAGTGTCAGAGAGTTTCTGAGAGTGTCAGAGCGTGTCAGAGAGTGTCAAAGAGTGACAGAGTGTGTCAGAGAGTGAAAGAGAGTGTCTGAGAGTGTCTGAGTGTGTCAGCGAGTATCTGAGATTGTCCGAGATTGTCAGAGAGTGTCAGAGAGTGTCAGAGAGTTTCTGAGAGTGTCAGAGAATGTCAGAGAGTTTCAGAAAGTGTCAGAGAGTTTCTGAGAATGTCAGAGAATGTCAGAGAGTGTCAGAGATTTTCTGAGAGTGTCAGAGAGTGTCAGAGAGTGACAGAGAGTGTCAGAGAATTTCAGAGAGTGTCAGAGAGTGTCAGAGAGTTTCTGAGAGTGTCAGAAGGTGCCAGAGAGTGTCAGAGAGTGACAGAGTCTGTCATAGAGTGTCAGAGAGTGTCAGAGAGTGTCAAAGAGTGTCTGAGAGTGTCAGAGAGTTTCTGAGAGTGTCTGCAAGTGTCTGAGAGTGTCAGAGTGTGTCAGTGAGTGTCAGAGAGTTTCTGAGAGTGTCTGAGAGAGTCAGAGAGTGACAGAGAGTGTCAGAGATTGTCAGAGAGTGTCAGAGAGTTTCTGAGAGTGTCAGAGCGTGTCAGAGAGTGTCAAAGAGTGACAGAGTGTGTCAGAGAGTGACAGAGAGTGTCTGAGAGTGTCAGAGAGTGTCAGAGAGTGCCAGAGTGTGTCAGAGAGTATCAGAGAATTTCTGAGAGTGTCTGAGAGAGTCAGAGAGTGACAGAGAGTGTCAGAGATTGTCAGAGAGTGTCAGAGAGGTTCTGAGAGTGTCAGAGCATGTCAGAGAGTGTCAAGGAGTGACAGAGTGTGTCAGAGAGTGACAGAGAGTGTCTGAGAGTGTCTGAGTGTGTCAGAGAGTGTCAGAGAGTGTCAGAGAAAAACAGAGTGTGTCAGAGAGTGTCAGAGAGTGTCAGAGAGTTTCTGAGAGTGTCAGAGAGTGTCTGAGAGTGTCAGAGAGTGACAGAGAGTGTCAGAGAGTGACAGAGTGTGTCAGAGAGTGTCAGAGAGTGTCAGAGAGTGTCAGAGAGTTTCTGAGAGTGTCTGAGAGAGTCAGAGAGTGACAGAGAGTGTCAGAGAGTGTCAGAGAGTGTCAGAGAGTGTCAGAGAGTGTCAGCGAGTATCTGAGATTGTCCGAGATTGTCAGAGAGTGTCAGAGAGTTTCTGAGAGTGTCAGAGAATGTCAGAGAGTTTCAGAAAGTGTCAGAGAGTTTCTGAGAGTGTCAGAGAATGTCAGAGAATGTCAGAGAGTGTCAGAGATTTTCTGAGAGTGTCAGAGAGTGTCAGAGAGTGACAGAGAGTGTCAGAGAATTTCAGAGAGTGTCAGAGAGTGTCAGAGAGTTTCTGAGAGTGTCAGAGTGTGCCAGAGAGTGTCAGAGAGTGACAGAGTCTGTCATAGAGTGTCAGAGAGTGTCTGAGAGTGTCAGAGAGTTTCTGAGAGTGTCTGCGAGTGTCTGAGAGTGTCAGAGTGTGTCAGTGAGTGTCAGAGAGTTTCTGAGAGTGTCTGAGAGAGTCAGAGAGTGACAGAGAGTGTCAGAGATTGTCAGAGAGTGTCAGAGAGTTTCTGAGAGTGTCAGAGCGTGTCAGAGAGTGTCAAAGAGTGACAGAGTGTGTCAGAGAGTGACAGAGGGTGTCTGAGAGTGTCAGAGAGTGTCAGAGAGTGCCAGAGTGTGTCAGAGAGTATCAGAGAGTGTCTGAGAGTGTCAGAGTGAGTCAGAGAGTGTCAGAGAGTGACAGAGTTTGTCAGAGAGTGTCAGAGAGTGTCAGAGAGTTTCTGAGAGTGTCTGAGAGAGTCAGAGAGTGACAGAGAGTGTCAGAGATTGTCAGAGAGTGTCAGAGAGTTTCTGAGAGTGTCAGAGCATGTCAGAGAGTGTCAAAGAGTGACAGAGTGTGTCAGAGAGTGACAGAGAGTGTCTGAGAGTGTCTGAGTGTGTCAGAGAGTGTCAGAGAGTGACAGAGTGTGTCAGAGAGTGTCAGAGAGTGTCAGAGAGTTTCTGAGAGTGTCTGAGAGTGTCAGAGAGTGTCTGAGAGTGTCAGAGAGTGACAGAGAGTGTCAGAGAGTGTCAGAGAGTCTCAGAGTGTGTCAGAGAGTGTCAGAGAGTGACAGAGTGTGTCAGAGAGTGTCAGAGAGTGTCAGAGAGTTTCTGAGAGTGTCTGAGAGAGTCAGAGAGTGACAGAGAGTGTCAGAGAGTGTCAGAGATTGTCAGAGAGTGTCAGAGAGTTTCTGAGAGTGTCAGAGAATGTCAGAGAGTGCCAAAAAGTGACAGAGTGTGCCAGAGAGTGTCGGCGAGTTTCTGAGAGTGTCAGAGAGTTTCTGAGAGTATCTGAGAGAGTCTGAGAGTGTCTGAGTGTGTCAGAGATTTTCAGAGAGTGACAGAGTGTGTCTGAGAGTGTCAGAGAGAGTCAGAGAGTGTCAGAGTGTGTCAGAGTGTCAGAGAGTGTCTGAGAGTTTCTGAGAGTGTCAGAGAGTTTCTGAGAGTATCTGAGAGTGTCTGAGAGTGTCAGAGTGTGTCAGAGAGTGTCAGAGAGTGACAGAGTGTGTCAGAGAGTGTCAGAGTGTGTCAGAGAGTGTCAGGGAGTTTCTGAGAGTGTCTGAGAAAGTCAGAGAGTGACAGAGAGTGTCAGAGATTGTCAGAGAATGTCAGAGAGTGTCAGAGAGTGACAGAGTGTGTCAGAGAGTGTCAGAGAGGGTCAGAGAGTATCAGAGATTTTCTGAGAGTGTCAGAGTGTGTCAGAGAGTGACAGAGTGTGTCAGAGACATTCAGAGAGTTTCAGAGTGTGTCAGAGAGTGTCAGAGGGTGACAGAGTCTGTCAGAGAGTGTCAGAGAGGGTCTGAGAGTTTCTGAGAGTGTCAGAGAGTTTCTGAGAGTATCTGAGAGTGTCTGAGAGTGTCAGAGTGTGTCAGAGAGTATCAGTGAGTGACAAAGTGTGTCAGAGAGTGTCAGAGAGTTTCAGAGAGTGTCAGAGAGTGTCTGAGAGTGTCAGAGAGTGACAGAGAGAGTCAGAGATTGTCAGACAGTGTCAGAGAGTTTCTGAGAGTGTCAGAGCTTGTCAGAGAGTGTCAAAGAGTGACAGAGTGTGTCAGAGAGTGACAGAGAGTGTCTGAGAGTGTCTGAGTGTGTCAGAGAGTGTCAGAGAGTGTCAGAGAGTGACAGAGTGTGTCAGAGAGTGTCAGAGAGTGTCAGAGTGTGTCAGAGAGTGTCAGAGAGTGACAGAGTGTGTCAGAGAGTGTCAGAGAGAGTCAGAGAGTGCCAGAGTGTGTCAGAGAGTATCAGAGAGTGTCAGAGAGTTTCTGAGAGAGTCAGAGTGTGTCAGAGAGTGTCAGAGAGAGACAGAGTATTTCTGAGAGTGTCAGAGAGAGTCCGAGAGTGCCAGAGTGTGTCAGAGAGTATCAGAGAGTGTCAGAGAGTTTCTGAGAGAGTCAGAGTGTGTCAGAGAGTTTCAGAGGGTGACAGAGTCTGTCAGAGAGTGTCAGAGAGGGTCTGAGAGTTTCTGAGAGTGTCAGAGAGTTTCTGAGAGTATCTGAGAGTGTCTGAGAGTGTCTGAGAGTGTCAGAGTGTGTCAGAAAGTATCAGTGAGTGACAAAGTGTGTCAGAGAGTGTCAGAGAGTTTCAGAGAGTGTCAGAGAGAGTCTGAGAGTGTCAGAGAGTGACAGAGAGTGTCAGAGATTGTCAGACAGTGTCAGAGAGTTTCTGAGAGTGTCAGAGCTTGTCAGAGAGTGTCAAAGAGTGACAGAGTGTGTCAGAGAGTGACAGAGAGTGTCTGAGAGTGTCTGAGTGTGTCAGAGAGTGTCAGAGAGTGACAGAGTGTGTCAGAGAGTGTCAGAGAGTGTCAGAGTGTGTCAGAGAGTGTCAGAGAGTGACAGAGTGTGTCAGAGAGCGTCAGAGAGTGTCAAAGAGTGCCAGAGTGTGTCAGAGAGTATCAGAGAGTGTCAGAGAGTTTCTGAGAGTGTCAGAGAGTTTCTGAGAGTATCTGAGAGTATCTGAGAGTGTCTGAGAGTGTCAGAGTGTGTCAGAGAGTGTCAAAGAGTGACAGAGTGTTTCAGAGAATGTCAGAGAGTGTCAGAGAGTTTCTGAGAGTGTCTGAGAGATTCAGAGAGTGACAGAGAGTGTCAGAGATTGTCAGAGAGTGTCAGAGAGTTTCTGAGAGTGTCAGAGCGTGTCAGAGAGTGTCAAAGAGTGACAGAGTGTGTCAGAGAGTGACAGAGAGTGTCTGAGAGTGTCAGAGAGTGTCAGAGAGTGTCAGAGAGTGACAGAGTGTGTCAGAGAGTGTCAGAGAGTGTCAGTGAGTGTCAGAGTGTGTCAGAGAGTGTCAAAAAGTGACAGAGTATGCCAGAGAGTGTCGGCGAGTTTCTGAGAGTTTCTGACAGTGTCAGAGATTTTCTGAGAGTATCTGAGAATGTCTGAGAGTGTCAGAGTGTGTCAGAGAGTGTCAGAGTGTGCCAGAGAGTGTCTGAGAGTGTCAGAGAGTGTCAGCGAGTTTCTGAGATTGTCCGCGATTGTCAGAGAGTGTCAGAGAGTGTCAGAGAGTTTCTGAGAGTGTCAGAGAATGTCAGATAGTTTCAGAAAGTGTCAGAGAGTTTCTGAGAGTGTCAGAGAATGTCAGAGAGTGTCAGAGATTTTCTGAGAGTGTCAGAGAGTGTCAGAGTGTGACAGAGAGCGTCAGAGAATTTCAGAGAGTGTCAGAGTGTGTCAGAGAGTTTCTGAGAGTGTCAGAGTGTGTCAGAGAGTATCAGAGAGTGTCAGAGAGTTTCTGAGAGTGTCAGAGAGTTTCTGAGAGTATCAGAGAGTGTCTGAGAGTGTCAGAGTGAGTCAGAGAGTGTCAGAGAGTGACAGAGTGTGTCAGAGAGTGTCAGAGAGTGTCAGAGAGTTTCTGAGAGTGTCTGAGAGAGTCAGAGTGTGACAGAGAGTGTCAGAGATTGTCAGAGTGTGTCAGAGAGTTTCTGAGAGTGTCAGAGCATGTCAGAGAGTGTCAAAGAGTGACAGAGTGTGTCAGAGAGTGACAGAGAGTGTCTGAGAGTGTCTGAGTGTGTCAGAGAGTGTCTGAGAGTGTCAGAGAGTGACAGAGAGTGTCAGAGATTGTCAGACAGTGTCAGAGAGTTTCTGAGAGTGTCAGAGCTTGTCAGAGAGTGTCAAAGAGTGACAGAGTGTGTCAGAGAGTGACAGAGAGTGTCTGAGAGTTTCTGAGAGTGTCAGAGAGTTTCTGAGAGTATCAGAGAGTGTCAGAGAGAGTCTGAGAGTGTCAGAGAGTGACAGAGAGTGTCAGAGATTGTCAGACAGTGTCAGAGAGTTTCTGAGAGTGTCAGAGCTTGTCAGAGAGTGTCAAAGAGTGACAGAGTGTGTCAGAGAGTGACAGAGAGTGTCTGAGAGTGTCTGAGTGTGTCAGAGAGTGTCAGAGAGTGACAGAGTGTGTCAGAGAGTGTCAGAGAGTGTCAGAGTGTGTCAGAGAGTGTCAGAGAGTGCCAGAGTGTGTCAGAGAGCGTCAGAGAGTGTCAAAGAGTGCCAGAGTGTGTCAGAGAGTATCAGAGAGTGTCAGAGAGTTTCTGAGAGTGTCAGAGAGTTTCTGAGAGTATCTGAGAGTATCTGAGAGTATCAGAGAGTGTCAGAGAGAGTCTGAGAGTGTCAGAGAGTGACAGAGAGTGTCAGAGATTGTCAGACAGTGTCAGAGAGTTTCTGAGAGTGTCAGAGCTTGTCAGAGAGTGTCAAAGAGTGACAGAGTGTGTCAGAGAGTGACAGAGAGTGTCTGAGAGTGTCTGAGTGTGTCAGAGAGTGTCAGAGAGTGACAGAGTGTGTCAGAGAGTGTCAGAGAGTGTCAGAGTGTGTCAGAGAGTGTCAGAGAGTGACAGAGTGTGTCAGAGAGCGTCAGAGAGTGTCAAAGAGTGCCAGAGTGTGTCAGAGAGTATCAGAGAGTGTCAGAGAGTTTCTGAGAGTGTAGGAGAGTTTCTGAGAGTATCTGAGAGTATCTGAGAGTGTCTGAGAGTGTCAGAGTGTGTCAGAGAGTGTCAAAGAGTGACAGAGTGTTTCAGAGAATGTCAGAGAGTGTCAGAGAGTTTCTGAGAGTGTCTGAGAGATTCAGAGAGTGACAGAGAGTGTCAGAGATTGTCAGAGAGTGTCAGAGAGTTTCTGAGAGTGTCAGAGCGTGTCAGAGAGTGTCAAAGAGTGACAGAGTGTGTCAGAGAGTGACAGTGTCTGAGAGTGTCAGAGAGTGTCAGAGAGTGTCAGAGAGTGACAGAGTGTGTCAGAGAGTGTCAGAGAGTGTCAGTGAGTGTCAGAGTGTGTCAGAGAGTGTCAAAAAGTGACAGAGTATGCCAGAGAGTGTCGGCGAGTTTCTGAGAGTTTCTGACAGTGTCAGAGATTTTCTGAGAGTATCTGAGAATGTCTGAGAGTGTCAGAGTGTGTCAGAGAGTGTCAGAGTGTGCCAGAGAGTGTCTGAGAGTGTCAGAGAGTGTCAGCGAGTTTCTGAGATTGTCCGCGATTGTCAGAGAGTGTCAGTGAGTGTCAGAGAGTTTCTGAGAGTGTCAGAGAATGTCAGATAGTTTCAGAGATTTTCTGAGAATGTCAGAGAGTGTCAGAGTGTGACAGAGAGCGTCAGAGAAATTCAGAGAGTGTCAGAGAGTGTCAGAGAGTTTCTGAGAGTGTCAGAGTGTGTCAGAGAGTATCAGAGAGTGTCAGAGAGTTTCTGAGAGTGTCAGAGAGTTTCTGAGAGTATCAGAGAGTGTCTGAGAGTGTCAGAGTGAGTCAGAGAGTGTCAAAGAGTGACAGAGTGTGTCAGAGAGTGACAGAGAGTGTCTGAGAGTGTCTGAGTGTGTCAGAGAGTGTCAGAGAGTGACAGAGTGTGTCAGAGAGTGTCAGAGAGTGTCAGAGTGTGTCAGAGAGTGTCAGAGAGTGACAGAGTGTGTCAGAGAGCGTCAGAGAGTGTCAAAGAGTGCCAGAGTGTGTCAGAGAGTATCAGAGAGTGTCAGAGAGTTTCTGAGAGTGTCAGAGAGTTTCTGAGAGTATCTGAGAGTATCTGAGAGTGTCTGAGAGTGTCAGAGTGTGTCAGAGAGTGTCAAAGAGTGACAGAGTGTTTCAGAGAATGTCAGAGAGTGTCAGAGAGTTTCTGAGAGTGTCTGAGAGATTCAGAGAGTGACAGAGAGTGTCAGAGATTGTCAGAGAGTGTCAGAGAGTTTCTGAGAGTGTCAGAGCGTGTCAGAGAGTGTCAAAGAGTGACAGAGTGTGTCAGAGAGTGACAGTGTCTGAGAGTGTCAGAGAGTGTCAGAGAGTGTCAGAGAGTGACAGAGTGTGTCAGAGAGTGTCAGAGAGTGTCAGTGAGTGTCAGAGTGTGTCAGAGAGTGTCAAAAAGTGACAGAGTATGCCAGAGAGTGTCGGCGAGTTTCTGAGAGTTTCTGACAGTGTCAGAGATTTTCTGAGAGTATCTGAGAATGTCTGAGAGTGTCAGAGTGTGTCAGAGAGTGTCAGAGTGTGCCAGAGAGTGTCTGAGAGTGTCAGAGAGTGTCAGCGAGTTTCTGAGATTGTCCGCGATTGTCAGAGAGTGTCAGTGAGTGTCAGAGAGTTTCTGAGAGTGTCAGAGAATGTCAGATAGTTTCAGAGATTTTCTGAGAATGTCAGAGAGTGTCAGAGTGTGACAGAGAGCGTCAGAGAAATTCAGAGAGTGTCAGAGAGTGTCAGAGAGTTTCTGAGAGTGTCAGAGTGTGTCAGAGAGTATCAGAGAGTGTCAGAGAGTTTCTGAGAGTGTCAGAGAGTTTCTGAGAGTATCAGAGAGTGTCTGAGAGTGTCAGAGTGAGTCAGAGAGTGTCAAAGAGTGACAGAGTGTGTCAGAGAGTGACAGAGAGTGTCTGAGAGTGTCTGAGTGTGTCAGAGAGTGTCAGAGAGTGACAGAGTGTGTCAGAGAGTGTCAGAGAGTGTCAGAGTGTGTCAGAGAGTGTCAGAGAGTGACAGAGTGTGTCAGAGAGCGTCAGAGAGTGTCAAAGAGTGCCAGAGTGTGTCAGAGAGTATCAGAGAGTGTCAGAGAGTTTCTGAGAGTGTCAGAGAGTTTCTGAGAGTATCTGAGAGTATCTGAGAGTGTCTGAGAGTGTCAGAGTGTGTCAGAGAGTGTCAAAGAGTGACAGAGTGTTTCAGAGAATGTCAGAGAGTGTCAGAGAGTTTCTGAGAGTGTCTTAGAGATTCAGAGAGTGACAGAGAGTGTCAGAGATTGTCAGAGAGTGTCAGAGAGTTTCTGAGAGTGTCAGAGCGTGTCAGAGAGTGTCAAAGAGTGACAGAGTGTGTCAGAGAGTGACAGAGAGTGTCTGAGAGTGTCAGAGAGTGTCAGAGAGTGTCAGAGAGTGACAGAGTGTGTCAGAGAGTGTCAGAGAGTGTCAGTGAGTGTCAGAGTGTGTCAGAGAGTGTCAAAAAGTGACAGAGTATGCCAGAGAGTGTCGGCGAGTTTCTGAGAGTTTCTGACAGTGTCAGAGATTTTCTGAGAGTATCTGAGAATGTCTGAGAGTGTCAGAGTGTGTCAGAGAGTGTCAGAGTGTGCCAGAGAGTGTCTGAGAGTGTCAGAGAGTGTCAGCGAGTTTCTGAGATTGTCCGCGATTGTCAGAGAGTGTCAGAGAGTTTCTGAGAGTGTCAGAGAATGTCAGATAGTTTCAGAAAGTGTCAGAGAGTTTCTGAGAGTGTCAGAGAATGTCAGAGAGTGTCAGAGATTTTCTGAGAGTGTCAGAGAGTGTCAGAGTGTGACAGAGAGCGTCAGAGAATTTCAGAGAGTGTCAGAGAGTGTCAGAGAGTTTCTGAGAGTGTCAGAGTGTGTCAGAGAGTATCAGAGAGTGTCAGAGAGTTTCTGAGAGTGTCAGAGAGTTTCTGAGAGTATCAGAGAGTGTCTGAGAGTGTCAGAGTGAGTCAGAGAGTGTCAGAGAGTGACAGAGTGTGTCAGAGAGTGTCAGAGAGTGTCAGAGAGTTTCTGAGAGTGTCTGAGAGAGTCAGAGTGTGACAGAGAGTGTCAGAGATTGTCAGAGTGTGTCAGAGAGTTTCTGAGAGTGTCAGAGCATGTCAGAGAGTGTCAAAGAGTGACAGAGTGTGTCAGAGAGTGACAGAGAGTGTCTGAGAGTGTCTGAGTGTGTCAGAGAGTGTCAGAGAGTGACAGAGTGTGTCGGAGAGTGTCAGAGAGTGTCAGAGAGTGTCAGAGAGTGTCAGAGTGTGTCAGAGAGTGTCAGAGACTGACAGAGTGTGTCAGAGAGTGTCAGAGAGTTTCTGAGAGTGTCTGAGAGAGTCAGAGAGTGACAGAGAGTGTCAGAGAGTGTCAGAGAGTGTCAGAGAGTTTCTGAGAGTGTCAGAGAATGTCAGAGAGTGCCAATAAGTGACAGAGTGTGCCAGAGAGTGTCGGCGAGTTTCTGAGAGTTTCTGAGAGTGTCAGAGAGTTTCTGAGAGTTTCTGAGAGTATCTGAGAGTGTCTGAGAGTGTCCGAGTGTGTCAGAAAGTTTCAGAGAGTTTCTGAGAGTATCTGAGAGTGTCTGAGAGTGTAAGAGTGTGTCAGAGAGTGTCAGAGAGTGACAGAGTGTGTCAGAGAGTGTCAGAGAGTTTCTGAGAGTGTCTGAGAGAGTCAGAGAGTGACAGAGAGTTTCTGAGAGTGTCAGAGAATGTCAGAGAGTGTCAAAGATTGACAGATTGTGCCAGAGAGTGTCGGCGAGTTTCTGAGAGTGTCTGAGAGTGTCACACAGTGTCAGAGAGTTTCTCAGAGTATCAGAGAGAGACAGAGTGTGTCAGAGAGTGTCAGAGAGGGTCTGAGAGTGTCAGAGAGTTTCTGAGAGTGTCTGAGAGTGTCAGAAAGTGTCAGAGAGTTTCTGAGAGTGTCAGAGAATGTCAGAGAGTGTCAGAGAGTGACAGAGTGTGTCAGAGAGTGTCAGAGAGGGTCAGAGAGTATCAGAGATTTTCTGAGAGTGTCAGAGTGTGTCAAAGAGTGACAGAGAGTGACAGAGTGTGTCAGAGAGTGTCAGAGAGTGTCAGAGTGTGTCAGAGAGTGTCAGAGAGTGACAGAGTGTGTCAGAGTGTCAGAGAGTGTCAGAGTGTGTCAGAGAGTGTCAGAGAGTGCCAGAGTGTGTCAGAGAGTATCAGAGAGTGTCAGAGAGTTTCTGAGAGTGTCAGAGAGTTTCTGAGAGTATCTGAGAGTGTCTGAGAGTATCTGACAGTGTCTGAGAGTGTCAGAGTGTGTCAGAGAGTGTCAAAGAGTGACAGAGTGTTTCAGAGAATGTCAGAGAGTGTCAGAGAGTGTCAGAGTGTTTCTGAGAGTGTCTGAGAGAGTCAGAGAGTGACAGAGAGTGTCAGAGATTGTCAGAGAGTGTCAGAGAGTTTCTGAGAGTGTCAGAGCGTGTCATAGAGTGTCAAAGAGTGACAGAGTGTGTCAGAGAGTGACAGAGAGTGTCTGAGAGTGTCAGAGAGTGTCAGAGAGTGTCAGAGAGTGACAGAGTGTGTCAGAGAGTGTCAGAGAGTGTCAGTGAGTGTCAGAGTGTGTCAGAGAGTGTCAAAAAGTGACAGAGTATGCCAGAGAGTGTCGGCGAGTTTCTGAGAGTTTCTGACAGTGTCAGAGATTTTCTGAGAGTATCTGAGAATGTCTGAGAGTGTCAGAGTGTGTCAGAGAGTGTCAGAGTGTGCCAGAGAGTGTCTGAGAGTGTCAGAGAGTGTCAGCGAGTTTCTGAGATTGTCCGCGATTGTCAGAGAGTGTCAGAGAGTTTCTGAGAGTGTCAGAGAATGTCAGATAGTTTCAGAAAGTGTCAGAGAGTTTCTGAGAGTGTCAGAGAATGTCAGAGAGTGTCAGAGATTTTCTGAGAGTGTCAGAGAGTGTCAGAGTGTGACAGAGAGCGTCAGAGAATTTCAGAGAGTGTCAGAGAGTGTCAGAGAGTTTCTGAGAGTGTCAGAGTGTGTCAGAGAGTATCAGAGAGTGTCAGAGAGTTTCTGAGAGTGTCAGAGAGTTTCTGAGAGTATCAGAGAGTGTCTGAGAGTGTCAGAGTGAGTCAGAGAGTGTCAGAGAGTGACAGAGTGTGTCAGAGAGTGTCAGAGAGTGTCAGAGAGTTTCTGAGAGTGTCTGAGAGAGTCAGAGTGTGACAGAGAGTGTCAGAGATTGTCAGAGTGTGTCAGAGAGTTTCTGAGAGTGTCAGAGCATGTCAGAGAGTGTCAAAGAGTGACAGAGTGTGTCAGAGAGTGACAGAGAGTGTCTGAGAGTGTCTGAGTGTGTCAGAGAGTGTCAGAGAGTGACAGAGTGTGTCGGAGAGTGTCAGAGAGTGTCAGAGAGTGTCAGAGAGTGTCAGAGTGTGTCAGAGAGTGTCAGAGACTGACAGAGTGTGTCAGAGAGTGTCAGAGAGTTTCTGAGAGTGTCTGAGAGAGTCAGAGAGTGACAGAGAGTGTCAGAGAGTGTCAGAGAGTGTCAGAGAGTTTCTGAGAGTGTCAGAGAATGTCAGAGAGTGCCAATAAGTGACAGAGTGTGCCAGAGAGTGTCGGCGAGTTTCTGAGAGTTTCTGAGAGTGTCAGAGAGTTTCTGAGAGTTTCTGAGAGTATCTGAGAGTGTCTGAGAGTGTCCGAGTGTGTCAGAAAGTTTCAGAGAGTTTCTGAGAGTATCTGAGAGTGTCTGAGAGTGTAAGAGTGTGTCAGAGAGTGTCAGAGAGTGACAGAGTGTGTCAGAGAGTGTCAGAGAGTTTCTGAGAGTGTCTGAGAGAGTCAGAGAGTGACAGAGAGTTTCTGAGAGTGTCAGAGAATGTCAGAGAGTGTCAAAGATTGACAGATTGTGCCAGAGAGTGTCGGCGAGTTTCTGAGAGTGTCTGAGAGTGTCACACAGTGTCAGAGAGTTTCTCAGAGTATCAGAGAGAGACAGAGTGTGTCAGAGAGTGTCAGAGAGGGTCTGAGAGTGTCAGAGAGTTTCTGAGAGTGTCTGAGAGTGTCAGAAAGTGTCAGAGAGTTTCTGAGAGTGTCAGAGAATGTCAGAGAGTGTCAGAGAGTGACAGAGTGTGTCAGAGAGTGTCAGAGAGGGTCAGAGAGTATCAGAGATTTTCTGAGAGTGTCAGAGTGTGTCAAAGAGTGACAGAGAGTGACAGAGTGTGTCAGAGAGTGTCAGAGAGTGTCAGAGTGTGTCAGAGAGTGTCAGAGAGTGACAGAGTGTGTCAGAGTGTCAGAGAGTGTCAGAGTGTGTCAGAGAGTGTCAGAGAGTGCCAGAGTGTGTCAGAGAGTATCAGAGAGTGTCAGAGAGTTTCTGAGAGTGTCAGAGAGTTTCTGAGAGTATCTGAGAGTGTCTGAGAGTATCTGACAGTGTCTGAGAGTGTCAGAGTGTGTCAGAGAGTGTCAAAGAGTGACAGAGTGTTTCAGAGAATGTCAGAGAGTGTCAGAGAGTGTCAGAGTGTTTCTGAGAGTGTCTGAGAGAGTCAGAGAGTGACAGAGAGTGTCAGAGATTGTCAGAGAGTGTCAGAGAGTTTCTGAGAGTGTCAGAGCGTGTCATAGAGTGTCAAAGAGTGACAGAGTGTGTCAGAGAGTGACAGAGAGTGTCTGAGAGTGACAGAGTGTGTCAGAGAGTGTCAGAGAATGTCAGAGAGTGTCAGAGATTTTCTGAGAGTCTCAGAGAGTGTCAGAGTGTGACAGAGAGTGTCAGAGAATTTCAGAGAGTGTCAGAGAGTGTCAGAGAGTTTCTGAGAGTGTCAGAGTCTGTCAGAGAGTATCAGAGAGTGTCAGAGAGTTTCTGAGAGTGTCAGAGAGTTTCTGAGAGTATCAGAGAGTGTCTGAGAGTGTCAGAGTGAGTCAGAGAGTGTCAGAGAGTGACAGAGTGTGTCAGAGAGTGACAGAGAGTGTCAGAGATTGTCAGAGTGTGTCAGAGAGTTTCTGAGAGTGTCATAGCATGTCAGAGAGTGTCAAAGAGTGACAGAGTGTGTCAGAGAGTGACAGAGAGTGTCTGAGAGTGTCTGAGTGTGTCAGAGAGTGTCAGAGAGTGACAGAGTGTGTCAGAGAGTGTCAGAGAGTGTCAGAGAGTGTCAGAGTGTGTCAGAGAGTGTCAGAGAGTGACAGAGTGTGTCAGAGAGTGTCAGAGAGTTTCTGAGAGTGTCTGAGAGAGTCAGAGAGTGACAGAGAGTGTCAGAGAGTGTCAGAGAGTGTCAGAGAGTTTCTGAGAGTGTCAGAGAATGTCAGAGAGTGCCAATAAGTGACAGAGTGTGCCAGAGAGTGTCGGCGAGTTTCTGAGAGTTTCTGAGAGTGTCAGAGAGTTTCTGAGAGTATCTGAGAGTGTCTGAGAGTGTCCGAGTGTGTCAGAGAGTTTCAGAGAGTGACAGAGTGTGTCAGAGAGTGTCAGAGAGAGTCAGAGAGTGTCAGAGTGTGTCAGAGAGTGTCAGAGAGTCAGAGAGTTTCTGAGAGTATCTGAGAGTGTCTGAGAGTGTCAGAGTGTGTCAGAGAGTGTCAGAGAGTGACAGAGTGTGTCAGAGAGTGTCAGAGAGTTTCTGAGAGTGTCTGAGAGAGTCAGAGAGTGACAGAGAGTTTCTGAGAGTGTCAGAGAATGTCAGAGAGTGTCAGAGAGTCAGAGAGTTTCTGAGAGTATCTGAGAGTGTCTGAGAGTGTCAGAGTGTGTCAGAGAGTGTCAGAGAGTGACAGAGTGTGCCAGAGAGTGTCGGCGAGTTTCTGAGAGTGTCTGAGAGTGTCACACAGTGTCAGAGAGTTTCTCAGAGTATCAGAGAGAGACAGAGTGTGTCAGAGAGTGTCAGAGAGGGTCTGAGAGTGTCAGAGAGTTTCTGAGAGTGTCTGAGAGTGTCAGAAAGTGTCAGAGAGTTTCTGAGAGTGTCAGAGAATGTCAGAGAGTGTCAGAGAGTGACAGAGTGTGTCAGAGAGTCTCAGAGAGGGTCAGAGAGTATCAGAGATTTTCTGAGAGTGTCAGTGTGTGTCAAAGAGTGACAGAGAGTGACAGAGTGTGTCAGAGAGTGTCAGAGAGTGTCAGAGTGTGTCAGAGAGTGTCAGAGAGTGTCAGAGTGTGTCAGAGAGTGTCAGAGAGTGCCAGAGTGTGTCAGAGAGTATCAGAGAGTGTCAGAGAGTTTCTGAGAGTGTCAGAGAGTTTCTGAGAGTATCTGAGAGTATCTGAGAGTATCTGAGAGTGTCTGAGAGTGTCAGAGTGTGTCAGAGAGTGTCAAAGAGTGACAGAGTGTTTCAGAGAATGTCAGAGAGTGTCAGAGAGTGTCAGAGAGTTTCTGAGTGTCTGAGAGAGTCAGAGAGTGACAGAGAGTGTCAGAGATTGTCAGAGAGTGTCAGAGAGATTCTGAGAGTGTCAGAGCGTGTCAGAGAGCGTCAAAGAGTGACAGAGTGTGTCAGAGAGTGACAGAGAGTGTCTGAGAGTGACAGAGTGTGTCAGAGAGTGTCAGAGAGTGTCAGTGAGTGTCAGAGTGTGTCAGAGAGTGTCAAAAAGTGACAGAGTATGCCAGAGAGTGTCGGCGAGTTTCTGAGAGTTTCTGACAGTGTCAGAGAGTTTCTGAGAGTATCTGAGAATGTCTGAGAGTGTCAGAGTGTGTCAGAGAGTGTCAGAGAGTGTCAGAGAGTTTCTGAGAGTATCAGAGAGTGACAGACTGTGTCAGAGAGTGTCAGAGAGGGTCTGAGAGTGTCAGTGTGTCAGAGAGTGTCAGAGAGTGACAAAGTGTGTCAGAGTGTGTCAGAGAGTGTCAGAGAGTGTCAGAGAGTTTCTGAGAGTGTCTGAGAGAGTCAGAGACTGACAGACAGTGTCAGAGATTGTCAGAGAGCGTCAGAGAGTTTCTGAGAGAGTCAGAGAATGTCAGAGAGTGTCAAAAAGTGACAGAGTGTGCCAGAGAGTGTCGGCGAGTTTCTGAGAGTTTCTGAGAGTTTCTGAGAGTGTCAGAGTGTGTCAGAGAGTGTCAGAGAGTGACAGAGTGTGTCAGGGGGTGTCCGAGATTGTCAGAGAGTATCAGAGAGTTTCTGAGAGTGTCTGAGAGTGTCAGAGAGTGACAGAGAGAGAGACAGAGTGTGTCAGAGAGTGAAATAGAGTGTCTGAGAGTGTCAGAGTGTCTGAGAGTGTCAGAGAGTGTCAGAGAGTTTCTGAGAGTGTCAGAGAGTGTCAGAGAGTTTCTGAGAGTGTCAGAGAGTGACAGAGTGTGTCAGAGAGTTTCAGAGAGGGTCTGAGAGTGTCAGAGTGTGTCTGAGTTTGTCAGAGAGTGTCAGAGAGTTTCAGAAAGAGTCAGAGAGTTTCTGAGATTGTCTGGGAGTGTCTGAGAGTGTCAGAGAGTGTCACAGAGTTTCTGACAGTGTATGAGAGTGTCAGAGAGTGTCACAGAGTGTCAGAGAGTGTCAGAAAGTGGCAGATAGTTTCTGAGAGTGTCAGAGAATGTCAGAGAGTGTCAGAGAGTGACAGAGAGTATCAGAGAGGCTCAGAGAGTGTCAGAGAGTTTCTGAGCGTGTCAGAGAGTGTCAGAGAGTGTCAGAGAGCATCTGAGAGTGTCACAGTGTGTCGGAGTGTGTCAGAGAGTGACAGAGTGTGTCAGAGAGTGACAGAGAGTATCAGAGAGGCTCAGAGAGTGTCAGAGAGTTTCTGAGAGTGTCAGAGAGTGTCAGAGAGTATCAGAGTGTGTCAGAGACTATCAGAGGGTGTCAGAGAGTTTCTGAGAGTGTCAGAGCGTGTCAGAGAGTGTCAAAGAGTGACAGAGTGTGTCAGAGAGTGACAGAGAGTGTCTGAGAATGTCAGAGAGTGTCAGAGAGTGTCAGAGAGTGACAGAGTGTGTCAGAGTGTGTCAGAGAGAGTCAGTGAGTGTCAGAGTGTGTCAGAGAGTGTCAAATAGTGACAGAGTGTGCCAGAGAGTTTCGGCGAGTTTCTGAGAGTTTCTGACAGTGTCAGAGAGTTTCTGAGAGTATCTGAAAATGTCTGAGAGTGTCAGAGTGTGTCAGAGAGTGTCAGAGAGTGTCAGAGAGTTTCTGAGAGTATCAGAGAGTGACAGACTGCGTCAGAGAGTGTCAGAGAGGGTCTGAGAGTGTCAGTGTGTCAGAGATTGTCAGAGAGCGACAGAGTGTGTCAGAGTGTGTCAGAGAGTGTCAGAGAGTGTTAGAGAGTTTCTGAGAGTGTCTGAGAGAGTCAGAGAGTGACAGAGAGTGTCAGAGATTGTCAGAGAGTGTCAGAGAGTTTCTGAGAGAGTCAGAGAATGTCAGAGAGTGTCAAAAAGTGACAGAGTGTGTCAGGGAGTGTCAGAGAGGGTCAGAGAGTATCAGAGAGTTTCTGAGTGTGTCAGAGTGTGTCTGAGAGTGTTAGAGAGTTTCTGAGAGTGTCTGAGAGAGTCAGAGAGTGACAGAGGGTATCAGAGATTGTCAGAGAGTGTCGGCGAGTTTCTGAGAGTTTCTGAGAGTATCTGAGAGTGTCTGAGAGTGTCAGAGTGTGCCAGAGAGTGTCAGAGAGTGTCTGAGAGATTCTGAGAGTATCAGAGAGTGACAGACTGTGTCAGAGAGTGTCAGAGAGGGTCTGAGAGTGTCAGAAAGTGTCAAAGAGTTTCTGAGAGAGTCAGAGAATGTCAGAGAGTGTCAGAGAGTGACAGAGTGTGTCAGGGAGTGTCAGAGAGGGTCAGAGAGTATCAGAGAGTTTCTGAGTGTGTCAGAGTGTGTCTGAGAGTGTCAGAGAGAGACAGAGTGTGTCAGAGAGTGAAATAGAGTGTCTGAGAGTGTCAGAGTGTCTGAGAGTGTCAGAGAGTGTCAGAGAGTTTCTGAGAGTGTCAGAGAGTGTCAGAGAGTGTCAGAGAGTGTCAGAGAGTTTCTGAGAGTGTCAGAGAGTGACAGAGTGTGTCAGAGAGTTTCAGAGAGTGTCTGAGAGTGTCAGAGTGTGTCGGAGTTTGTCAGAGAGTGTCAGAGAGTTTCAGAAAGAGTCAGAGAGTTTCTGAGAGTGTCTGGGAGTGTCTGAGAGTGTCAGAGAGTGTCACAGAGTTTCTGACAGTGTATGAGAGTGTCAGAGAGTGTCACAGAGTGTCAGAGAGTGTCAGAAAGTGGCAGATAGTTTCTGAGAGTGTCAGAGAATGTCAGAGAGTGTCAGAGAGTGACAGAGAGTATCAGAGAGGGTCAGAGAGTGTCAGAGAGTTTCTGATAGTGTCAGAGAGTGTCAGAGAGTGTCAGAGAGCATCTGAGAGTGTCACAGTGCGTCGGAGAGTGTCAGAGAGTGACAGAGTGTGTCAGAGAGTGACAGAGAGTATCAGAGAGGCTCAGAGAGTGTCAGAGAGTTTCTGAGAGTGTCAGAGATTGTCAGAGAGTATCAGAGTGTGTCAGAGACTATCAGAGGGTGTCAGAGAGTTTCTGAGAGTGTCAGAGTGTGTCAGAGAGTGTCAGAGAGTGCCAGTGTGTGTCAGAGAGTTTCTGAGAGTGTCAGAGCGTGTCAGAGAGTGTCAAATAGTGACAGAGTGTGTCAGAGAGTGACAGAGAGTGTCTGAGAGTGTCAGAGAGTGTCAGAGAGTCTCAGAGAGTGACAGAGTGTGTCAGAGAGTGTCAGAGAGTGTCAGTGAGTGTCAGAGTGTTTCAGAGAGTGTCAAAAAGTGACAGAGTGTGCCAGAGAGTTTTGGCGAGTTTCTGAGAGTTTCTGACAGTGTCAGAGAGTTTCTGAGATTATCTGAGAATGTCTGAGAGTGTCAGAGTGTGTCAGAGAGTGTCAGAGAGTGTCAGAGAGTTTCTGAGACTATCAGAGAGTGACAGACTGTGTCAGAGAGTGTCAGAGAGGGTCTGAGAGTGTCAGTGTGTCAGAGATTGTCAGAGAGTGACAGAGTGTGTCAGAGAGTGTCAGAGAGTGTTAGAGAGTTTCTGAGAGTGTCTGAGAGAGTCAGAGAGTGACAGAGAGTGTCAGAGATTGTCAGAGAGTGTCGGCGAGTTTCTGAGAGTTTCTCAGAGTATCTTAGAGTGTCTGAGAGTGTCAGAGTGTGTCAGAGAGTGTCAGAGAGTGTCTGAGAGATTCTGAGAGTATCAGAGAGTGACAGACTGTGTCAGAGAGTGTCAGAGAGGGTCTGAGAGTGTCAGAAAGTGTCAGAGAGTTTCTGAGAGAGTCAGAGAATGTAAGAGAGTGTCATAGAGTGACAGAGTGTGTCAGGGAGTGTCAGAGAGGGTCAGAGATTATCAGAGAGTTTCTGAGTGTGTCAGAGTGTGTCTGAGAGTGTCAGAGAGAGTCTGAGAATGTCAGAGAGTGTCAGAGAGTGTCTGAGCGTGTCAGAGAGTGTCAGAGAGTGTCAGACAGTTTCTGAGAGTGTCAGAGTGTGTCACAGACTGACAGTGTGTGTTAGAGTGTGTCAGAGAGTGTCCGAGAGTGTCAGAGAGTTTCTGAGAGTTTATGTGAGTGTCAGAGAGTGTCAGAGAGGTTCTGAGAGTGTCTGAGAGTTTCAGATTGTCACAAAGTGTCAGAGAGTGTCTGAACGTGTCAGAGAGTTTCTGAGAGTGTCTGAGAGTGAGAGAGATTGTCAGAGATTGTCAGAGAGTGTCTGAGAGTGTCAGAGAGTGTCAGAGCGTGACATAGAGTGTCAGAGAATGTCAGAGAGTGTCAGAGCGTTTCTGAGAGTGTCAGAGTGTGTCAGAGAGTGTCAGAGAGGGTCTGAGAGTGTCAGTGTGTCAGAGATTGTCAGAGAGTGACAGAGTGTGTCAGAGAGTGTCAGAGAGTGTTAGAGAGTTTCTGAGAGTGTCTGAGAGAGTCAGAGAGTGACAGAGAGTGTCAGAGATTGTCAGAGAGTGTCAGAGAGTTTCTGAGAGAGTCAGAGAATGTCAGAGAGTGTCAAAAAGTGACAGAGTGTGTCAGGGAGTGTCAGAGAGGGTCAGAGAGTATCAGAGAGTTTCTGAGTGTGTCAGAGTGTGTCTGAGAGTGTTAGAGAGTTTCTGAGAGTGTCTGAGAGAGTCAGAGAGTGACAGAGAGTGTCAGAGATTGTCAGAGAGTGTCGGCGAGTTTCTGAGAGTTTCTGAGAGTATCTGAGAGTGTCTGAGAGTGTCAGAGTGTGTCAGAGAGTGTCAGAGAGTGTCTGAGAGATTCTGAGAGTATCAGAGAGTGACAGACTGTGTCAGAGAGTGTCAGAGAGGGTCTGAGAGTGTCAGAAAGTGTCAGAGAGTTTCTGAGAGAGTCAGAGAATGTCAGAGAGTGTCAAGAGAGTGACAGAGTGTGTCAGGGAGTGTCAGAGAGGGTCAGAGAGTATCAGAGAGCTTCTGAGTGTGTCAGAGTGTGTCTGAGAGTGTCAGAGAGAGTCTGAGAATGTCAGAGAATGATAGAGAGTTTCTGAGAGTGTCAGAGAGTGACAGAGTGTGTCAGAGAGTTTCAGAAAGTGTCAGAGAGTTTCTGAGAGTGTCTGAGAGTGTCAGAGAGTGTCACAGAGTTTCTGACAGTGTATGAGAGTGTCAGAGAGTGACACAGAGTGTCAGAGAGTGTCAGAAAGTGTCAGATAGTTTGTGCGAGTGTCAGAGAATGTCAGAGAGTGTCAGAGAGTGACAGAGTGTGCAGAGAGAGTCAGAGAGTGTCAGAGAGTTTCTGAGATTGTCACAGTGTGTCAGAGAATGCCAGTGAGTGACAGAGTGTGTCAGGGAGTGACAGAGAGTTTCTGAGAGTGTCAGAGAGTGTCAGAGAGTGACAGAGTGTGTCAGAGACTATCAGAGAGTGTCAGAGAGCTTCTGAGAGTGTCAGAGTGTGTCAGACAGTGTCAGAGAGTGCCAGAGTTTGTCAGAGAGTATCAGAGAGTGTCAGAGGGTGTCAGAGAGTTTCTGAGAGTGTCAGAGTGTGTCACAGAGTGACAGTGTGTGTCAGAGTGTGTCAGAGAGTGTCTGAGCGTGTCAGAGAGTGTCAGAGATTTTCTGAGAGTGTCAGAGTGTGTCACAGAGTGACAGTGTGTGTCAGAGTGTGTCAGAGAGTGTCCGAGTGTGTCAGACAGTTTCTGAGAGTTTATGTGAGTGTCAGAGAGTGTCAGAGAGATTCTGAGAGTGTCTGAGAGTTTCAGATTGTCACAGTGTGTCAGAGAGTGTCTGAACGTGTCAGAGAGTTTCTGAGAGTGTCTGAGAGTGAGAGAGATTGTCAGAGATTGTCAGAGAGTGTCTGAGAGTGTCAGAGAGTGTCAGAGCGTGACATAGAGTGTCAGAGAATGTCAGAGAGTGTCAGAGAGATTCTAAGAGTGTCAGAGTGTGTCAGAGAGTGTCAGAAAGTGACAGAGAGAGACAGAGTGTGTCAGAGAGTGACAGAGAGTATCAGAGAGGGTCAGAGATTGTCAGAGAGTTTCTGAGAGTGTCAGAGAGTGACAGAGTGTGTCAGAGACTGTCAGAGTTTGTCAGAGAGTGTCAGAGAATGCCAGAGAGCATTAGAGAGTTTCTGAGAGTGTCTGAGAGTGTCAGAGAGTGACAGAGAGTGACAGAGAGTGACAGAGGGTGTCAGAGAGTTTCTAAGAGTGTCAGAGTGTGTCAGAGAGTGTCAGAGAGTGTCAGAGAGTGTCAGAGAGAGACAGAGTGTGTCAGAGAGTGAAATAGAGTGTCTGAGAGTGTCAGAGAGTGTCAGAGAGTTTCTGAGAGTGTCAGAGAGTTTCTGAGAGTGTCAGAGAGTGACAGAATGTGTCAGAGAGTTTCAGAGAGGGTCTGAGAGTATCAGAGTGTGTCTGAGAGTGTCAGAGTGTGTCAGAGAGTTTCAGAAAGTGTCAGAGAGTTTCTGAGAGTGTTTGGGAGTGTCAGAGAGTGTCAGAGAGTGTCAGAGAGTTTCTGACAGTGTCTGAGAGTGTCAGAGAGTGTCTGAGAGTGTCAGAGAGTGTCAGAGAGTTTCTGAGAGTGTCAGAGAATGATAGAGAGTTTCTGAGAGTGTCAGAGAGTGACAGAGTGTGTCAGAGAGTTTCAGAGAGATTCTGAGAGTGTCAGAGTGTGTCTGAGTTTGTCAGGGTGTGTCAGAGAGTTTCAGAAAGTGTCAGAGAGTTTCTGAGAGTGTCTGAGAGTGTGTGAGAGTGTCAGAGAGTGTCACAGAGTTTCTGACAGTGTATGAGAGTGTCAGAGAGTGTCACAGAGTGTCAGAGAGTGTCAGATAGTTTCTGCGAGTGTCAGGGAATGTCAGAGAGTGTCAGAGAGTGACAGAGTGTGTCAGAGAGAGTCAGAGAGTGTCAGAGAGTGTCTGAGAGTGTCACAGTGTGTCAGAGAGTGTCAGAGAGTGACAGAGTGAGTCAGAGAGTGACAGAGAGTATCAGAGAGGGTCAGAGAGTGTCAGAGAGTTTCTGAGAGTGTCAGAGAGTGTCAGAGAGTGACAGAGTGTGTCAGAGACTATCAGAGCGTGTCAGAGAGTTTCTGAGAGTGTCAGAGTGTGTCACAGAGTGACAGAGTGTGTCAGAGACTGTCAGAGAGAGTCAGAGAGTGTCAGAGCGTGTCAGAGAGTGTCAGAGAGTGCCAGAGTGTGTCAGAGAGTATCAGAGAGTGTCAGAGAGTTTCTGAGAATGTCAGAGTGTGTCAGAGAGTGTCAGAGAGTGACAGAGTCTGTCAGAGAGTGTCTGAGAGTGTCAGAGAGTGTCAGAGAGTTTCTGAGAGTGTCTGAGAGTGTCTGAGATTGTCAGAGTGTGTCAGAGAGTGTCAGAGAGTGACAGAGTCTTTCAGAGAGTGTCAGAGAGCGACAGAGAGTATCAGAGAGGGTCAGAGAGTGTCAGAGAGTGTCAGAGAGTGACAGAGTGTGTCAGAGACTATCAGAGAGTGTCAGAGAGTTTCTGAGAGTGTCAGAGTGTGTCACAGAGTGACAGAGTGTATCAGAGACTGTCAGAGAGAGTCAGAGAGTGTCAGAGCGTGTCAGAGAGTGTCAGAGAGTGCCAGAGTGTGTCAGAGAGTATCAGAGAGTGTCAGAGAGTTTCTGAGAATGTCAGAGTGTGTCAGAGAGTGTCAGAGAGTGACAGAGTCTGTCAGAGAGTGTCTGAGAGTATCAGAGAGTGTCAGAGAGTTTCTGAGAGTGTCTGAGAGTGTCTGAATTTGTCAGAGTGTGTCAGAGAGTGTCAGAGAGTGACAGAGTGTGTCAGAGAGTGTCAGAGAGTGTCAGAGAGTGTCAGAGAGTTTCTGAGAGTGTCTGAGAGTATCTGAGAGTGTCTGAGAGTGTCAGAGAGTGTCTGAGAGTGTCAGAGAGTTTCTGAGAATGTCAGAGAATGATAGAGAGTTTCTGAGAGTGTCAGAGAGTGACAGAGTGTGTCACAGAGTTTCAGAGAGGGTCTGAGATTGTCAGAGTGTGTCTGAGTTTGTCAGAGTGTGTCAGAGAGTTTCAGAGTGTGTCAGAGAGTTTCTGAGAGTGTCTGAGAGTGTCTGAGTGTGTCTGAGAGTGTCACAGTGTGTCAGAGAGTGTCAGAGAGTGACAGAGTGTGTCAGAGACTATCAGAGAGTTTCAGAGAGTTTCTGAGAGTGTCAGAGAGTTTCTGAGAGTGTCAGAGAGTGCCAGAGTGTGTCAGAGAGTATCAGAGAGTGTCAGAGAGTTTCTGAGAATGTCAGAGTGTGTCACAGAGCGACAGAGTGTGTCAGAGACTGTCAGAGAGAGTCAGAGTGTGTCAGAGCGTCTCAGAGAGTGTCAGAGAGTGACAGAGTCTGTCAGAGAGTGTCTGAGAGTGTCAGAGAGTGTCTGAGAGTGTCTGAGAGTGTCTGAGATTGTCAGAGTTTGTCAGAGAGTGTCAGAGAGTGACAGAGTGTGTCAGAGGGTGTCAGAGAGTGTCAGAGAGTGTCAGAGAGTTTCTGAGAGTGTCTGAGAGTGTCTGAGAGTGTCAGAGAGTTTCTGAGAATGTCAGAGAATGATAGAGAGTTTCTGAGAGTGTCAGAGAGTGACAGAGTGTGTCACAGAGTTTCAGAGAGGGTCTGAGATTGTCAGAGTGTGTCTGAGTTTGTCAGAGTGTGTCAGAGAGTTTCAGAAAGTGTCAGAGAGTTTCGGAGAGTGTCTGAGAGTGTCTGAGAGTGTCAGAGAGTGTCACAGAGATTCTGACAGTGTATGAGAGTGTCAGAGAGTGACACAGAGTGTCATCGAGTGTCAGAAAGTGTCAGATAGTTTCTGCGAGTGTCAGAGAATGTCAGAGATTGTCAGAGAGTAACAGAGTGTGTCAGAGAAAGTCAGAGAGTGTCAGAGAGTTTCTGAGAGTGTCACAGTGTGTCAGAGAGTGTCAGAGAGTGACAGAGTGTGTCAGAGAGTGACAGAGAGTATCAGAGAGGGTCAGAGAGTGTCAGAGAGTGTCAGAGAGTGTCAGAGAGTTTCAGAGAGTGTCAGAGTGTGTCAGAGAGTGTCAGAGAGTGTCAGAGAGAGACAGAGTGTGTTAGAGAGTGAAATAGAGTCTCTGAGAGTGTCAGAGAGTGTCAGAGAGTTTCTGAGAGTGTCAGAGAGTGTCAGAGAGTTTCTGAGAGTGTCAGAGAGTGAGGAAATGTGTCAGAGAGTTTCAGAGAGGGTCTGAGAGTGTCAGAGTGTGTCTCAGTTTGTTAGAGTGTGTCAGACAGTTTCAGAAAGTGTCAGAGAGTTTCTGAGAGTGTCTGGGAGTGTCTGAGAGTGTCAGAGAGTGTCACAGAGTTTCTGATAGAGTATGAGAGTTTCAGAGAGTGTCAGAGAGTGTCAGAAAGTGTCAGATAGTTTCTGAGAGTGTCAGAGAGTGTCAGAGAGTGACATAGTGTGTCAGAGACTATCAGAGAGTGTCAGAGAGTTTCTGAGAGTGTCAGAGTGTGTCAGAGAGTGCCAGAGTGTGTCAGACAGTATCAGTGAGTGTCAGAGAGTTTCTGAGAATGTCAGAGTGTGTCAGAGAGTGTCAGAGAGTGACAGAGTCTGTCAGAGAGTGTCTGAGAGTGTCAGAGAGTGTCAGAGAGTTTCTGAGAGTGTCTGAGAGTGTCTGAGATTGTCAGAGTGTGTCTGAGAGTTTCTGAGAGTGTCTGAGAGTGTCAGAGTGTGTCTGAGAGTGTCACAGTGTGTCAGAGAGTGTCAGAGAGTGACAGAGTGTGTCAGAGACTATCAGAGAGTGTCAGAGAGTTTCTGAGAGTGTCAGAGAGTTTCTGAGAGTGTCAGAGAGTGCCAGAGTGTGTCAGAGAGTATCAGAGAGTGTCAGAGAGTTTCTGACAATGTCAGAGTGTGTCACAGAGCGACAGAGTGTGTCAGAGACTGTCAGAGAGAGTCAGAGTGTGTCAGAGCGTGTCAGAGAGTGTCAGAGAGTGCCAGAGTGTGTCAGAGAGTAGCAGATAGTGTCAGAGAGTTTCTGAGAATGTCAGAGTGTGTCAGAGAGTGTCAGCGAGTGACAGAGTCTGTCAGAGAGTGTCTGAGAGTGTCAGAGAGTGTCAGAGAGTTTCTGAGAGTGTCTGAGAGTGTCTGAGATTGTCAGAGTGTGTCAGAGAGTATCAGAGAGTGACAGAGTGTGTCAGAGAGTGTCAGAGAGTGTCAGAGAGTGTCAGAGTTTCTGAGAGTGTCTGAGAATGTCAGAGAGTGTCTGAGAGTGTCAGAGAGTGTCAGAGAGTTTCTGAGAGTGTCAGAGAATGATAGAGAGTTTCTGAGAGTGTCAGAGAGTGACAGAGTGTGTCAGAGAGTTTCAGAGAGGGTCTGAGAGTGTCAGAGTGTGTCTGAGTTTGTCAGAGTGTGTCAGAGAGTTTCAGAAAGTGTCAGAGAGTTTCTGAGAGTGTCTGAGAGTGCCTGAGAGTGTCAGAGAGTGTCACAGAGTTTCTGACAGTGTATGAGAGTGTCAGAGAGTGACTCAGAATGTCAGAGAGTGTCAGAAAGTGTCAGATAGTTTCTGCGAGTGTCAGAGAATGTCAGAGAGTGTCAGAGAGTGACAGAGTGTGTCAGAGAGAGTCAGAGAGTGTCAGAGAGTTTCTGAGAGTGTCACAGTGTGTCAGAGAGTGTCAGTGAGTGACAGAGTGTGTCAGAGAGTGACAGAGAGTTTCTGAGAGTGTCAGAGAGTGTCAGAGAGTGACAGAGTGTGTCAGAGACTATCAGAGAGTGTCAGAGAGTTTCTGAGAGTGTCAGAGTGTGTCAGACAGTGTCAGAGAGTGCCAGAGTTTGTCAGAGAGTATCAGAGAGTGTCAGAGAGTGTCAGAGAGTGCCAGAGTGTGTCAGAGAGTATCAGTGAGTGTCAGAGAGTTTCTGAGAATGTCAGAGTGTGTCAGAGAGTGTCAGAGAGTGACAGAGTCTGTCAGAGAGTGTCTGAGAGTGTCAGAGAGTGTCAGAGAGTTTCTGAGAGTGTCTGAGAGTGTCTGAGATTGTCAGAGTGTGTCAGAGAGTGACAGAGTTTGTCAGAGAGTGTCAGAGAGTGTCAGAGTGTGTCAGAGAGTTTCTGAGAGTGTCTGAGAGTGTCAGAGTGTGTCTGAGAGTGTCACAGTGTGTCAGAGAGTGTCAGAGAGTGACAGAGTGTGTCAGAGACTATCAGAGAGTGTCAGAGAGTTTCTGAGAGTGTCAGAGAGTTTCTGAGAGTGTCAGAGAGTGCGAGAGTGTGTCAGAGAGTATCAGAGAGTGTCAGAGAGTTTCTGAGAATGTCAGAGTGTGTCACAGAGCGACAGAGTGTGTCAGAGACTGTCAGAGAGAGTCAGAGTGTGTCAGAGCGTGTCAGAGAGTGTCAGAGAGTGCCAGAGTGTGTCAGAGAGTAGCAGATAGTGTCAGAGAGTTTCTGAGAATGTCAGAGTGTGTCAGAGAGTGTCAGCGAGTGACAGAGTCTGTCAGAGAGTGTCTGAGAGTGTCAGAGAGTGTCAGAGAGTTTCTGAGAGTGTCTGAGAGTGTCTGAGATTGTCAGAGTGTGTCAGAGAGTATCAGCGAGTGACAGAGTGTGTCAGAGAGTGTCAGAGAGTGTCAGAGAGTGTCAGAGTTTCTGAGAGTGTCTGAGAATGTCAGAGAGTGTCTGAGAGTGTCAGAGAGTGTCAGAGAGTTTCTGAGAGTGTCAGAGAATTATAGAGAGTTTCTGAGAGTGTCAGAGAGTGACAGAGTGTGTCAGAGAGTTTCAGAGAGGGTCTGAGAGTGTCAGAGTGTGTCTGAGTTTGTCAGAGTGTGTCAGAGAGTTTCAGAAAGTGTCAGAGAGTTTCTGAGAGTGTCTGAGAGTGTCTGAGAGTGTCAGAGAGTGTCACAGAGTTTCTGACAGTGTATGAGAGTGTCAGAGAGTGACTCAGAATGTCAGAGAGTGTCAGAAAGTGTCAGATAGTTTCTGCGAGTGTCAGAGAATGTCAGAGAGTGTCAGAGAGTGACAGAGTGTGTCAGAGAGAGTCAGAGAGTGTCAGAGAGTTTCTGAGAGTGTCACAGTGTGTCAGAGAGTGTCAGTGAGTGACAGAGTGTGTCAGAGAGTGACAGAGAGTTTCTGAGAGTGTCAGAGAGTGTCAGAGAGTGACAGAGTGTGTCAGAGACTATCAGAGAGTGTCAGAGAGTTTCTGAGAGTGTCAGAGTGTGTCAGACAGTGTCAGAGAGTGCCAGAGTTTGTCAGAGAGTATCAGAGAGTGTCAGAGAGTGTCAGAGAGTTTCTGAGAGTGTCAGAGTGTGTCACAGAGTGACAGTGTGTGTCAGAGTGTGTCAGAGAGTGTCTGAACGTGTCAGAGAGTGTCAGAGATTTTCTGAGAGTGTCAGAGTGTGTCACAGAGTGACAGTGTGTGTCAGAGTGTGTCAGAGAGTGTCCGAGTGTGTCAGACAGTTTCTGAGAGTTTATGTGAGTGTCAGAGAGTGTCAGAGAGGTTCTGAGAGTGTCTGAGAGTTTCAGATTGTCACAGTGTGTCAGAGAGTGTCTGAACGTGTCAGAGAGTTTCTGAGAGTGTCTGAGAGTGAGAGAGATTGTCAGAGATTGTCAGAGAGTGTCTGAGAGTGTCAGAGAGTGTCAGAGCGTGACATAGAGTGTCAGAGAATGTCAGAGAGTGTCAGAGTGTGTCAGAGAGTGTCAGAAAGTGACAGAGAGTGACAGAGTGTGTCAGAGAGTGACAGAGAGTATCAGAGAGGGTCAGAGATTGTCAGAGAGTTTCTGAGAGTGTCAGAGAGAGACAGAGTGTGTCAGAGACTGTCAGAGTTTGTCAGAGACTGTCAGAGAATGTCAGAGAGCATCAGAGAGTTTCTGAGAGTGTCTGAGAGTGTCGGAGAGTGACAGAGAGTGACAGAAAGTGACAGAGGGTGTCAGAGAGTTGCTAAGAGTGTCAGAGTGTGTCAGAGAGTGTCAGAGAGTGTCAGAGAGAGACAGAGTGTGTCAGAGAGTGAAATAGAGTGTCTGAGAGTGTCAGAGAGTGTCTGAGAGTGTCAGAGAGTGTCAGAGAGTTTCTGAGAGTGTCAGAGAGTTTCTGAGAGTGTCAGAGAGTGACAGAATGTGTCAGAGAGTTTCAGAGATGGTCTGAGAGTATCAGAGTGTGTCTGAGAGTGTCAGAGTGTGTCAGAGAGTTTCAGAAAGTGTCAGAGATTTTCTGAGAGTGTTTGGGAGTGTCAGAGAGTGTCAGAGAGTGTCACAGAGTTTCTGACAGTGTCTGAGAGTGTCAGAGAGTGTCAGAGAGTGTCTGAGAGTGTCAGAGAGTGTCAGAGAGTTTCTGAGAGTGTCAGAGAATGATAGAGAGATTCTGAGAGTGTCAGAAAGTGACAGAGTGTGTCAGAGAGTTTCAGAGAGGGTCTGAGAGTGCCAGAGTGTGTCTGCGTTTGTCAGGGTGTGCCAGAGAGTTTCAGAAAGTGTCAGAGAGTTTCTGAGAGTGTCTGAGAGTGTGTGAGAGTGTCAGAGAGTGTCACAGAGTTTCTGACAGTGTATGAGAGTGTCAGAGAGTGTCACAGAGTGTCAGAGAGTGTCAGATAGTTTCTGCGAGTGTCAGAGAATGTCAGAGAGTGTCAGAGAGTGACAGAGTGTGTCAGAGAGAGTCAGAGAGTGTCAGAGAGTGTCTGTGAGTGTCACAGTGTGTCAGAGTGTGCCAGAGAGTATCAGAGAGTGTCAGAGAGTTTCTGAGAATGTCAGAGTGTGTCAGAGAGTGTCAGAGAGTGACAGAGTCTGTCAGAGAGTGTCTGAGAGTGTCAGAGAGTGTCAGACTGTTACTGAGAATGTCAGAGTGTGTCAGAGAGTGTCAGAGAGTGACAGAGTCTGTCAGAGAGTGTCAGAGAGTGACAGAGAGTATCAGAGAGGGTCAGAGAGTGTCAGAGAGTTTCGGAGAGTGTCAGAGAGTGTCAGAGAGTGACAGAGTGTGTCAGAGACTATCAGAGAATGTCAGGGAGTTTCTGAGAGTGTCAGAGTGTGTCACAGAGTGACAGAGAGTGTCAGAGACTGTCAGAGAAAGTCAGAGAGTGTCAGAGCGTGTCAGAGAGTGTCAGAGAGTGTCAGAGAGTGCCAGAGTGTGTCAGAGAGTATCAGAGAGTGTCAGAGAGTTTCTGAGAATGTCAGAGTGTGTCAGAGAGTGTCAGAGAGTGACAGAGTCTGTCAGAGAGTGTCTGAGAGTGTCAGAGAGTGTCAGAGAGTTTCTGAGAGTGTCTGAGAGTGTCTGAGATTGTCAGAGTGTGTCAGAGAGTGTCAGAGAGTGTCAGAGAGTGTCAGAGAGTGACAGAGTGTGTCAGAGAGTGTCAGAGAGTGTCAGAGAGTGTCAGAGAGCTTCTGAGAGTGTCTGAGAGTGTCAGAGAGTGTCTGAGAGTGTCAGAGAGTTTCTGAGAATGTCAGAGAATGATAGAGAGTTTCTGAGAGTGTCAGAGAGTGACAGAGTGTGTCACAGAGTTTCAGAGAGGGTCTGAGAGTGCCAGAGTGTGTCTGAGTTTGTCAGAGTGTGTCAGAGAGTTTCAGAAAGTGTCAGAGAGTTTCGGAGAGTGTCTGAGAGTGTCAGAGAGTGTCACAGAGTTTCTGACAGTGTATGAGAGTGTCAGAGAGTGACACAGAGTGTCATAGAGTGTCAGAAAGTGTCAGATAGTTTCTGCGAGTGTCAGAGAATGTCAGAGATTGTCAGAGAGTAACAGAGTGTGTCAGAGAAAGTCAGAGAGTGTCAGAGAGTTTCTGAGAGTGTCACAGTGTGTCAGAGAGTGTCAGAGAGTGACAGAGTGTGTCAGAGAGTGACAGAGAGTATCAGAGAGGGTCAGAGAGTGTCAGAGAGTGTCAGAGAGTTTCAGAGAGTGTCAGAGTGTGTCAGAGAGTGTCAGAGAGTGTCAGAGAGAGACAGAGTGTGTTAGAGAGTGAAATAGAGTGTCTGAGAGTGTCAGAGAGTGTCAGAGAGTTTCTGAGAGTGTCAGAGAGTGTCAGAGAGTTTCTGAGAGTGTCAGAGAGTGAGGAAATGTGTCAGAGAGTTTCAGAGAAGGTCTGAGAGTGTCAGAGTGTGTCTCAGTTTGTCAGAGTGTGTCAGACAGTTTCAGAAAGTGTCAGAGAGTTTCTGAGAGTGTCTGGGAGTGTCTGAGATTGTCAGAGAGTGTCACAGAGTTTCTGACAGAGTATGAGAGTGTCAGAGAGTATCACAGAGTGTCAGAGAGTGTCAGAAAGTGTCAGATAGTTTCTGAGAGTGTCAGAGAGTGTCAGAGAGTGTCAGAGAGTGACAGAGTGTGTAAGAGTCTATCAGAGAGTGTCAGAGAGTGTCAGAGAATGTCAGAGAGCATCAGAGAGTTTCTGAGAATGTCTGAGAGTGTCAGAGAGTGTCAGAGAGTGTCACAGAGTTTCTGACAGTGTATGAGAGTGTCAGAGAGTGACACAGAGTGTCATAGAGTGTCAGAAAGTGTCAGATAGTTTCTGCGAGTGTCAGAGAATGTCAGAGATTGTCAGAGAGTAACAGAGTGTGTCAGAGAAAGTCAGAGAGTGTCAGAGAGTTTCTGAGAGTGTCACAGTGTGTCAGAGAGTGTCAGAGAGAGACAGAGTGTGTTAGAGAGTGAAATAGATTGTCTGAGAGTGTCAGAGAGTGTCAGAGAGTTTCTGAGAGTGTCAGAGAGTGTCAGAGAGTTTCTGAGAGTGTCAGAGAGTGAGGAAGTGTGTCAGAGAGTTTCAGAGAAGGTCTGAGAGTGTCAGAGTGTGTCTCAGTTTGTCAGAGTGTGTCAGACAGTTTCAGAAAGTGTCAGAGAGTTTCTGAGAGTGTCTGGGAGTGTCTGAGATTGTCAGAGAGTGTCACAGAGTTTCTGACAGAGTATGAGAGTGTCAGAGAGTGTCACAGAGTGTCAGAGAGTGTCAGAAAGTGTCAGATAGTTTCTGAGAGTGTCAGAGAGTGTCAGAGAGTGACAGAGTGTGTCAGAGACTATCAGAGAGTGTCAGAGAGTTTCTGAGAGTGTCAGAGTGTGTCAGAGAGTGCCAGAGTGTGTCAGAGAGTATCAGTGAGTGTCAGAGAGTTTCTGAGAATGTCAGAGTCTGTCAGAGAGTGTCAGAGAGTGACAGAGTCTGTCAGAGAGTGTCTGAGAGTGTCAGAGAGTGTCAGAGAGTTTCTGAGAGTGTCTGAGAGTGTCTGAGATTGTCAGAGTGTGTCAGAGAGTGACAGAGTTTGTCAGAGAGTGTCTGAGAGTGTCAGAGAGTGTCAGAGAGTTTCTGAGAGTGTCAGAGAGTTTCTGAGAGTGTCAGAGAGTGACAGAATGTGTCAGAGAGTTTCAGAGAGGGTCTGAGAGTATCAGAGTGTGTCTGAGAGTGTCAGAGTGTGTCAGAGAGTTTCAGAAAGTTTCAGAGATTTTCTGAGAGTGTTTGGGAGTGTCAGAGAGTGTCAGAGAGTGTCAGAGAGTTTCTGACAGTGTCTGAGAGTGTCAGAGAGTGTCAAAGAGTGTCTGAGAGTGTCAGAGAGTGTCAGAGAGTTTCTGAGAGTGTCAGAGAATGATAGAGAGATTCTGAGAGTGTCAGAAAGTGACAGAGTGTGTCAGAGAGTTTCAGAGAGGGTCTGAGAGTGCCAGAGTGTGTCTGAGTTTGTCAGGGTGTGTCAGAGAGTTTCAGAAAGTGTCAGAGAGTTTCTGAGAGTGTCTGAGAGTGTGTGAGAGTGTCAGAGAGTGTCACAGAGTTTCTGACAGTGTATGAGAGTGTCAGAGAGTGTCACAGAGTGTCAGAGAGTGTCAGATAGTTTCTGCGAGTGTCAGAGAATGTCAGAGAGTGTCAGAGAGTGACAGAGTGTGTCAGAGAGAGTCAGAGAGTGTCAGAGAGTGTCTGTGAGTGTCACAGTGTGTCAGAGTGTGCCAGAGAGTATCAGAGAGTGTCAGAGAGTTTCTGAGAATGTCAGAGTGTGTCAGAGAGTGTCAGAGAGTGACAGAGTCTGTCAGAGAGTGTCTGAGAGTGTCAGAGAGTGTCAGACTGTTACTGAGAATGTCAGAGTGTGTCAGAGAGTGTCAGAGAGTGACAGAGTCTGTCAGAGAGTGTCAGAGAGTGACAGAGAGTATCAGAGAGGGTCAGAGAGTGTCAGAGAGTTTCGGAGAGTGTCAGAGAGTGTCAGAGAGTGACAGAGTGTGTCAGAGACTATCAGAGAATGTCAGAGAGTTTCTGAGAGTGTCAGAGTGTGTCACAGAGTGACAGAGAGTGTCAGAGACTGTCAGAGAAAGTCAGAGAGTGTCAGAGCGTGTCAGAGAGTGTCAGAGAGTGTCAGAGAGTGCCAGAGTGTGTCAGAGAGTATCAGAGAGTGTCAGAGAGTTTCTGAGAATGTCAGAGTGTGTCAGAGAGTGTCAGAGAGTGACAGAGTCTGTCAGAGAGTGTCTGAGAGTGTCAGAGAGTGTCAGAGAGTTTCTGAGAGTGTCTGAGCGTGTCTGAGATTGTCAGAGTGTGTCAGAGAGTGTCAGAGAGTGTCAGAGAGTGTCAGAGAGTGACAGAGTGTGTCAGAGAGTGTCAGAGATTGTCAGAGAGTGTCAGAGAGCTTCTGAGAGTGTCTGAGAGTGTCAGAGAGTTTCTGAGAGTGTCAGAGAGTTTCTGAGAATGTCAGAGAATGATAGAGAGTTTCTGAGAGTGTCAGAGAGTGACAGAGTGTGTCACAGAGTTTCAGAGAGGGTCTGAGAGTGCCAGAGTGTGTCTGAGTTTGTCAGAGTGTGTCAGAGAGTTTCAGAAAGTGTCAGAGAGTTTCGGAGAGTGTCTGAGAGTGTCAGAGAGTGTCACAGAGTTTCTGACAGTGTATGAGAGTGTCAGAGAGTGACACAGAGTGTCATAGAGTGTCAGAAAGTGTCAGATAGTTTCTGCGAGTGTCAGAGAATGTCAGAGATTGTCAGAGAGTAACAGAGTGTGTCAGAGAAAGTCAGAGAGTGTCAGAGAGTTTCTGAGAGTGTCACAGTGTGTCAGAGAGTGTCAGAGAGTGACAGAGTGTGTCAGAGAGTGACAGAGAGTATCAGAGAGGGTCAGAGAGTGTCAGAGAGTGTCAGAGAGTTTCAGAGAGTGTCAGAGTGTGTCAGAGAGTGTCAGAGAGTGTCAGAGAGAGACAGAGTGTGTTAGAGAGTGAAATAGAGTGTCTGAGAGTGTCAGAGAGTGTCAGAGAGTTTCTGAGAGTGTCAGAGAGTGTCAGAGAGTTTCTGAGAGTGTCAGAGAGTGAGGAAATGTGTCAGAGAGTTTCAGAGAAGGTCTGAGAGTGTCAGAGTGTGTCTCAGTTTGTCAGAGTGTGTCAGACAGTTTCAGAAAGTGTCAGAGAGTTTCTGAGAGTGTCTGGGAGTGTCTGAGATTGTCAGAGAGTGTCACAGAGTTTCTGACAGAGTATGAGAGTGTCAGAGAGTATCACAGAGTGTCAGAGAGTGTCAGAAAGTGTCAGATAGTTTCTGAGAGTGTCAGAGAGTGTCAGAGAGTGTCAGAGAGTGACAGAGTGTGTAAGAGTCTATCAGAGAGTGTCAGAGAGTGTCAGAGAATGTCAGAGAGCATCAGAGAGTTTCTGAGAATGTCTGAGAGTGTCAGAGAGTGTCAGAGAGTGTCACAGAGTTTCTGACAGTGTATGAGAGTGTCAGAGAGTGACACAGAGTGTCATAGAGTGTCAGAAAGTGTCAGATAGTTTCTGCGAGTGTCAGAGAATGTCAGAGATTGTCAGAGAGTAACAGAGTGTGTCAGAGAAAGTCAGAGAGTGTCAGAGAGTTTCTGAGAGTGTCACAGTGTGTCAGAGAGTGTCAGAGAGAGACAGAGTGTGTTAGAGAGTGAAATAGATTGTCTGAGAGTGTCAGAGAGTGTCAGAGAGTTTCTGAGAGTGTCAGAGTGTGTCAGAGAGTTTCTGAGAGTGTCAGAGAGTGAGGAAGTGTGTCAGAGAGTTTCAGAGAAGGTCTGAGAGTGTCAGAGTGTGTCTCAGTTTGTCAGAGTGTGTCAGACAGTTTCAGAAAGTGCCAGAGAGTTTCTGAGAGTGTCTGGGAGTGTCTGAGATTGTCAGAGAGTGTCACAGAGTTTCTGACAGAGTATGAGAGTGTCAGAGAGTGTCACAGAGTGTCAGAGAGTGTCAGAAAGTGTCAGATAGTTTCTGAGAGTGTCAGAGAGTGTCAGAGAGTGACAGAGTGTGTCAGAGACTATCAGAGAGTGTCAGAGAGTTTCTGAGAGTGTCAGAGTGTGTCAGAGAGTGCCAGAGTGTGTCAGAGAGTATCAGTGAGTGTCAGAGAGTTTCTGAGAATGTCAGAGTCTGTCAGAGAATGTCAGAGAGTGACAGAGTCTGTCAGAGAGTGTCTGAGAGTGTCAGAGAGTGTCAGAGAGTTTCTGAGAGTGTCTGAGAGTGTCTGAGATTGTCAGAGTGTGTCAGAGAGTGACAGAGTTTGTCAGAGAGTGTCAGAGAGTTTCAGAGAGGGTCTGAGAGTGTCAGAGAGTGTCTGAGTTTGTTAGAGTGTGTCAGAGAGTTTCAGAAAGTGTCAGAGAGTGTCAGAAAGTGTCAGATAGTTTCTGCGAGTGTCAGAGAATGTCAGAGATTGTCAGAGAGTTTCTGAGAGTGTCACAGTGTGTCAGAGAGTGTCAGAGAGTGACAGAGTGTGTCAGAGAGCGTCAGAGAGTGTCAGAGAGTGTCACAGTGTGTCAGAGAGTGTCAGAGAGTGACAGAGTGTGTCAGAGAGTGACAGAGAGTATCAGAGAGGGTCAGAGAGTGTCAGAGAGTGTCAGAGAGTGTCAGAGAGTTTCAGAGAGTGTTAGAGTGTGTCAGAGAGTGTCAGAGAGTGTCACAGTGTGTCAGAGAGTGTCAGAGAGTGACAGAGTGTGTCAGAGAGTGACAGAGAATATCAGAGAGGGTCAGAGAGTTTCTGAGAGTGTCAGAGAGTGTCAGAGAGTTTCTGAGAGTGTCAGAAAGTGTCAGAGAGTTTCTGAGAGTGTCTGGGAGTGTCTGAGAGTGTCAGAGCGTGTCACAGAGTTTCTGAGAGTGTATGAGAGTGTCAGAGAGTGTCACAGAGTGTCAGAGAGTGTCAGAGAGTGACAGAGTGTGTCAGAGACTTTCAGAGAGTGTCAGAGAGTTACTGAGAGTGTCAGAGTGTGTCAGAGAGTGCCAGATTGTGTCAGAGATTATCAGAGAGTGTCAGAGAGTTTCTGAGAATGTCAGAGTGTGTCACAGAGTGACAGAGTGTGTCAGAGACTGTCAGAGAGAGTCAGAGAGTGTCAGAGAATGTCAGAGAGCATCAGAGAGTTTCTGAGAGTGTCAGAGAGTGTCAGGGCATGAGAAAGAGTGTCAGAGAATGTCAGAGAGTGTCAGAGAGTTTCTGAGAGTGTCAGAGAGTGTCAGAGAGTGTCAGAGAGTGACAGAGTGTGTCAGAGTCTATCAGAGAGTGTCAGAGAGTGTCAGAGAATGTCAGAGAGCATCAGAGAGTTTCTGAGAGTGTCTGAGAGTGTCTGAGAGTGTCAGAGAGTGTCAGAGAGTTTCAGAGAGTGTCAGAGTGTGTCAGAGAGTGTCAGAGAGTGACAGAGTGTGTCAGAGAGTGAAATAGAGTGTCTGAGAGTGTCAGAGAGTGTCTGAGAGTGCCAGAGAGTGTCAGAGAGTTTCTGAGAGTGTCAGAGAGTGTCAGAGAGTTTCTGAGAGTGTCAGAGAGTGACAGAATGTGTCAGAGAATTTCAGAGAGGGTCTGAGAGTGTCAGAGTGTGTCTGAGTTTGTCAGAGTGTGTCAGAGAGTTTCAGAAAGTGTCAGAGAGTTTCTGAGAGTGTCTGGGAGTGTCAGAGAGTGACAGAGAGTGACAGAGTGTGTCAGAGAGTGACAGAGAGTGACAGAGCGTGTCAGAGAGTGACAGAGAGTATCAGAGTGGGTCAGAGATTGTCAGAGTGTTTCTGAGAGTGTCATGGAGTGTCAGAGAGTGACTGAACGTGTCAGAGAGTTTCTGAGAGTGTCTGAGAGTGAGAGAGATTGTCAGAGATTGTCAGAGAGTGTCTGAGAGTGTCAGAGAGTGTCAGAGCGTGACAAAGAGTGTCAGAGAATGTCAGAGAGTGTCAGAGAGTTTCTGAGAGTGTCAGAGTGTGTCAGAGAGTTTCAGAGATTGACAGAGAGTGACAGAGTGTGTCAGAGAGTGACATAGAATATCAGAGAGGGTCAGAGATTGTCAGAGAGTTTCTGAGAGTGTCAGAGTGTGTCAGAGACTGTCAGAGAGAGTCAGAGAGTGACAGAGAATGTCAGAGAGCATCAGAGAGTTTCTGAGAGTGTCTGAGAGTGTCAGAGAGTGACAGAGAGTGACAGAGAGTGTCAGAGAGTGTCAGAGAGTTTCAGAGAGAGTCAGAGTGTGTCAGAGAGTGTCAGAGAGTGTCAGAGAGAGACAGAGTGTGTCAGAGAGTGAAATAGAGTGTCTGAGAGTGTCAGAGAGTGTATGAGAGTGTCAGAGAGTGTCAGAGAGATTCTGAGAGAGTCAGAGAGTTTCTGAGAGTGTCAGAGAGTGACAGAATGTGTCAGAGAGTTTCAGAGAGGGTCTGAGAGTGTCAGAGTGTGTCTGAGGTTGTCAGAGTGTGTCAGAGAGTTTTAGAAAGTATCAGATAGTTTCTGAGAGTGTCTGGGAGTGTCAGAGAGTGTCAGAGAGTTTCTGAGAGTGTCTGAGAGCGTCAGAGAGTGTCAGAGAGTTTCTGAAAGTGTCAGAGAATGATAGAGAGTTTCAGAGAGGGTCTGAGAGTGTCAGAGTGTGTCTGAGTTTGTCAGAGTGTGTCAGAGAGTTTCAGAAAGTGTCAGAGAGTTTCTGAGAATGTTTGAGAGTGTCTGAGAGTGTCAGAGAGTGTCTGAGAGTGTCAGAGAGTGTCAGAGAGTTTCTGAGAGTGTCAGAGAGTTTCTGAGAGTGTCAGAGAGTGACAGAATGTGTCAGAGAGTTTCAGAGAGGGTCTGAGAGTATCAGAGTGTGTCTGAGAGTGTCAGAGTGTGTCAGAGAGTTTCAGAAAGTGTCAGAGATTTTCTGAGAGTGTCTGAGAGTGTGTGAGAGTGTCAGAGAGTGTCACAGAGTTTCTGACAGTGTATGAGAGTGTCAGAGAGTGTCACAGAGTGTCAGAGAGTGTCAGATAGTTTCTGCGAGTGTCAGAGAATGTCAGAGAGTGTCAGAGAGTGACAGAGTGTGACAGAGTGTGTCAGAGAGAGTCAGAGAGTGTCAGAGAGTGTCTGAGAGTGTCACAGTGTGTCAGAGAGTGTCAGAGAGTGACAGAGTGTGTCAGAGAGTGACAGAGAGTATCAGAGAGGGTCAGAGAGTGTCATAGAGTTTCTGAGAGTGTCAGAGAGTGTCAGAGAGTGACAGAGTGTGTCAGAGACTATCAGAGCGTGTCAGAGAGTTTCTGAGAGTGTCAGAGTGTGTCACAGAGACTCAGAGAGTGTCAGAGCGTGTCAGAGAGTGTCAGAGAGTGCCAGAGTGTGCCAGAGAGTATCAGAGAGTGTCAGAGAGTTTCTGAGAATGTCAGAGTGTGTCAGAGAGTGTCAGAGAGTGACAGAGTCTGTCAGAGAGTGTCTGAGAATGTCAGAGAGTGTCAGAGTGTTACTGAGAATGTCAGAGTGTGTCAGAGAGTGTCAGAGAGTGACAGAGTCTGTCAGAGAGTGTCAGAGAGTGACAGAGAGTATCAGAGAGGGTCAGAGAGTGTCAGAGAGTTTCTGAGAGTGTCAGAGAGTGTCAGAGAGTGACAGAGTGTGTCAGAGACTATCAGAGAGTGTCAGAGAGTTTCTGAGAGTGTCAGAGTGTGTCACAGAGTGACAGAGTGTGTCAGAGACTGTCAGAGAGAGTCAGAGAATGTCAGAGCGTGTCAGAGAGTGTCAGAGAGTGTCAGAGAGTGCCAGAGTGTGTCAGAGAGTATCAGAGAGTGTCAGAGAGTTTCTGAGAATGTCAGAGTGTGTCAGAGAGTGTCAGAGAGTGACAGAGTCTGTCAGAGAGTGTCTGAGAGTGTCAGAGAGTGTCAGAGAGTTTCTGAGAGTGTCTGAGAGTGTCTGAGATTGTCAGAGTGTGTCAGAGAGTGTCAGAGAGTGACAGAGTGTGTCAGAGAGTGTCAGAGAGTGTCAGAGAGTGTCAGAGAGTTTCTGAGAGTGTCTGAGAGTGGCAGAGAGTGTCTGAGAGTGTCAGAGAGTTTCTGAGAATGTCAAAGAATGATAGAGAGTTTCTGAGAGTGTCAGAGAGTGACAGAGTGTGTCACAGAGTTTCAGAGAGGGTCTGAGAGTGTCAGAGTGTGTCTGAGTTTGTCAGAGTGTGTCAGAGAGTTTCAGAAAGTGTCAGAGAGTTTCGGAGAGTGTCTGAGAGTGTCAGAGAGTGTCACAGAGTTTCTGACAGTGTATGAGAGTGTCAGAGAGTGACACAGAGTGTCATAGAGTGTCAGAAAGTGTCAGATAGTTTCTGCGAGTGTCAGAGAATGTCTGAGAGTGTCAGAGAGTGTCAGAGAGTTTCTGAGAGTGTCAGAGAGTGTCAGAGAGTGTCAGAGAGTTTCTGAGAGTGTCAGAGGGTGAGGAAATGTGTCAGAGAGTTTCAGAGAAGGTCTGAGAGTGTCAGAGTGTGTCTCAGTTTGTCAGAGTGTGTCAGACAGTTTCAGAAAGTGTCAGAGAGTTTTTGAGAGTGTCTGGGAGTGTCTGAGATTGTCAGAGAGTGTCACAGAGTTTCTGACAGAGTATGAGAGTGTCACAGAGTGTCACAGAGTGTCAGAGAGTGTCAGAAAGTGTCAGATAGTTTCTGAGTGTGTCAGAGAGTGTCAGAGAGTAACAGAGTGTGTCAGAGTCTATCAGAGAGTGTCAGAGAGTGTCAGAGAATGTCAGAGAGCATCAGAGAGTTTCTGAGAGTGTCTGAGAGAGTCATAGAGTGTCAGAGAGTGTCACAGAGTTTCTGACAGTGTATGAGAGTGTCAGAGAGTGACACAGAGTGTCATAGGGTGTCAGAAAGTGTCAGATAGTTTCTGCGAGTGTCAGAGAATGTCAGAGATTGTCAGAGAGTAACAGAGTGTGTCAGAGAAAGTCAGAGAGTGTCAGAGAGTTTCTGAGAGTGTCACAGTGTGTCAGAGCGTGTCAGAGAGTGACAGAGTGTGTCAGAGAGTGACAGAGAGTATCAGAGAGTGTCAGAGAGGGTCAGAGAGTGTCAGAGAGTGTCAGAGAGTTTCAGAGAGTGTCAGAGTGTGTCAGAGAGTGTCAGAGAGTGTCAGAGAGAGACAGAGTGTGTTAGAGAGTGAAATAGAGTGTCTGAGAGTGTCAGAGAGTGTCAGAGAGTTTCTGAGAGTGTCAGAGTGTGTCAGAGAGTTTCTGAGAGTGTCAGTGAGTGAGGAAATGTGTCAGAGAGTTTCAGAGAAGGTCTGAGAGTGTCAGAGTGTGTCTCAGTTTGTCAGAGTGTGTCAGACAGTTTCAGAAAGTGTCAGAGAGTTTCTGAGAGTGTCTGGGAGTGTCTGAGATTGTCAGAGAGTGTCACAGAGTTTCTGACAGAGTATGAGAGTGTCACAGAGTGTCAGAGAGTGTCAGATAGTTTCTGAGAGTGTCAGAGAGTGTCAGAGAGTGACAGTTTGTGTCAGAGACTATCAGAGAGTGTCAGAGAGTTTCTGAGAGTGTCAGAGTGTGTCAGAGAGTGCCAGAGTGTGTCAGAGAGTATCAGTGAGTGTCAGAGAGTTTCTGAGAATGTCAGAGTGTGTCAGAGAGTGTCAGAGAGTGTCAGAGAGTTTCTGAGAGTGTCTGAGAGTGTCTGAGATTGTCAGAGTGTGTCAGAGAGTGACAGAGTTTGTCAGAGAGTGTCAGAGAGTGTCAGAGAGTTTCAGAGAGGGTCTGAGAGTGTCAGAGTGTGTCTGAGTTTGTCAGAGTGTGTCAGAGAGTTTCAGAAAGTGTCAGAGAGTGTCAGAAAGTGTCAGATAGTTTCTGCGAGTGTCAGAGAATGTCAGAGATTGTCAGAGAGTTTCTGAGAGTGTCACAGTGTGTCAGAGAGTGTCAGAGAGTGACAGAGTGTGTCAGAGAGCGTCAGAGAGTGTCAGAGAGTGTCACAGTGTGTCAGAGAGTGTCAGAGAGTGACAGAGTGTGTCAGAGAGTGACAGAGAGTATCAGAGAGGGTCAGAGAGTGTCAGAGAGTGTCAGAGAGTGTCAGAGAGTTTTAGAGTGTGTCAGAGAGTGTCAGAGAGTGTCACAGTGTGTCAGAGAGTGTCAGAGAGTGACAGAGTGTGTCAGAGAGTGACAGAGAGTATCAGAGAGGGTCAGAGAGTTTCTGAGAGTGTCAGAGAGTGTCAGAGAGTTTCTGAGAGTGTCAGAATGTGTCAGAGAGTTTCAGAGAGGGTCTGAGAGTGTCAGAGTGTGTCTCAGTTTGTCAGAGTGTGTCAGAGAGTTTCAGAAAGTGTCAGAGAGTTTCTGAGAGTGTCTGGGAGTGTCTGAGAGTGTCAGAGCGTGTCACAGAGTTTCTGAGAGTGTATGAGAGTGTCAGAGAGTGTCACAGAGTGTCAGAGAGTGTCAGAAAGTGTCAGATAGTTTCTGAGAGTCAGAGAGTGTCAGAGAGTGACAGAGTGTGTCAGAGACTATCAGAGAGTGTCAGTGAGTTTCTGAGAGTGTCAGAGTGTGTCACAGAGTGACAGTGTGTGTCAGAGTGTGTCAGAGAGTGTCTGAGTGTGTCAGAGAGTGTGTCAGCGAGTGTCAGAGAGTTTCTGAGAGTGTCAGAGTGTGTCACAGAGTGACAGTGTGTGTCAGAGTGTTTCAGAGAGTGTCCGAGAGTGTCAGAGAGTTTCTGAGAGTTTATGTGAGTGTCAGAGAGTGTCAGAGAGGTTCTGAGTGTGTCTGAGAGTTTCAGGTTGTCACAGAGTGTCAGAGAGTGTCTGAACGTGTCAGAGAGTTTCTGAGAGTGTCTGAGAGTGAGAGAGATTGTCAGAGATTGTCAGAGAGTGTCTGAGAGTGTCAGAGAGTGTCAGAGCATGACATAGAGTGTCAGAGAATGTCAGAGAGTGTCAGAGAGTTTCTGAGAGTGTCAGAGTGTGTCAGAGAGTGACAGAGAGTATCAGAGAGGGTCAGAGATTGTCAGAGAGTTTCTGAGAGTGTCAGAGAGTGTCAGAGAGTGACAGAGTGTGTCAGAGACTGTCAGAAAGAGTCAGAGAGTGTCAGAGAATGTCAGAGAGCATCAGAGAGACTCTGAGAGTGTCTGAGAGTGTCAGAGAGTGACAGAGAGTGACAGAGAGTGACAGAGAGTGTCAGAGAGTGTCAGAGTGTTTCAGAGATTGTCAGAGTGTGTCAGAGAGTGTCAGAGAGAGACAGAGTGTGTCAGAGAGTGAAATAGAGTTTCTGTGTGTGTCAGAGAGTGTCAGATAGTTTCTGAGAGTGTCAGAGAGTGTCAGAGAGTTTCTGAGAGTTTCAGAGAGTGACAGAATGTGTCAGAGAGTTTCAGAGAGGGTCTGAGAGTGTCAGAGTGTGTCTGAGTTTGTCAGAGTGTGTCAGAGAGTTTCAGAAAGTGTCAGAGAGATTCTGAGAGTGTCTGGGAGTGTCTGAGAGTGTCAGACAGTGTCACAGAGTTTCTGACAGTGTATGAGAGTGTCAGAGAGTGTCACAGATTGTCAGAGAGTGTCAGAGAGTGACAGAGTGTGTCAGAGACTGTCAGAGTGTGTCAGAGAGTTTGTGAGAGTGTCAGAGTGTGTCAGAGAGTGCCAGATTGTGTCAGAGAGTATCAGAGAGTGTCAGAGAGTTTCTGAGAATGTCAGAGTGTGTCACAGAGTGACAGAGTGTGTCAGAGACTGTCAGAGAGAGTCAGAGAGTGTCAGAGAATGTCAGAGAGCATCAGAGAGTTTCTGAGAGTGTCAGAGAGTGTCAGGGCATGAGAAAGAGTGTCAGAGAATGTCAGAGAATGTCAGAGAGTGTCAGAGAGTTTCTGAGAGTGTCAGAGAGTGTCAGAGAGTGACAGAGTGTGTCAGAGTCTATCAGAGAGTGTCAGAGAGTGTCAGAGAATGTCAGAGAGCATCAGAGAGTTTCTGAGAGTGTCTGAGAGTGTCAGAGAGTGTCAGAGAGTTTCAGAGAGTGTCAGAGTGTGTCAGAGAGTGTCAGAGAGAGACAGAGTGTGTCAGAGAGTGAAATAGAGTGTCTGAGAGTGTCAGAGAGTGTCTGAGAGTGCCAGAGAGTGTCAGAGAGTTTCTGAGAGTGTCAGAGAGTGTCAGAGTTTGTCAGAGTGTGTCAGAGAGTTTCAGAAAGTGTCAGAGAGTTTCTGAGAGTGTCTGGGAGTGTCAGAGAGTGACAGAGAGTGACAGAGTGTGTCAGAGAGTGACAGAGAGTGACAGAGCGTGTCAGAGAGTGACAGAGAGTATCAGAGTGGGTCAGAGATTGTCAGAGTGTTTCTGAGAGTGTCATGGAGTGTCAGAGAGTGACTGAACGTGTCAGAGAGTTTCTGAGAGTGTCTGAGAGTGAGAGAGATTGTCAGAGATTGTCAGAGAGTGTCTGAGAGTGTCAGAGAGTGTCAGAGCGTGACAAAGAGTGTCAGAGAATGTCAGAGAGTGTCAGAGAGTTTCTGAGAGTGCCAGAGTGTGTCAGAGAGTTTCAGAGATTGACAGAGAGTGACAGAGAGTGTCAGAGAGTGACATAGAGTATCAGAGAGGGTCAGAGATTGTCAGAGAGTTTCTGAGAGTGTCAGAGTGTGTCAGAGACTGTCAGAGAGAGTCAGAGAGTGACAGAGAATGTCAGAGAGCATCAGAGAGTTTCTGAGAGTGTCTGAGAGTGTCAGAGAGTGACAGAGAGTGACAGAGAGTGTCAGAGAGTGTCAGAGAGTTTCAGAGAGAGTCAGAGTGTGTCAGAGAGTGTCAGAGAGTGTCAGAGAGAGACAGAGTGTGTCAGAGAGTGAAATAGAGTGTCTGAGAGTGTCAGAGAGTGTATGAGAGTGTCAGAGAGTGTCAGAGAGATTCTGAGAGTGTCAGAGAGTTTCTGAGAGTGTCAGAGAGTGACAGAATGTGTCAGAGAGTTTCAGAGAGGGTCTGAGAGTGTCAGAGTGTGTCTGAGGTTGTCAGAGTGTGTCAGAGAGTTTTAGAAAGTATCAGATAGTTTCTGAGAGTGTCTGGGAGTGTCAGAGAGTGTCAGAGAGTTTCTGAGAGTGTCTGAGAGCGTCAGAGAGTGTCAGAGAGTTTCTGAAAGTGTCAGAGAATGATAGAGAGTTTCTGAGAGTGTCAGAGAGTGACAGAGTGTGTCAGAGAGTTTCAGAGAGGGTCTGAGAGTGTCAGAGTGTGTCTGAGTTTGTCAGAGTGTGTCAGAGAATTTCAGAAAGTGTCAGAGAGTTTCTGAGAATGTTTGAGAGTGTCTGAGAGTGTCAGAGAGTGTCACAGAGTTTCTGACAGTGTGTGAGAGTGCCAGAGAGTGTCACAGAGGGTCAGAGAGTGTCAGAAAGTGTCAGATAGTTTCTGCGAGTGTCAGAGAATGTCAGAGAGTGTCAGAGAGTGACAGAGTGTGTCAGAGAGTGTCAGAGAGTGTCAGAGAGTTTCTGAGAGTGTCACAGTGTGTCAGAGAGTGTCAGAGAGTGACAGAGTGTGTCAGAGAGTGACATAGAGTATCAGAGAGGGTCAGAGAGTGTCAGAGAGTTTCTGAGAGTGTCAGAGAGTGTCAGAGAGTGACAGAGTGTGTCAGAGTCTATCAGAGAGTGTCAGAGAGTGTCAGAGAATGTCAGAGAGCATCAGAGAGTTTCTGAGAGTGTCTGAGAGTGTCAGAGAGTGTCAGAGAGTTTCTGAGAGTGTCAGAGTGTGTCAGAGAGTGTCAGAGAGAGACAGAGTGTGTCAGAGATTGAAATAGAGTGTCTGAGAGTGCCAGAGAGTGTCAGAGAGTTTCTGAGAGTGTCAGAGAGTGACAGAATGTGTCAGAGAATTTCAGAGAGGGTCTGAGAGTGTCAGAGTGTGTCTGAGTTTGTCCAAGTGTGTCACAGAGTTTCAGAAAGTGTCAGAGACTTTCTGTGAGTGTCTGGGAGTGTCAGAGAGTGACAGAGAGTGACAGAGTGTGTCAGAGAGTGACAGAGAGTATCAGAGTGGGTCAGAGATTGTCAGAGTGTTTCTGAGAGTGTCATGGAGTGTCAGAGAGTGACTGAACGTGTCAGAGAGTTTCTGAGAGTGTCTGAGAGTGAGAGAGATTTTCAGAGATTGTCAGAGAGTGTCTGAGAGTGTCAGAGAGTGTCAGAGCGTGACAAAGAGTGTCAGAGAATGTCAGAGAGTGTCAGAGAGTTTCTGAGAGTGTCAGAGTGTGTCAGAGAGTTTCAGAGATTGACAGAGAGTGACAGAGTGTGTCAGAGAGTGACAGAGAGTATCAGAGAGGGTCAGAGATTGTCAGAGAGTTTCTGAGAGTGTCAGAGTGTGTCAGAGACTGTCAGAGAGAGTCAGAGAGTGTCAGAGAATGTCAGAGAGCATCAGAGAGTTTCTGAGAGTGTCTGAGAGTGTCAGAGAGTGACAGAGAGTGACAGAGAGTGACAGAGAGTGTCAGAGAGTGTCAGAGAGTTTCAGAGAGAGTCAGAGTGTGTCAGAGAGTGTCAGAGAGTGTCAGAGAGAGACAGAGTGTGTCAGAGAGTGTAATAGAGTGGCTGAGAGTGTCACAGAGTGTCAGAGAGATTCTGAGAGTGTCAGAGAGTTTCTGAGAGTGTCAGAGAGTGACAGAATGTGTCAGAGAGTTTCAGAGAGGGTCTGAGAGTGTCAGAGTGTGTCTGAGGTTGTCAGAGTGTGTCAGAGAGTTTCAGAAAGTATCAGATAGTTTCTGAGAGTGTCTGGGAGTGTCAGAGAGTGTCAGAGAGTTTCTGAGAGTGTCTGAGAGCGTCAGAGAGTGTCAGAGAGTTTCTGAAAGTGTCAGAGAATGATAGAGAGTTTCTGAGAGTGTCAGAGAGTGACAGAGTGTGTCAGAGAGTTTCAGAGAGGGTCTGAGAGTGTCAGAATGTGTCTGAGTTTGTCAGAGTGTGTCAGAGAGTTTCAGAAAGTGTCAGAGAGTTTCTGAGAATGTCTGAGAGCATCTGAGAGTGTCAGAGAGTGTCACAGAGTTTCTGACAGTGTGTGAGAGTGTCAGAGAGTGTCACAGAGTGTCAGAGAGTGTCAGAGAGTGTCAGAAAGTGTCAGATAGTTTCTGCGAGTGTCAGAGAATGTCAGAGAGTGTCAGAGAGTGACAGAGTGTGTCAGAGAGAGTCAGAGAGTGTCAGAGAGTTTCTGAGAGTGTCACAGTGTGTCAGAGCGTGTCAGAGAGTGACAGAGTGTGTCAGAGAGTGACAGAGAGTATCAGAGAGGGTCAGAGAGTGTCAGAGAGTTTCTGAGAGTGTCAGAGAGTGTCAGAGAGTGACAGAGTGTGTCAGAGTCTATCAGAGAGTGTCAGAGAGTGTCAGAGAATGTCAGAGAATGTCAGAGAATGTCAGAGAGCATCAGAGAGTTTCTGAGAGTGTCTGAGAGTGTCAGAGAGTGTCAGAGAGTTTCAGAGAGTGTCAGAGTGTGTCAGAGAGTGTCAGAGAGAGACAGAGTGTGTCAGAGAGTGAAATAGAGTGTCTGAGATTGTCAGAGAGTGTCTGAGAGTGCCAGAGAGTGTCAGAGAGTGTCAGAGAGTTTCTGAGACTGTCAGAGAGTGACAGAATGTGTCAGAGAATTTCAGAGAGGGTCTGAGAGTGTCAGCGTGTTTCTGAGTTTGTCAGAGTGTGTCAGAGAGTTTCAGAAAGTGTCAGAGAGTTTCTGATAGTGTCTGGGAGTGTCAGAGAGTGACAGAGAGTGACAGAGTGTGTCAGAGAGTGACAGAGAGTATCAGAGTGTGTCAGAGATTGTCAGAGTGTTTCTGAGTGTGTCATGGAGTGTCAGAGAGTGACTGAACGTGTCAGAGAGTTTCTGAGAGTGTCTGAGAGTGAGAGAGATTGTCAGAGATTGTCAGAGAGTGTCTGAGAGTATCAGAGAGTGTCAGAGAGTGACAAAGAGTGTCAGAGAATGTCAGAGAGTGTCAGAGAGTTTCTGAGAGTGTCAGAGTGTGTCAGAGAGTTTCAGAGAGTGACAGAGTGTGTCAGAGAGTGACATAGAGTATCAGAGAGGGTCAGAGATTGTCAGAGAGTTTCTGAGAGTGTCAGAGTGTGTCAGAGACTGTCAGAGAGAGTCAGAGAGTGTCAGAGAATGTCAGAGAGCCTCAGAGAGTTTCTGAGAGTGTCTGAGAGTGTCAGAGAGTGACAGAGAGTGACAGAGAGTGTCAGAGAGTGTCAGAGAGTTTCAGAGAGAGTCAGAGTGTGTCAGAGAGTGTCAGAGAGTGTCAGAGAGAGACAGAGTGTGTCAGAGAGTGAAATAGAGTGTCTGAGAGTGTCAGAGAGTGTCTGAGAGTGTCAGAGAGTTTCAGAGAGATTCTGAGAGTGTCAGAGAGTTTCTGAGAGTGTCAGAGAGTGACAGAATGTGTCAGAGAGTTTCAGAGAGGGTCTGAGAGTGTCAGAGTGTGTCTGAGGTTGTCAGAGTGTGTCAGAGAGTTTCAGAAAGAATCAGATAGTTTCTGAGAGTTTCTGAGAGTGTCTGAGAGCGTCAGAGAGTGTCAGAGAGTGTCAGAGAGTGACAGAGAGTGACAGAGAGTGACAGAGAGTGTCAGAGAGTGTCAGAGAGTTTCAGAGAGAGTCAGAGTGTGTCAGAGAGTGTCAGAGATTGTCAGAGAGAGACAGAGTGTGTCAGAGAGTGAAATAGAGTGTCTGAGAGTGTCAGAGAGTGTCTGAGAGTGTCAGAGAGTTTCAGAGAGATTCTGAGAGTGTCAGAGAGTTTCTGAGAGTGTCAGAGAGTGACAGAATGTGTCATAGAGTTTCAGAGAGGGTCTGAGAGTGTCAGAGTGTGTCTGAGGTTCTCAGAGTGTGTCAGAGAGTTTCAGAAAGAATCAGATAGTTTCTGAGAGTGTCTGGGAGTGTCAGAGAGTGTCAGAGAGTTTCTGAGAGTGTCTGAGAGTGTCAGAGAGTGTCAGGGAGTTTCTGAAAGTGTCAGAGAATGATAGAGAGTTTCTGAGAGTGTCAGAGAGTGACAGAGTGTGTCAGAGAGTTTCAGAGAGGGTCTGAGAGTGTCAGAGAGTGTCTGAGTTTGTCAGAGTGTGTCAGAGAGTTTCAGAAAGTGTCAGAGAGTTTCTGAGAATGTCTGAGAGTGTCTGAGAGTGTCAGAGAGTGTCACAGAGTTTCTGACAGTGTGTGAGAGTGTCAGAGAGTGTCACAGAGTGTCAGAGAGTGTCAGAAAGTGTAGGATAGTTTCTGCGAGTGTCAGAGAATGTCAGAGAGAGACAGAGAGTGTCAGAGAGTGAAATAGAGTGTCTGAGAGTGTCAGAGAGTGTCTGAGAGTGTCAGAGAGTTTCAGAGAGACACAGAGTGTGTCAGAGAGTGAAATAGAGTGTCTGAGAGTGTCAGAGAGTGTCTGAGAGTGCCAGAGAGTGTCAGAGAGTTTCTGAGAGTGTCAGAGAGTGTCAGAGTTTGTCAGAGTGTGTCAGAGAGTTTCAGAAAGTGTCAGAGAGTTTCTGAGAGTGTCTGGGAGTGTCAGAGAGTGACAGAGAGTGACAGAGTGTGTCAGAGAGTGACAGAGAGTGACAGAGCGTGTCAGAGAGTGACAGAGAGTATCAGAGTGGGTCAGAGATTGTCAGAGTGTTTCTGAGAGTGTCATGGAGTGTCAGAGAGTGACTGAACGTGTCAGAGAGTTTCTGAGAGTGTCTGAGAGTGAGAGAGATTGTCAGAGATTGTCAGAGAGTGTCTGAGAGTGTCAGAGAGTGTCAGAGCGTGACAAAGAGTGTCAGAGAATGTCAGAGAGTGTCAGAGAGTTTCTGAGAGTGCTAGAGTGTGTCAGAGAGTTTCAGAGATTGACAGAGAGTGACAGAGAGTGTCAGAGAGTGACAGAGAGTATCAGAGAGGGTCAGAGATTGTCAGAGAGTTTCTGAGAGTGTCAGAGTGTGTCAGAGACTGTCAGAGAGAGTCAGAGAGTGACAGAGAATGTCAGAGAGCATCAGAGAGTTTCTGAGAGTGTCTGAGAGTGTCAGAGAGTGACAGAGAGTGACAGAGAGTGTCAGAGAGTGTCAGAGAGTTTCAGAGAGAGTCAGAGTGTGTCAGAGAGTGTCAGAGAGTGTCAGAGAGAGACAGAGTGTGTCAGAGAGTGAAATAGAGTGTCTGAGAGTGTCAGAGAGTGTATGAGAGTGTCAGAGAGTGTCAGAGAGATTCTGAGAGTGTCAGAGAGTTTCTGAGAGTGTCAGAGAGTGACAGAATGTGTCAGAGAGTTTCAGAGAGGGTCTGAGAGTGTCAGAGTGTGTCTGAGGTTGTCAGAGTGTGTCAGAGAGTTTTAGAAAGTATCAGATAGTTTCTGAGAGTGTCTGGGAGTGTCAGAGAGTGTCAGAGAGTTTCTGAGAGTGTCTGAGAGCGTCAGAGAGTGTCAGAGAGTTTCTGAAAGTGTCAGAGAATGATAGAGAGTTTCTGAGAGTGTCAGAGAGTGACAGAGTGTGTCAGAGAGTTTCAGAGAGGGTCTGAGAGTGTCAGAGTGTGTCTGAGTTTGTCAGAGTGTGTCAGAGAGTTTCAGAAAGTGTCAGAGAGTTTCTGAGAATGTTTGAGAGTGTCTGAGAGTGTCAGAGAGTGTCACAGAGTTTCTGACAGTGTGTGAGAGTGCCAGAGAGTGTCACAGAGTGTCAGAGAGTGTCAGAAAGTGTCAGATAGTTTCTGCGAGTGTCAGAGAATGTCAGAGAGTGTCAGAGAGTGACAGAGTGTGTCAGAGAGTGTCAGAGAGTGTCAGAGAGTTTCTGAGAGTGTCACAGTGTGTCAGAGAGTGTCAGAGAGTGACAGAGTGTGTCAGAGAGTGACAGAGAGTATCAGAGAGGGTCAGAGAGTGTCAGAGAGTTTCTGAGAGTGTCAGAGAGTGACAGAGTGTGTCAGAGTCTATCAGAGAGTGTCAGAGAGTGTCAGAGAATGTCAGAGAGCATCAGAGAGTTTCTGAGAGTGTCTGAGAGTGTCAGAGAGTGTCAGAGAGTTTCAGAGAGTGTCAGAGTGTGTCAGAGAGTGTCAGAGAGAGACAGAGTGTGTCAGAGAGTGAAATAGAGTGTCTGAGAGTGCCAGAGAGTGTCAGAGAGTTTCTGAGAGTGTCAGAGAGTGACAGAATGTGTCAGAGAATTTCAGAGATGGTCTGAGAGTGTCAGAGTGTGTCTGAGTTTGTCCGAGTGTGTCACAGAGTTTCAGAAAGTGTCAGAGAGTTTCTGTGAGTGTCTGGGAGTGTCAGAGATTGACAGAGAGTGACAGAGTGTGTCAGAGAGTGACAGAGAGTATCAGAGAGGGTCAGAGATTGTCAGAGAGTTTCTGAGAGTGTCAGAGTGTGTCAGAGACTGTCAGAGAGAGTCAGAGAGTGTCAGAGAATGTCAGAGAGCATCAGAGAGTTTCTGAGAGTGTCTGAGAGTGTCAGAGAGTGACAGAGAGTGTCAGAGAGTGTCAGAGAGTTTCAGAGAGAGTCAGAGTGTGTCAGAGAGTGTCAGAGAGTGTCAGAGAGAGACAGAGTGTGTCAGAGAGTGAAATAGAGTGGCTGAGAGTGTCAGAGAGTGTCAGAGAGATTCTGAGAGTGTCAGAGAGTTTCTGAGAGTGTCAGAGAGTGACAGAATGTGTCAGAGAGTTTCAGAGAGGGTCTGAGAGTGTCAGAGTGTGTCTGAGGTTGTCAGAGTGTGTCAGAGAGTTTCAGAAAGTATCAGATAGTTTCTGAGAGTGTCTGGGAGTGTCAGAGAGTGTCAGAGAGTTTCTGAGAGTGTCTGAGAGCGTCAGAGAGTGTCAGAGAGTTTCTGAAAGTGTCAGAGAATGATAGAGAGTTTCTGAGAGTGTCAGAGAGTGACAGAGTGTGTCAGAGAGTTTCAGAGAGGGTCTGAGAGTGTCAGAGTGTGTCTGAGTTTGTCAGAGTGTGTCAGAGAGTTTCAGAAAGTGTCAGAGAGTTTCTGAGAATGTCTGAGAGTATCTGAGAGTGTCAGAGAGTGTCACAGAGTTTCTGACAGTGTGTGAGAGTGTCAGAGAGTGTCACAGAGTGTCAGAGAGTGTCAGAGAGTGTCAGAAAGTGTCAGATAGTTTCTGCGAGTGTCAGAGAATGTCAGAGAGTGTCAGAGAGCGACAGAGTGTGTCAGAGAGAGTCAGAGAGTGTCAGAGAGTTTCTGAGAGTGTCACAGTGTGTCAGAGAGTGTCAGAGAGTGACAGAGTGTGTCAGAGAGTGACAGAGAGTATCAGAGAGGGTCAGAGAGTGTCAGAGAGTTTCTGAGAGTGTCAGAGAGTGTCAGAGAGTGACAGAGTGTGTCAGAGTCTATCAGAGAGTGTCAGAGAGTGTCAGAGCATGTCAGAGAATGTCAGAGAGCATCAGAGAGTTTCTGAGAGTGTCTGAGAGTGTCAGAGAGTGTCAGAGAGTGTCAGAGAGTGTCAGAGAGTTTCAGAGAGTGTCAGAGTGTGTCAGAGAGTGTCAGAGAGAGACAGAGTGTGTCAGAGAGTGAAATAGAGTGTCTGAGATTGTCAGAGAGTGTCTGAGAGTGCCAGAGAGTGTCAGAGAGTGTCAGAGAGTTTCTGAGACTGTCAGAGAGTGACAGAATGTGTCAGAGAATTTCAGAGAGGGTCTGAGAGTGTCAGCGTGTTTCTGAGTTTGTCAGAGTGTGTCAGAGAGTTTCAGAAAGTGTCAGAGAGTTTCTGATAGTGTCTGGGAGTGTCAGAGAGTGACAGAGAGTGACAGAGTGTGTCAGAGAGTGACAGAGAGTATCAGAGTGGGTCAGAGATTGTCAGAGTGTTTCTGAGTGTGTCATGGAGTGTCAGAGAGTGACTGAACGTGTCAGAGAGTTTCTGAGAGTGTCTGAGAGTGAGAGAGATTGTCAGAGATTGTCAGAGAGTGTCTGAGAGTGTCAGAGAGTGTCAGAGCGTGGCAAAGAGTGTCAGAGAATGTCAGAGAGTGTCAGAGAGTTTCTGAGAGTGTCAGAGTGTGTCAGAGAGTTTCAGAGATTGACAGAGAGTGACAGAGTGTGTCAGAGAGTGACATAGAGTATCAGAGAGGGTCAGAGATTGTCAGAGAGTTTCTGAGAGTGTCAGAGTGTGTCAGAGACTGTCAGAGAGAGTCAGAGAGTGTCAGAGAATGTCAGAGAGTTTCTGAGAGTTTCTGAGAGTGTCTGAGAGTGTCAGAGAGTGACAGAGAGTGACAGAGAGTGTCAGAGAGTGTCAGAGAGTTTCAGAGAGAGTCAGAGTGTGTCAGAGAGTGTCAGAGAGTGTCAGAGAGAGACAGAGTGTGTCAGAGAGTGAAATAGAGTGTCTGAGAGTGTCAGAGAGTGTCTGAGAGTGTCAGAGAGTTTCAGAGAGATTCTGAGAGTGTCAGAGAGTTTCTGAGAGTGTCAGAGAGTGACAGAATGTGTCAGAGAGTTTCAGAGAGGGTCTGAGAGTGTCAGAGTGTGTCTGAGGTTGTCAGAGTGTGTCAGAGAGTTTCAGAAAGAATCAGATAGTTTCTGAGAGTGTCTGGGAGTGTCAGAGAGTGTCAGAGAGTTTCTGAGAGTGTCTGAGAGCGTCAGAGAGTGTCAGAGAGTTTCTGAAAGTGTCAGAGAATGATAGAGAGTTTCTGAGAGTGTCAGAGAGTGACAGAGTGTGTCAGAGAGTTTCAGAGAGGGTCTGAGAGTGTCAGAGAGTGTCTGAGTTTGTCAGAGTGTGTCAGAGAGTTTCAGAAAGTGTCAGAGAGTTTCTGAGAATGTCTGAGAGTGTCTGAGAGTGTCAGAGAGTGTCACAGAGTTTCTGACAGTGTGTGAGAGTGTCAGAGAGTGTCACAGAGTGTCAGAGAGTGTCAGAAAGTGTAGGATAGTTTCTGCGAGTGTCAGAGAATGTCAGAGAGAGACAGAGAGTGTCAGAGAGTGAAATAGAGTGTCTGAGAGTGTCAGAGAGTGTCTGAGAGTGTCAGATAGTGACAGAATGTGTCAGAGAGAGTCAGAGAGTGTCAGAGAGTTTCTGAGAGTGTCACAGTGTGTCAGAGAGTGTCAGAGAGTGACAGAGTGTGTCAGAGAGTGACAGAGAGTTTCTGAGAGTGTCAGAGAATGTCAGAGACTGTCAGAGAGAGTCAGAGAGTGACAGAGAATGTCAGAGAGCATCAGAGAGTTTCTGAGAGTGTCTGAGAGTGTCAGAGAGTGACAGAGAGTGACAGAGAGTGTCAGAGAGTGACATAGAGTATCAGAGAGGGTCAGAGATTGTCAGAGAGTTTCTGAGAGTGTCAGAGTGTGTCAGAGACTGTCAGAGAGAGTCAGAGAGTGTCAGAGAATGTCAGAGAGCCTCAGAGAGTTTCTGAGAGTGTCTGAGAGTGTCAGAGAGTGACAGAGAGTGACAGAGAGTGTCAGAGAGTGTCAGAGAGTTTCAGAGAGAGTCAGAGTGTGTCAGAGAGTGTCAGAGAGTGTCAGAGAGAGACAGAGTGTGTCAGAGAGTGAAATAGAGTGTCTGAGAGTGTCAGAGAGTGTCTGAGAGTGTCAGAGAGTTTCAGAGAGATTCTGAGAGTGTCAGAGAGTTTCTGAGAGTGTCAGAGAGTGACAGAATGTGTCAGAGAGTTTCAGAGAGGGTCTGAGAGTGTCAGAGTGTGTCTGAGGTTGTCAGAGTGTGTCAGAGAGTTTCAGAAAGAATCAGATAGTTTCTGAGAGTGTCTGGGAGTGTCAGAGAGTGTCAGAGAGTTTCTGAGAGTGTCTGAGAGCGTCAGAGAGTGTCAGAGAGTTTCTGAAAGTGTCAGAGAATGATAGAGAGTTTCTGAGAGTGTCAGAGAGTGACAGAGTGTGTCAGAGAGTTTCAGAGAGGGTCTGAGAGTGTCAGAGAGTGTCTGAGTTTGTCAGAGTGTGTCAGAGAGTTTCAGAAAGTGTCAGAGCGTTTCTGAGAATGTCTGAGAGTGTCTGAGAGTGTCAGAGAGTGTCACAGAGTTTCTGACAGTGTGTGAGAGTGTCAGAGAGTGTCACAGAGTGTCAGAGAGTGTCAGAAAGTGTAGGATAGTTTCTGCGAGTGTCAGAGAATGTCAGAGAGAGACAGAGAGTGTCAGAGAGTGAAATAGAGTGTCTGAGAGTGTCAGAGAGTGTCTGAGAGTGTCAGATAGTGACAGAATGTGTCAGAGAGAGTCAGAGAGTGTCAGAGAGTTTCTGAGAGTGTCACAGTGTGTCAGAGAGTGTCAGAGAGTGACAGAGTGTGTCAGAGAGTGACAGAGAGTTTCTGAGAGTGTCAGAGAATGTCAGAGACTGTCAGAGAGAGTCAGAGAGTGACAGAGAATGTCAGAGAGCATCAGAGAGTTTCTGAGAGTGTCTGAGAGTGTCAGAGAGTGACAGAGAGTGACAGAGAGTGTCAGAGAGTGTCAGAGAGTTTCAGAGAGAGTCAGAGTGTGTCAGAGAGTGTCAGAGAGTGTCAGAGAGAGACAGAGTGTGTCAGAGAGTGAAATAGAGTGTCTGAGAGTGTCAGAGAGTGTATGAGAGTGTCAGAGAGTGTCAGAGAGATTCTGAGAGTGTCAGAGAGTTTCTGAGAGTGTCAGAGAGTGACAGAATGTGTCAGAGAGTTTCAGAGAGGGTCTGAGAGTGTCAGAGTGTGTCTGAGGTTGTCAGAGTGTGTCAGAGAGTTTTAGAAAGTATCAGATAGTTTCTGAGAGTGTCTGGGAGTGTCAGAGAGTGTCAGAGAGTTTCTGAGAGTGTCTGAGAGCGTCAGAGAGTGTCAGAGAGTTTCTGAAAGTGTCAGAGAATGATAGAGAGTTTCTGAGAGTGTCAGAGAGTGACAGAGTGTGTCAGAGAGTTTCAGAGAGGGTCTGAGAGTGTCAGAGTGTGTCTGAGTTTGTCAGAGTGTGTCAGAGAGTTTCAGAAAGTGTCAGAGAGTTTCTGAGAATGTTTGAGAGTGTCTGAGAGTGTCAGAGAGTGTCACAGAGTTTCTGACAGTGTGTGAGAGTGCCAGAGAGTGTCACAGAGTGTCAGAGAGTGTCAGAAAGTGTCAGATAGTTTCTGCGAGTGTCAGAGAATGTCAGAGAGTGTCAGAGAGTGACAGAGTGTGTCAGAGAGTGTCAGAGAGTGTCAGAGAGTTTCTGAGAGTGTCACAGTGTGTCAGAGAGTGTCAGAGAGTGACAGAGTGTGTCAGAGAGTGACATAGAGTATCAGAGAGGGTCAGAGAGTGTCAGAGAGTTTCTGAGAGTGTCAGAGAGTGTCAGAGAGTGACAGAGTGTGTCAGAGTCTATCAGAGAGTGTCAGAGAGTGTCAGAGAATGTCAGAGAGCATCAGAGAGTTTCTGAGAGTGTCTGAGAGTGTCAGAGAGTGTCAGAGAGTTTCAGAGAGTGTCAGAGTGTGTCAGAGAGTGTCAGAGAGAGACAGAGTGTGTCAGAGAGTGAAATAGAGTGTCTGAGAGTGCCAGAGAGTGTCAGAGAGTTTCTGAGAGTGTCAGAGAGTGACAGAATGTGTCAGAGAATTTCAGAGAGGGTCTGAGAGTGTCAGAGTGTGTCTGAGTTTGTCCGAGTGTGTCACAGAGTTTCAGAAAGTGTCAGAGAGTTTCTGTGAGTGTCTGGGAGTGTCAGAGAGTGACAGAGAGTGACAGAGTGTGTCAGAGAGTGACAGAGAGTATCAGAGTGGGTCAGAGATTGTCAGAGTGTTTCTGAGAGTGTCATGGAGTGTCAGAGAGTGACTGAACGTGTCAGAGAGTTTCTGAGAGTGTCTGAGAGTGAGAGAGATTTTCAGAGATTGTCAGAGAGTGTCTGAGAGTGTCAGAGAGTGTCAGAGCGTGACAAAGAGTGTCAGAGAATGTCAGAGAGTGTCAGAGAGTTTCTGAGAGTGTCAGAGTGTGTCAGAGAGTTTCAGAGATTGACAGAGAGTGACAGAGTGTGTCAGAGAGTGACAGAGAGTATCAGAGAGGGTCAGAGATTGTCAGAGAGTTTCTGAGAGTGTCAGAGTGTGTCAGAGACTGTCAGAGAGAGTCAGAGAGTGTCAGAGAATGTCAGAGAGCATCAGAGAGTTTCTGAGAGTGTCTGAGAGTGTCAGAGAGTGACAGAGAGTGACAGAGAGTGTCAGAGAGTGTCAGAGAGTTTCAGAGAGAGTCAGAGTGTGTCAGAGAGTGTCAGAGAGTGTCAGAGAGAGACAGAGTGTGTCAGAGAGTGAAATAGAGTGGCTGAGAGTGTCAGAGAGTGTCGGAGAGATTCTGAGAGTGTCAGAGAGTTTCTTAGAGTGTCAGAGAGTGACAGAATGTGCCAGAGAGTTTCAGAGAGGGTCTGAGAGTGTCAGAGTGTGTCTGAGGTTGTCAGAGTGTGTCAGAGAGTTTCAGAAAGTATCAGATAGTTTCTGAGAGTGTCTGGGAGTGTCAGAGAGTGTCAGAGAGTTTCTGAGAGTGTCTGAGAGCGTCAGAGAGTGTCAGAGAGTTTCTGAAAGTGTCAGAGAATGATAGAGAGTTTCTGAGAGTGTCAGAGAGTGACAGAGTGTGTCAGAGAGTGACAGAGTGTGTCAGAGAGTTTCAGAGAGTGTCTGAGAGTGTCAGAGTGTGTCTGAGTTTGTCAGAGTGTGTCAGAGAGTTTCAGAAAGTGTCAGAGAGTTTCTGAGAATGTCTGAGAGTATCTGAGAGTGTCAGAGAGTGTCACAGAGTTTCCGACAGTGTGTGAGAGTGTCAGAGAGTGTCACAGAGTGTCAGAGAGTGTCAGAGAGTGTCAGAAAGTGTCAGATAGTTTCTGCGAGTGTCAGAGAGTGTCAGAGAGTGACAGTGTGTGTCAGAGAGAGTCAGAGAGTGTCAGAGAGTTTCTGAGAGTGTCACAGTGTGTCAGAGAGTGTCAGAGAGTGACAGAGTGTGTCAGAGAGTGTCAGAGAGATTCTGAGAGTGTCAGAGAGTTTCTGAGAGTGTCAGAGAGTGACAGAATGTGTCAGAGAGTTTCAGAGAGTGTCTGAGAGTGTCAGAGTGTGTCTGAGGTTGTCAGAGTGTGTCAGAGAGTTTCAGAAAGAATCAGATAGTTTCTGAGAGTGTCTGGGAGTGTCAGAGAGTGTCAGAGAGTTTCTGAGAGTGTCTGAGAGCGTCAGAGAGTGTCAGAGAGTTTCTGAAAGTGTCAGAGAATGATAGAGAGTTTCTGAGAGTGTCAGAGAGTGACAGAGTGTGTCAGAGAGTTTCAGAGAGGGTCTGAGAGTGTCAGAGAGTGTCTGAGTTTGTCAGAGTGTGTCAGAGAGTTTCAGAAAGTGTCAGAGCGTTTCTGAGAATGTCTGAGAGTGTCTGAGAGTGTCAGAGAGTGTCACAGAGTTTCTGACAGTGTGTGAGAGTGTCAGAGAGTGTCACAGAGTGTCAGAGAGTGTCAGAAAGTGTAGGATAGTTTCTGCGAGTGTCAGAGAATGTCAGAGAGAGACAGAGAGTGTCAGAGAGTGAAATAGAGTGTCTGAGAGTGTCAGAGAGTGTCTGAGAGTGTCAGAGAGTGACAGAATGTGTCAGAGAGAGTCAGAGAGTGTCAGAGAGTTTCTGAGAGTGTCACAGTGTGTCAGAGAGTGTCAGAGAGTGACAGAGTGTGTCAGAGAGTGACAGAGAGTTTCTGAGAGTGTCAGAGAATGTCAGAGACTGTCAGAGAGAGTCAGAGAGTGACAGAGAATGTCAGAGAGCATCAGAGAGTTTCTGAGAGTGTCTGAGAGTGTCAGAGAGTGACAGAGAGTGACAGAGAGTGTCAGAGAGTGTCAGAGAGTTTCAGAGAGAGTCAGAGTGTGTCAGAGAGTGTCAGAGAGTGTCAGAGAGAGACAGAGTGTGTCAGAGAGTGAAATAGAGTGTCTGAGAGTGTCAGAGAGTGTATGAGAGTGTCAGAGAGTGTCAGAGAGATTCTGAGAGTGTCAGAGAGTTTCTGAGAGTGTCAGAGAGTGACAGAATGTGTCAGAGAGTTTCAGAGAGGGTCTGAGAGTGTCAGAGTGTGTCTGAGGTTGTCAGAGTGTGTCAGAGAGTTTTAGAAAGTATCAGATAGTTTCTGAGAGTGTCTGGGAGTGTCAGAGAGTGTCAGAGAGTTTCTGAGAGTGTCTGAGAGCGTCAGAGAGTGTCAGAGAGTTTCTGAAAGTGTCAGAGAATGATAGAGAGTTTCTGAGAGTGTCAGAGAGTGACAGAGTGTGTCAGAGAGTTTCAGAGAGGGTCTGAGAGTGTCAGAGTGTGTCTGAGTTTGTCAGAGTGTGTCAGAGAGTTTCAGAAAGTGTCAGAGAGTTTCTGAGAATGTTTGAGAGTGTCTGAGAGTGTCAGAGAGTGTCACAGAGTTTCTGACAGTGTGTGAGAGTGCCAGAGAGTGTCACAGAGTGTCAGAGAGTGTCAGAAAGTGTCAGAGAGTGTCTGCGAGTGTCAGAGAATGTCAGAGAGTGTCAGAGAGTGACAGAGTGTGTCAGAGAGTGTCAGAGAGTGTCAGAGAGTTTCTGAGAGTGTCACAGTGTGTCAGAGAGTGTCAGAGAGTGACAGAGTGTGTCAGAGACTGACATAGAGTATCAGAGAGGGTCAGAGAGTGTCAGAGAGTTTCTGAGAGTGTCAGAGAGTATCAGAGAGTGACAGAGTGTGTCAGAGTCTATCAGAGAGTGTCAGAGAGTGTCAGAGAATGTCAGAGAGCATCAGAGAGTTTCTGAGAGTGTCTGAGAGTGTCAGAGAGTGTCAGAGAGTTTCAGAGAGTGTCAGAGTGTGTCAGAGAGTGTCAGAGAGAGACAGAGTGTGTCAGAGAGTGAAATAGAGTGTCTGAGAGTGCCAGAGAGTGTTAGAGAGTTTCTGAGAGTGTCAGAGAGTGACAGAATGTGTCAGAGAATTTCAGAGAGGGTCTGAGAGTGTCAGAGTGTGTCTGAGTTTGTCCGAGTGTGTCACAGAGTTTCAGAAAGTGTCAGAGAGTTTCTGTGAGTGTCTGGGAGTGTCAGAGAGTGACAGAGAGTGACAGAGTGTGTCAGAGAGTGACAGAGAGTATCAGAGTGGGTCAGAGATTGTCAGAGTGTTTCTGAGAGTGTCATGGAGTGTCAGAGAGTGACTGAACGTGTCAGAGAGTTTCTGAGAGTGTCTGAGAGTGAGAGAGATTTTCAGAGATTGTCAGAGAGTGTCTGAGAGTGTCAGAGAGTGTCAGAGCGTGACAAAGAGTGTCAGAGAATGTCAGAGAGTGTCAGAGAGTTTCTGAGAGTGTCAGAGTGTGTCAGAGAGTTTCAGAGATTGACAGAGAGTGACAGAGTGTGTCAGAGAGTGACAGAGAGTATCAGAGAGGGTCAGAGATTGTCAGAGAGTTTCTGAGAGTGTCAGAGTGTGTCAGAGACTGTCAGAGAGAGTCAGAGAGTGTCAGAGAATGTCAGAGAGCATCAGAGTTTCTGAGAGTGTCTGAGAGTGTCAGAGAGTGACAGAGAGTGACAGAGAGTGTCAGAGAGTGTCAGAGAGTTTCAGAGAGAGTCAGAGTGTGTCAGAGAGTTTCAGAGAGTGTCAGAGAGAGACAGAGTGTGTCAGAGAGTGAAATAGAGTGGCTGAGAGTGTCAGAGAGTGTCAGAGAGATTCTGAGAGTGTCAGAGAGTTTCTGAGAGTGTCAGAGAGTGACAGAATGTGCCAGAGAGTTTCAGAGAGGGTCTGAGAGTGTCAGATTGTGTCTGAGGTTGTCAGAGTGTGTCAGAGAGTTTCAGAAAGTATCAGATAGTTTCTGAGAGTGTCTGGGAGTGTCAGAGAGTGTCAGAGAGTTTCTGAGAGTGTCTGAGAGCGTCAGAGAGTGTCAGAGAGTTTCTGAAAGTGTCAGAGAATGATAGAGAGTTTCTGAGAGTGTCAGAGAGTGACAGAGTGTGTCAGAGAGTGACAGAGTGTGTCAGAGAGTTTCAGAGAGGGTCTGAGAGTGTCAGAGTGTGTCTGAGTTTGTCAGAGTGTGTCAGAGAGTTTCAGAAAGTGTCAGAGAGTTTCTGAGAATGTCTGAGTGTATCTGAGAGTGTCAGAGAGTGTCACAGAGTTTCTGACAGTGTGTGAGAGTGTCAGAGAGTGTCACAGAGTGTCAGAGAGTGTCAGAGAGTGTCAGAGAGTGTCAGAAAGTGTCAGATAGTTTCTGCGAGTGTCAGAGAGTGTCAGAGAGTGACAGAGTGCGTCAGAGAGAGTCAGAGAGTGTCAGAGAGTTTCTGAGAGTGTCACAGTGTGTCAGAAAGTGTCAGAGAGTGACAGAGTGTGTCAGAGAGTGTCAGAGAGATTCTGAGAGTGTCAGAGAGTTTCTGAGAGTGTCAGAGAGTGACAGAATGTGTCAGAGAGTTTCAGAGAGGGTCTGAGAGTGTCAGAGTGTGTCTGAGGTTGTCAGAGTGTGTCAGAGAGTTTCAGAAAGAATCAGATAGTTTCTGAGAGTGTCTGGGAGTGTCAGAGAGTGTCAGAGAGTTTCTGAGAGTGTCTGAGAGCGTCAGAGAGTGTCAGAGAGTTTCTGAAAGTGTCAGAGAATGATAGAGAGTTTCTGAGAGTGTCAGAGAGTGACAGAGTGTGTCAGAGAGTTTCAGAGAGGGTCTGAGAGTGTCAGAGAGTGTCTGAGTTTGTCAGAGTGTGTCAGAGAGTTTCAGAAAGTGTCAGAGAGTTTCTGAGAATGTCTGAGAGTGTCTGAGAGTGTCATAGAGTGTCACAGAGTTTCTGACAGTGTGTGAGAGTGTCAGAGAGTGTCACAGAGTGTCAGAGAGTGTCAGAAAGTGTAGGATAGTTTCTGCGAGTGTCAGAGAATGTCGGAGAGAGACAGAGAGTGTCAGAGAGTGAAATAGAGTGTCTGAGAGTGTCAGAGAGTGTCTGAGAGTGTCAGAGAGTGTCAGAGAGTTTCTGAGAGTGTCAGAGAGTGACAGAATGTGTCAGAGAGAGTCAGAGAGTGTCAGAGAGTTTCTGAGAGTGTCACAGTGTGTCAGAGAGTGTCAGAGAGTGACAGAGTGTGTCAGAGAATGTCAGAGAGCATCAGAGAGTTTCTGAGAGTGTCTGAGAGTGTCAGATAGTGACAGAGAGTGACAGAGAGTGTCAGAGAGTGTCAGAGAGTTTCAGAGAGAGTCAGAGTGTGTCAGAGAGTGTCAGAGAGTGTCAGAGAGAGACAGAGTGTGTCAGAGAGTGAAATAGAGTGTCTGAGAGTGTCAGAGAGTGTATGAGAGTGTCAGAGAGTGTCAGAGAGATTCTGAGAGTGTCAGAGAGTTTCTGAGAGTGTCAGAGAGTGACAGAATGTGTCAGAGAGTTTCAGAGAGGGTCTGAGAGTGTCAGAGTGTGTCTGAGGTTGTCAGAGTGTGTCAGAGAGTTTTAGAAAGTATCAGATAGTTTCTGAGAGTGTCTGGGAGTGTCAGAGAGTGTCAGAGAGTTTCTGAGAGTGTCTGAGAGCGTCAGAGAGTGTCAGAGAGTTTCTGAAAGTGTCAGAGAATGATAGAGAGTTTCTGAGAGTGTCAGAGAGTGACAGAGTGTGTCAGAGAGTTTCAGAGAGGGTCTGAGAGTGTCAGAGTGTGTCTGAGTTTGTCAGAGTGTGTCAGAGAGTTTCAGAAAGTGTCAGAGAGTTTCTGAGAATGTTTGAGAGTGTCTGAGAGTGTCTGAGAGTGTCACAGAGTTTCTGACAGTGTGTGAGAGTGCCAGAGAGTGTCACAGAGTGTCAGAGAGTGTCAGAAAGTGTCAGATAGTTTCTGCGAGTGTCAGAGAATGTCAGAGAGTGTCAGAGAGTGACAGAGTGTGTCAGAGAGTGTCAGAGAGTGTCAGAGAGTTTCTGAGAGTGACACAGTGTGTCAGAGAGTGTCAGAGAGTGACAGAGTGTGTCAGAGACTGACATAGAGTATCAGAGAGGGTCAGAGAGTGTCAGAGAGTTTCTGAGAGTGTCAGAGAGTGTCAGAGAGTGACAGAGTGTGTCAGAGTCTATCAGAGAGTGTCAGAGAGTGTCAGAGAATGTCAGAGAGCATCAGAGAGTTTCTGAGAGTGTCTGAGAGTGTCAGAGAGTGTCAGAGAGTTTCAGAGAGTGTCAGAGTGTGTCAGAGAGTGTCAGAGAGAGACAGAGTGTGTCAGAGAGTGAAATAGAGTGTCTGAGAGTGCCAGAGAGTGTCAGAGAGTTTCTGAGAGTGTCAGAGAGTGACAGAATGTGTCAGAGAATTTCAGAGAGGGTCTGAGAGTGTCAGAGTGTGTCTGAGTTTGTCCGAGTGTGTCACAGAGTTTCAGAAAGTGTCAGAGAGTTTCTGTGAGTGTCTGGGAGTGTCAGAGAGTGACAGAGAGTGACAGAGTGTGTCAGAGAGTGACAGAGAGTATCAGAGTGGGTCAGAGATTGTCAGAGTGTTTCTGAGAGTGTCATGGAGTGTCAGAGAGTGACTGAACGTGTCAGAGAGTTTCTGAGAGTGTCTGAGAGTGAGAGAGATTTTCAGAGATTGTCAGAGAGTGTCTGAGAGTGTCAGAGAGTGTCAGAGCGTGACAAAGAGTGTCAGAGAATGTCAGAGAGTGTCAGAGAGTTTCTGAGAGTGTCAGAGTGTGTCAGAGAGTTTCAGAGATTGACAGAGAGTGACAGAGTGTGTCAGAGAGTGACAGAGAGTATCAGAGAGGGTCAGAGATTGTCAGAGAGTTTCTGAGAGTGTCAGAGTGTGTCAGAGACTGTCAGAGAGAGTCAGAGAGTGTCAGAGAATGTCAGAGAGCATCAGAGAGTTTCTGAGAGTGTCTGAGAGTGTCAGAGAGTGACAGAGAGTGACAGAGAGTGTCAGAGAGTGTCAGAGAGTTTCAGAGAGAGTCAGAGTGTGTCAGAGAGTGTCAGAGAGTGTCAGAGAGAGACAGAGTGTGTCAGAGAGTGAAATAGAGTGGCTGAGAGTGTCAGAGAGTGTCAGAGAGATTCTGAGAGTGTCAGAGAGTTTCTGAGAGTGTCAGAGAGTGACAGAATGTGCCAGAGATTTTCAGAGAGGGTCTGAGAGTGTCAGAGTGTGTCTGAGGTTGTCAGAGTGTGTCAGAGAGTTTCAGAAAGTATCAGATAGTTTCTGAGAGTGTCTGGGAGTGTCAGAGAGTGTCAGAGAGTTTCTGAGAGTGTCTGAGAGCGTCAGAGAGTGTCAGAGAGTTTCTGAAAGTGTCAGAGAATGATAGAGAGTTTCTGAGAGTGTCAGAGAGTGACAGAGTGTGTCAGAGAGTTTCAGAGAGGGTCTGAGAGTGTCAGAGTGTGTCTGAGTTTGTCAGAGTGTGTCAGAGAGTTTCAGAAAGTGTCAGAGAGTTTCTGAGAATGTCTGAGAGTATCTGAGAGTGTCAGAGAGTGTCACAGAGTTTCTGACAGTGTGTGAGAGTGTCAGAGAGTGTCACAGAGTGTCAGAGAGTGTCAGAGAGTGTCAGAAAGTGACAGATAGTTTCTGCGAGTGTCAGAGAGTGTCAGAGAGTGACAGAGTGTGTCAGAGAGAGTCAGAGAGTGTCAGAGAGTTTCTGAGAGTGTCACAGTGTGTCAGAGAGTGTCAGAGAGTGACAGAGTGTGTCAGAGAGTGACAGAGAGTATCAGAGAGGGTCAGAGAGTGTCAGAGAGTTTCTGAGAGTGTTAGAGAGTGTCAGAGAGTGACAGAGTGTGTCAGAGTCTATCAGAGAGTGTCAGAGAGTGTCAGAGAATGTCAGAGAATGTCAGAGAGCATCAGAGAGTTTCTGAGAGTGTCTGAGAGTGTCAGAGAGTGTCAGAGAGTTTCAGAGAGTGTCAGAGTGTGTCAGAGAGTGTCAGAGAGAGACAGAGTGTGTCAGAGAGTGAAATAGAGTGTCTGAGATTGTCAGAGAGTGTCTGAGAGTGCCAGAGAGTGTCAGAGAGTGTCAGAGAGTTTCTGAGACTGTCAGAGAGTGACAGAATGTGTCAGAGAATTTCAGAGAGGGTCTGAGAGTGTCAGCGTGTTTCTGAGTTTGTCAGAGTGTGTCAGAGAGTTTCAGAAAGTGTCAGAGAGTTTCTGATAGTGTCTGGGAGTGTCAGAGAGTGACAGAGAGTGACAGAGTGTGTCAGAGAGTGACAGAGAGTATCAGAGTGTGTCAGAGATTGTCAGAGTGTTTCTGAGTGTGTCATGGAGTGTCAGAGAGTGACTGAACGTGTCAGAGAGTTTCTGAGAGTGTCTGAGAGTGAGAGAGATTGTCAGAGATTGTCAGAGAGTGTCTGAGAGTGTCAGAGAGTGTCAGAGCGTGACAAAGAGTGTCAGAGAATGTCAGAGAGTGTCAGAGAGTTTCTGAGAGTGTCAGAGTGTGTCAGAGAGTTTCAGAGATTGACAGAGAGTGACAGAGTGAGTCAGAGAGTGACATAGAGTATCAGAGAGGGTCAGAGATTGTCAGAGAGTTTCTGAGAGTGTCAGAGTGTGTCAGAGACTGTCAGAGAGAGTCAGAGAGTGTCAGAGAATGTCAGAGAGCCTCAGAGAGTTTCTGAGAGTGTCTGAGAGTGTCAGAGAGTGACAGAGAGTGACAGAGAGTGTCAGAGAGTGTCAGAGAGTTTCAGAGAGAGTCAGAGTGTGTCAGAGAGTGTCAGAGAGTGTCAGAGAGAGACAGAGTGTGTCAGAGAGTGAAATAGAGTGTCTGAGAGTGTCAGAGAGTGTCTGAGAGTGTCAGAGAGTTTCAGAGAGATTCTGAGAGTGTCAGAGAGTTTCTGAGAGTGTCAGAGAGTGACAGAATGTGTCAGAGAGTTTCAGAGAGGGTCTGAGAGTGTCAGAGTGTGTCTGAGGTTGTCAGAGTGTGTCAGAGAGTTTCAGAAAGAATCAGATAGTTTCTGAGAGTGTCTGGGATTGTCAGAGAGTGTCAGAGAGTTTCTGAGAGTGTCTGAGAGCGTCAGAGAGTGTCAGAGAGTGTCAGAGAGTGACAGAGAGTGACAGAGAGTGACAGAGAGTGTCAGAGAGTGTCAGAGAGTTTCAGAGAGAGTCAGAGTGTGTCAGAGAGTGTCAGAGATTGTCAGAGAGAGACAGAGTGTGTCAGAGAGTGAAATAGAGTGTCTGAGAGTGTCAGAGAGTTTCTGAAAGTGTCAGAGAATGATAGAGAGTTTCTGAGAGTGTCAGAGAGTGACAGAGTGTGTCAGAGAGTTTCAGAAAGGGTCTGAGAGTGTCAGAGAGTGTCTGAGTTTGTCAGAGTGTGTCAGAGAGTTTCAGAAAGTGTCAGAGAGTTTCTGAGAATGTCTGAGAGTGTCTGAGAGTGTCAGAGAGTGCCACAGAGTTTCTGACAGAGTGTGAGAGTGTCAGAGAGTGTCAGAGAGTGTCAGAGAGTGTCAGAAAGTGTAGGATAGTTTCTGCGAGTGTCAGAGAATGTCAGAGAGAGACAGAGAGTGTCAGAGAGTGAAATAGAGTGTCTGAGAGTGTCAGAGAGTGTCTGAGAGTGTCAGAGAGTGTCAGAGAGTTTCTGAGAGTGTCAGAGAGTGACAGAATGTGTCAGAGAGAGTCAGAGAGTGTCAGAGAGTTTCTGAGAGTGTCACAGTGTGTCAGAGAGTGTCAGAGAGTGACAGAGTGTGTCAGAGAGTGACAGAGAGTATCAGAGAGGGTCAGAGAGTGTCAGAGAGTTTCTGAGAGTGTCAGACAGTGTCAGAAAGTGACAGAGTGTGTCAGAGTCTATCAGAGAGTGTCAGAGAGTTTTTGAGAGTGTCAGAGTGTGTCAGACAGTGTCAGAGAGTGCCAGAATTTGTCAGAGAGTATCAGAGAGTGTCAGAGAGTTTCTGAGAATGTCAGAGTGTGTCACAGAGTGACAGAGTGTTTCAGTGACTGTCAGAGAGAGTCAGAGAGTGTCAGAGAATGTCAGAGAGCATCAGAGAGTTTCTGAGAGTGTCTGAGAGTGTCAGAGAGTGACAGAGAGTGTCTGAGAGTGTCAGAGAGTTTCAGAGAGATTCTGAGAGTGTCAGAGAGTTTCTGAGAGTGTCAGAGAGTGACAGAATGTGTCAGAGAGTTTCAGAGAGGGTCTGAGAGTGTCAGAGTGTGTCTGAGGTTGTCAGAGTGTGTCAGAGAGTTTCAGAAAGAATCAGATAGTTTCTGAGAGTGTCTGGGAGTGTCAGAGAGTGTCAGAGAGTTTCTGAGTGTGTCTGAGAGCGTCAGAGAGTGTCAGAGAGTGTCAGAGAGTGACAGAGAGTGACAGAGAGTGACAGAGAGTGTCAGAGAGTGTCAGAGAGTTTCAGAGAGTTTCAGAGAGAGTCAGAGTGTGTCAGAGAGTGTCAGAGATTGTCAGAGAGAGACAGAGTGTGTCAGAGAGTGAAATAGAGTGTCTGAGAGTGTCAGAGAGTGTCTGAGAGTGTCAGAGAGTTTCAGAGAGATTCTGAGAGTGTCAGAGAGTTTCTGAGAGTGTCAGAGAGTGACAGAATGTGTCAGAGAGTTTCAGAGAGGGTCTGAGAGTGTCAGAGTGTGTCTGAGGTTGTCAGAGTGTGTCAGAGAGTTTCAGAAAGAATCAGATAGTTTCTGAGAGTGTCTGGGAGTGTCAGAGAGTGTCAGAGAGTTTCTGAGAGTGTCTGAGAGCGTCAGAGAGTGTCAGAGAGTTTCTGAAAGTGTCAGAGAATGATAGAGAGTTTCTGAGAGTGTCAGAGAGTGACAGAGTGTGTCAGAGAGTTTCAGAGAGGGTCTGAGAGTGTCAGAGAGTGTCTGAGTTTGTCAGAGTGTGTCAGAGAGTTTCAGAAAGTGTCAGAGAGTTTCTGAGAATGTCTGAGAGTGTCTGAGAGTGTCAGAGAGTGTCACAGAGTTTCTGACAGTGTGTGAGAGTGTCAGAGAGTGTCACAGAGTGTCAGAGAGTGTCAGAAAGTGTAGGATAGTTTCTGCGAGTGTCAGAGAATGTCAGAGAGAGACAGAGAGTGTCAGAGAGTGAAATAGAGTGTCTGAGAGTGTCAGAGAGTGTCTGAGAGTGTCAGAGAGTGTCAGAGAGTTTCTGAGAGTGTCAGAGAGTGACAGAATGTGTCAGAGAGATTCAGAGAGTGTCAGAGAGTTTCTGAGAGTGTCACAGTGTGTCAGAGAGTGTCAGAGAGTGACAGAGTGTGTCAGAGAGTGACAGAGAGTATCAGAGAGGGTCAGAGAGTGTCAGAGAGTTTCTGAGAGTGTCAGACAGTGTCAGAAAGTGGCAGAGTGTGTCAGAGTCTATCAGAGAGTGTCAGAGAGTTTCTGAGAGTGTCAGAGTGTGTCAGACAGTGTCAGAGAGTGCCAGAATTTGTCAGAGAGTATCAGAGAGTGTCAGAGAGTTTCTGAGAATGTCAGAGTGTGTCACAGAGTGACAGAGTGTTTCAGAGACTGTCAGAGAGAGTCAGAGAGTGTCAGAGAATGTCAGAGAGCATCAGAGAGTTTCTGAGAGTGTCTGAGAGTGTCAGAGAGTGACAGAGAGTGACAGAGATTGTCAGAGAGTGTCAGAGAGTTTCAGAGAGTGTCAGAGTGTGTCAGAGAGTGTCAGAGAGAGACAGAGTGTGTCAGAGAGTGAAATAGAGTGTCTGAGAGTGTCAGAGAGTGTCTGAGAGTGTCAGAGAGTGTCAGAGAGTTTCTGAGAGTGTCAGAGAGTGACAGAATGTGTCAGAGAGTTTCAGAGAGGGTCTGAGAGTGTCAGAGTGTGTCTGAGTTTGTCAGAGTGTGTCAGAGAGTTTCAGAAAGTGTCAGAGAGTTTCTGAGAGAGTCTGGGATTGTCAGAGAGTGACAGAGAGTGACAGAGTGTGTCAGAGAGTGACTGAGATTGTCAGAGAGTGTCAGAGAGTGTCAGATAGTGTCAGAGAGTTTCTGAGAGTGTCTGGGAGTGTCAGAGAGTGTCAGAGAGTGTCAGAGAGTTTCTGAGAGTGTCTGAGAGCGTCAGAGAGTGTCAGAGAGTTTCTGAGAGTGTTAGAGAGTTTCTGAGAGTGTCTGAGAGTGTCAGAGTGTGTCTTAGTTTGTCAGAGTCTGTCAGAGTGTTTCAGAAAGTGTCAGAGAGTTTCTGAGAGTGTCTGAGAGTGTCACAGAGTTTCTGACAGTGTGTGAGAGTGTCAGAGAGTGTCACAGAGTGTCAGAAAGTGTCAGATAGTTTCTGCGAGTGTCAGAGAATGTCAGAGACTGTCAGAGAGAGTCAGAGAGTGTCAGAGAATGTCAGAGAGCATCAGAGGGTTTCTGAGAGTGTCTGAGAGTGTCAGAGAGTGACAGAGATTGACAGAGAGGGACAGAGAGTGTCAGAGAGTGTCAGAGAGTTTCAGAGAGTGTCAGAGTGTGTCAGATAGTGTCAGAGAGAGACAGAGTGTGTCCGAGAGTGAAATAGAGTGTCTGAGAGTGTCAGAGAGTGTCTGAGAGTGTCAGAGAGTTTCTGAGAGTTTCAGAGAGTGTCAGAGTGTTTCTGAGAGTGTCAGAGAGTGACAGAATGAGTCAGAGAATTTCAGAGAGGGTCTGAGAGTGTCAGAGTGTGTCTGAGTTTGTCAGAGTGTGTCAGAGAGTTTCAGAAAGTGTCAGAGAGTTTCTGAGAGTGTCTGGGAGTGTCAGAGAGTGACAGAGTGTGTCAGAGAGTGTCATAGAGTGTCAGAGAGTGACTGAACGTGTCAGAGAGTTTCTGAGAGTGTCTGAGAGTGAGAGAGATTGTCAGAGATTGACAAAGAGTGTCAGAGAATGTCAGAGAGTGTCAGAGTGTGTCAGAGAGTTTCAGAGAGTGACAGAGAGTGACAGAGTGTGTCAGAGAGTGACAGAGAGTATCAGAGAGGGTCAGAGATTGTCAGAGAGTTTCCGAGAGTGTCAGAGTGTGTCAGAGACTGTCAGAGAGAGTCAGAGAGTGTCAGAGAATGTCAGAGAGCATCAGAGAGTTTCTGAGAGTGTCTGAGAGTGTCAGAGAGTGACAGAGAGTGACAGAGAGTGACAGAGAGTGTCAGAGAGTGTCAGAGAGTTTCAGAGAGAATCAGAGTGTGTCAGAGAGTGTCAGAGAGAGACAGAGTGTGTCAGAGAGTGAAATAGAGTGTCTGAGAGTGTCAGAGAGTTTCTGAGAGTGTCAGAGAGTGTCAGAGAGTTTCTGAGAGTGTCAGAGAGTTTCTGAGAGTGTCAGAGAGAGACAGAATGTGTCAGAGAGTTTCAGAGAGGGTCTGAGAGTGTCAGAGTGTTTCTCAGTTTGTCAGAGTGTGTCAGAGAGTTTCAGAAAGTATCAGATAGTTTCTGAGAGTGTCTGGGAGTGTCAGAGAGTGTCAGAGAGTTTCTGAGAGTGTCTGAGAGCGTCAGAGAGTGTCAGAGAGTTTCTGAGAGTGTCAGAGAATGATAGAGAGTTTCTGAGAGTGTCAGAGAGTGACAGAGTGTGTCAGAGAGTTTCAGAGAGGGTCTGAGAGTGTCAGAGTGTGTCTGAGATTGTCAGAGTGTGTCAGAGAGTTTCAGAAAATGTCAGAGAGTTTCTGAGAGTGTCAGAGAGTGTCACAGAGTTTCTGACAGAGTGTGAGAGTGTCAGAGAGTGTCACAGAGTGTCAGAGAGTGTCAGAAAGTGTCAGATAGTTTCTGCGAGTGTCAGAGAATGTCAGAGAGTGTCAGAGAGTGACAGAGTGTGTCAGAGAGAGTCAGAGAGTGTCAGAGAGTTTCTGAGAGTGTCACAGTGTGTCAGAGAGTGTCAGAGAGTGACAGAGTGTGTCAGAGAGTGACAGAGAGTATCAGAGAGTGTCAGAGAGTGCCAGAGAGTTTCTGAGAGTGTCAGAGAGTGGCAGAGTGTGTCAGAGACTATCAGAGAGTGTCAGAGAGTTTCTGAGAGTGTCAGAGTGTGTCAGACAGTGTCAGAGAGTGCCAGAATTTGTCAGAGAGTATCAGAGAGTGTCAGAGAGTTTCTGAGAATGTCAGAGTGTGTCACAGAGTGACAGAGTGTTTCAGAGACTGTCAGAGAGAGTCAGAGAGTGTCAGAGAATGTCAGAGAGCATCAGAGAGTTTCTGAGAGTGTCTGAGAGTGTCAGAGAGTGACAGAGAGTGACAGAGAGTGACAGAGTGTGTCAGAGAGTGTCAGAGAGTTTCATAGAGTGTCAGAGAGGGTCTGAGAGTGTCAGAGAGAGACAGAGTGTGTCAGAGAGTGAAATAGAGTGTCTGAGAGTGTCAGAGAGTGTCTGAGAGTGTCAGAGAGTGTCAGAGAGTTTCTGAGAGTGTCAGAGAGTGTCAGAGAGTTTCTGAGAGTGTCAGAGAGTGACAGAATGTGTCAGAGAGTTTCAGAGAGGGTCTGAGAGTGTCAGAGTGTGTCTGAGTTTGTCAGAGTGTGTCAGAGAGTTTCAGAAAGTGTCAGAGAATTTCTGAGAGTGTCTGGGAGTGTCAGAGAGTGACAGAGTGTGTCAGAGAGTGACTGAGATTGTCAGAGAGTGTCAGGGAGTGTCAGAGAGTGTCAGAGAGTTTCTGAGAGTGTCTGGGAGTGTCAGAGAGTGTCAGAGATTTTCTGAGAGTGTCTGAGAGCGTCAGAGAGTGTCAGAGAGTTTCTGAGAGTGTCAGAGAATGATAGAGAGTTTCTGAGAGTGTCAGAGAGTGACAGAGAGTGTCAGTGTGTTTCAGAGAGGGTCTGAGAGTGTCAGAGTGTGTCTGAGTTTGTCAGAGTGTGTCAGAGAGTTTCAGAAAGTGTCAGAGAGTTTCTGAGAGTGTCTGAGAGTGTCAGAGAGTGTCACAGAGTTTCTGACAGTGTGTGAGAGTGTCAGAGAGTGTCTGAGAGTGTCAGAGAGTTTCTGAGAGTTTCAGAGAGTGTCAGAGTGTTTCTGAGAGTGTCAGAGAGTGACAGAATGAGTCAGAGAATTTCAGAGAGGGTCTGAGAGTGTCAGAGTGTGTCTGAGTTTGTCAGAGTGTGTCAGAGAGTTTCAGAAAGTGTCAGAGAGTTTCTGAGAGTGTCTGGGAGTGTCAGAGAGTGACAGAGTGTGTCAGAGAGTGTCATAGAGTGTCAGAGAGTGACTGAACGTGTCAGAGAGTTTCTGAGAGTGTCTGAGAGTGAGAGAGTTTGTCAGAGATTGACAAAGAGTGTCAGAGAATGTCAGAGAGTGTCAGAGAATTTCTGAGAGTGTCAGAGTGTGTCAGAGTGTGTCAGAGAGTTTCAGAGAGTGACAGAGAGTGACAGAGTGTGTCAGAGAGTGACAGAGAGTATCAGAGAGGGTCAGAGATTGCCAGAGAGTTTCCGAGAGTGTCAGAGTGTGTCAGAGACTGTCAGAGAGAGTCAGAGAGTGTCAGAGAATGTCAGAGAGCATCAGAGAGTTTCTGAGAGTGTCTGAGAGTGTCAGAGAGTGACAGAGAGTGACAGAGAGTGACAGAGAGTGTCAGAGAGTGTCAGAGAGTTTCAGAGAGAATCAGAGTGTGTCAGATAGTGTCAGAGAGAGACAGAGTGTGTCAGAGAGTGAAATAGAGTGTCTGAGAGTGTCAGAGAGTGTCTGAGAGTGTCAGAGAGTGTCAGAGAGTTTCTGAGAGTGTCAGAGAGTTTCTGAGAGTGTCAGAGAGAGACAGAATGTGTCAGAGAGTTTCAGAGAGGGTCTGAGAGTGTCAGAGTGTTTCTCAGTTTGTCAGAGTGTGTCAGAGAGTTTCAGAAAGTATCAGATAGTTTCTGAGAGTGTCTGGGAGTGTCAGAGAGTGTCAGAGAGTTTCTGAGAGTGTCTGAGAGCGTCAGAGAGTGTCAGAGAGTTTCTGAGAGTGTCAGAGAGTGACAGAGTGTGTCAGAGAGTTTCAGAGAGGGTCTGAGAGTGTCAGAGTGTGTCTGAGATTGTCAGAGTGTGTCAGAGAGTTTCAGAAAATGTCAGAGAGTTTCTGAGAGTGTCAGATAGTGTCACAGAGTTTCTGACAGTGTGTGAGAGTGTCAGAGAGTGTCACAGAGTGTCAGAGAGTGTCAGAAAGTGTCAGATAGTTTTTGCGAGTGTCAGAGAATGTCAGAGAGTGTCAGAGAGTGACAGAGTGTGTCAGAGAGAGTCAGAGAGTGTCAGAGAGTTTCTGAGAGTGTCACAGTGTGTCAGAGAGTGTCAGAGAGTATCAGAGAGGGTCAGAGAGTGCCAGAGAGTTTCTGAGAGTGACAGAGAGTATCAGAGAGTGTCAGAGAGGGTCAGAGAGTGTCAGAGAGTGTCAGAGAGTTTCAGAGAGTGTCAGAGTGTGTCAGAGAGTGTCAGAGAGAGACAGAGTGTGTTAGAGAGTGAAATAGAGTGTCTGAGAGTGTCAGAGAGTGACAGGTGTGTCAGAGACTATCAGAGAGTGTCAGAGAGTTTCTGAAAGTGTCTGAGAGTGTCAGAGAGTGACAGAGAGTGACAGAGAGTGACAGAGAGTGTCAGAGAGTTTCAAAGAGTGTCAGAGTGTGTCAGAGTGTGTCAGAGAGTGTCAGAGAGTGTCAGAGAGTGTCAGAGTGTTTCTGAGAGTGTCAGAGAGTGTCAGAGAGTGTCAGAGAGTGTCAGAGGGTGACAGAGTGTGTCAGAGAGTTTCAGAGAGGGTCTGAGAGTGTCAGAGTGTGTCTGAGTTTGTCAGAGAGTGTCAGAGAGTTTCTGAGAGTGTCAGAGTGTGTCAGAGAGTTTCTGAGAGTGTCAGAGAGTGACAGAGTGTGTCAGAGAGTTTCAGATAGGGTCTGAGAGTGTCAGAGAGTGTCTGAGTTTGTCAGAGTGTGTCAGAGAGTTTCTGAGAGTGTCTGGGAGTGTCTGAGAGTGTCTGGGAGTGTCTGAGAGTGTCAGAGAGTGTCACAGAGTTTCTGACAGTGTATGAGTGTGTCAGAGAGTGTCACAGAGTGTCAGAGAGTGTCAGAAAGTGTCAGAGAGTGACAGAGTGTGTCAGAGACTATCAGAGAGTGTCAGAGAGTTTCTGAGAGTGTCAGAGTGTGTCAGACAGTGTCAGAGAGTGCCAGAGTGTGTCAGAGAGTATCAGAGAGTGTCACAGTGTGTCAGAGAGTGTCAGAGAGTGACAGAGTGTTTCAGAGACTGTCAGAGAGAGTCAGAGAGTGTCAGAGAATGTCAGAGAGCATCTGAGAGTGTCTGAGAGTGTCAGAGAGTGTCAGAGAGTGTCAGAGAGTTTCAGAGAGTGTCAGAGTGTGTCAGAGTGTGTCAGAGTGTCAGAGAGAGACAGAGTGTGTCAGAGAGTGAAATAGAGTGTCTGAGAGTGTCAGAGAGTGTCTGAGAGTGCCAGAGAGTGTCAGAGAGTTTCTGAGAGTGTCAGAGAGTTTCTGAGAGTGTCAGAGAGTGACAGAATGTGTCAGAGAATTTCAGATAGGGTCTGAGAGTGTCAGAGTGTGTCTGAGTTTGTCAGAGTGTGTCAGAGAGTTTCAGAAAGTGTCAGAGAGTTTCTGTGAGTGTCTGGGAGTGTCAGAGAGTGACAAAGAGTGACAGAGTGTGTCAGAGAGTGACAGAGAGTATCAGAGTGGGTCAGAGATTGTCAGAGTGTTTCTGAGAGTGTCATGGAGTGTCAGAGAGTGACTGAACGTGTCAGAGAGTTTCTGAGAGTGCCTGAGAGTGAGAGAGATTGTCAGAGATTGTCAGGGAGTGTCTGAGAGTGTCAGAGAGTGACAAAGAGTGTCAGAGAATGTCAGAGAGTGTCAGAGAGTGTCACAGAGTTTCTGAGAGTGTCAGAGTGTGTCAGAGAGTTTCAGAGATTGACAGAGAGTGACAGAGTGTGTCAGAGAGTGACAGAGAGTATCAGAGAGGGTCAGAGATTGTCAGAGAGTTTCTGAGAGTGTCAGAGTGTGTCAGACAGTGTCAGAGAGTGCCAGAGTGTGTCAGAGAGTATCAGAGAGTGTCACAGAGTGTCAGAGAGTGTCAGAGAGTGACAGAGTGTTTCAGAGACTGTCAGAGAGAGTCAGAGAGTGTCAGAGAATGTCAGAGAGCATCTGAGAGTGTCTGAGAGTGTCAGAGAGTGTCAGAGAGTGTCAGAGAGTTTCAGAGAGTGTCAGAGTGTGTCAGAGTGTGTCAGAGTGTCAGAGAGAGACAGAGTGTGTCAGAGAGTGAAATAGAGTGTCTGAGAGTGTCAGAGAGTGTCTGAGAGTGCCAGAGAGTGTCAGAGAGTTTCTGAGAGTGTCAGAGAGTGTCAGAGAGTTTCTGAGAGTGTCAGAGAGTGACAGAATGTGTCAGAGAATTTCAGAGAGGGTCTGAGAGTGTCAGAGTGTGTCTGAGTTTGTCAGAGTGTGTCAGAGAGTTTCAGAAAGTGTCAGAGAGTTTCTGAGAGTGTCTGGGAGTGTCAGAGAGTGACAAAGAGTGACAGAGTGTGTCAGAGAGTGACAGAGAGTATCAGAGTGGGTCAGAGATTGTCAGAGTGTTTCTGAGCGTGTCATGGAGTGTCAGAGAGTGACTGAACGTGTCAGAGAGTTTCTGAGAGTGTCTGAGAGTGAGAGAGATTGTCAGAGATTGTCAGGGAGTGTCTGAGAGTGTCAGAGAGTGACAAAGAGTGTCAGAGAATGTCAGAGAGTGTCAGAGAGTTTCTGAGAGTGTCAGAGTGTGTCAGAGAGTTTCAGAGATTGACAGAGAGTGACAGAGTGTGTCAGAGAGTGACAGAGAGTATCAGAGAGGGTCAGAGATTGTCAGAGAGTTTCTGAGAGTGTCAGAGTGTGTCAGAGACTGTCAGAGAGAGTCAGAGAGTGTCAGAGAATGTCAGAGAGCATCAGAGAGTTTCTGAGAGTGTCTGAGAGTGTCAGAGACTGTCAGAGAGAGTCAGAGTGTGTCAGAGAGTGTTAGAGAGTGTCAGAGAGAGACAGATTGTGTCAGAGAGTGAAATAGAGTGTCTGAGAGTGTCAGAGAGTGTCTGAGAGTGTCAGAGAGATTCTGAGAGTGTCAGAGAGTTTCTGAGAGTGTCAGAGAGTTTCTGAGAGTGTCTGAGAGTGTCAGAGAGTGTCACAGAGTTTCTGACAGTGTGTGAGAGTGTCAGAGAGTGTCTGAGAGTGTCAGAGAGTTTCTGAGAGTTTCAGAGAGTGTCAGAGTGTTTCTGAGAGTGTCAGAGAGTGACAGAATGAGTCAGAGAATTTCAGAGAGGGTCTGAGAGTGTCAGAGTGTGTCTGAGTTTGTCAGAGTGTGTCAGAGAGTTTCAGAAAGTGTCAGAGAGTTTCTGAGAGTGTCTGGGAGTGTCAGAGAGTGACAGAGTGTGTCAGAGAGTGTCATAGAGTGTCAGAGAGTGACTGAACGTGTCAGAGAGTTTCTGAGAGTGTCTGAGAGTGAGAGAGTTTGTCAGAGATTGACAAAGAGTGTCAGAGAATGTCAGAGAGTGTCAGAGAATTTCTGAGAGTGTCAGAGTGTGTCAGAGTGTGTCAGAGAGTTTCAGAGAGTGACAGAGAGTGACAGAGTGTGTCAGAGAGTGACAGAGAGTATCAGAGAGGGTCAGAGATTGCCAGAGAGTTTCCGAGAGTGTCAGAGTGTGTCAGAGACTGTCAGAGAGAGTCAGAGAGTGTCAGAGAATGTCAGAGAGCATCAGAGAGTTTCTGAGAGTGTCTGAGAGTGTCAGAGAGTGACAGAGAGTGACAGAGAGTGACAGAGAGTGTCAGAGAGTGTCAGAGAGTTTCAGAGAGAATCAGAGTGTGTCAGATAGTGTCAGAGAGAGACAGAGTGTGTCAGAGAGTGAAATAGAGTGTCTGAGAGTGTCAGAGAGTGTCTGAGAGTGTCAGAGAGTGTCAGAGAGTTTCTGAGAGTGTCAGAGAGTTTCTGAGAGTGTCAGAGAGAGACAGAATGTGTCAGAGAGTTTCAGAGAGGGTCTGAGAGTGTCAGAGTGTTTCTCAGTTTGTCAGAGTGTGTCAGAGAGTTTCAGAAAGTATCAGATAGTTTCTGAGAGTGTCTGGGAGTGTCAGAGAGTGTCAGAGAGTTTCTGAGAGTGTCTGAGAGCGTCAGAGAGTGTCAGAGAGTTTCTGAGAGTGTCAGAGAGTGACAGAGTGTGTCAGAGAGTTTCAGAGAGGGTCTGAGAGTGTCAGAGTGTGTCTGAGATTGTCAGAGTGTGTCAGAGAGTTTCAGAAAATGTCAGAGAGTTTCTGAGAGTGTCAGATAGTGTCACAGAGTTTCTGACAGTGTGTGAGAGTGTCAGAGAGTGTCACAGAGTGTCAGAGAGTGTCAGAAAGTGTCAGATAGTTTTTGCGAGTGTCAGAGAATGTCAGAGAGTGTCAGAGAGTGACAGAGTGTGTCAGAGAGAGTCAGAGAGTGTCAGAGAGTTTCTGAGAGTGTCACAGTGTGTCAGAGAGTGTCAGAGAGTATCAGAGAGGGTCAGAGAGTGCCAGAGAGTTTCTGAGAGTGACAGAGAGTATCAGAGAGTGTCAGAGAGGGTCAGAGAGTGTCAGAGAGTGTCAGAGAGTTTCAGAGAGTGTCAGAGTGTGTCAGAGAGTGTCAGAGAGAGACAGAGTGTGTTAGAGAGTGAAATAGAGTGTCTGAGAGTGTCAGAGAGTGACAGGTGTGTCAGAGACTATCAGAGAGTGTCAGAGAGTTTCTGAAAGTGTCTGAGAGTGTCAGAGAGTGACAGAGAGTGACAGAGAGTGACAGAGAGTGTCAGAGAGTTTCAAAGAGTGTCAGAGTGTGTCAGAGTGTGTCAGAGAGTGTCAGAGAGTGTCAGAGAGTGTCAGAGTGTTTCTGAGAGTGTCAGAGAGTGTCAGAGAGTGTCAGAGAGTGTCAGAGGGTGACAGAGTGTGTCAGAGAGTTTCAGAGAGGGTCTGAGAGTGTCAGAGTGTGTCTGAGTTTGTCAGAGAGTGTCAGAGAGTTTCTGAGAGTGTCAGAGTGTGTCAGAGAGTTTCTGAGAGTGTCAGAGAGTGACAGAGTGTGTCAGAGAGTTTCAGATAGGGTCTGAGAGTGTCAGAGAGTGTCTGAGTTTGTCAGAGTGTGTCAGAGAGTTTCTGAGAGTGTCTGGGAGTGTCTGAGAGTGTCTGGGAGTGTCTGAGAGTGTCAGAGAGTGTCACAGAGTTTCTGACAGTGTATGAGTGTGTCAGAGAGTGTCACAGAGTGTCAGAGAGTGTCAGAAAGTGTCAGAGAGTGACAGAGTGTGTCAGAGACTATCAGAGAGTGTCAGAGAGTTTCTGAGAGTGTCAGAGTGTGTCAGACAGTGTCAGAGAGTGCCAGAGTGTGTCAGAGAGTATCAGAGAGTGTCACAGTGTGTCAGAGAGTGTCAGAGAGTGACAGAGTGTTTCAGAGACTGTCAGAGAGAGTCAGAGAGTGTCAGAGAATGTCAGAGAGCATCTGAGAGTGTCTGAGAGTGTCAGAGAGTGTCAGAGAGTGTCAGAGAGTTTCAGAGAGTGTCAGAGTGTGTCAGAGTGTGTCAGAGTGTCAGAGAGAGACAGAGTGTGTCAGAGAGTGAAATAGAGTGTCTGAGAGTGTCAGAGAGTGTCTGAGAGTGCCAGAGAGTGTCAGAGAGTTTCTGAGAGTGTCAGAGAGTTTCTGAGAGTGTCAGAGAGTGACAGAATGTGTCAGAGAATTTCAGATAGGGTCTGAGAGTGTCAGAGTGTGTCTGAGTTTGTCAGAGTGTGTCAGAGAGTTTCAGAAAGTGTCAGAGAGTTTCTGTGAGTGTCTGGGAGTGTCAGAGAGTGACAAAGAGTGACAGAGTGTGTCAGAGAGTGACAGAGAGTATCAGAGTGGGTCAGAGATTGTCAGAGTGTTTCTGAGAGTGTCATGGAGTGTCAGAGAGTGACTGAACGTGTCAGAGAGTTTCTGAGAGTGCCTGAGAGTGAGAGAGATTGTCAGAGATTGTCAGGGAGTGTCTGAGAGTGTCAGAGAGTGACAAAGAGTGTCAGAGAATGTCAGAGAGTGTCAGAGAGTGTCACAGAGTTTCTGAGAGTGTCAGAGTGTGTCAGAGAGTTTCAGAGATTGACAGAGAGTGACAGAGTGTGTCAGAGAGTGACAGAGAGTATCAGAGAGGGTCAGAGATTGTCAGAGAGTTTCTGAGAGTGTCAGAGTGTGTCAGACAGTGTCAGAGAGTGCCAGAGTGTGTCAGAGAGTATCAGAGAGTGTCACAGAGTGTCAGAGAGTGTCAGAGAGTGACAGAGTGTTTCAGAGACTGTCAGAGAGAGTCAGAGAGTGTCAGAGAATGTCAGAGAGCATCTGAGAGTGTCTGAGAGTGTCAGAGAGTGTCAGAGAGTGTCAGAGAGTTTCAGAGAGTGTCAGAGTGTGTCAGAGTGTGTCAGAGTGTCAGAGAGAGACAGAGTGTGTCAGAGAGTGAAATAGAGTGTCTGAGAGTGTCAGAGAGTGTCTGAGAGTGCCAGAGAGTGTCAGAGAGTTTCTGAGAGTGTCAGAGAGTGTCAGAGAGTTTCTGAGAGTGTCAGAGAGTGACAGAATGTGTCAGAGAATTTCAGAGAGGGTCTGAGAGTGTCAGAGTGTGTCTGAGTTTGTCAGAGTGTGTCAGAGAGTTTCAGAAAGTGTCAGAGAGTTTCTGAGAGTGTCTGGGAGTGTCAGAGAGTGACAAAGAGTGACAGAGTGTGTCAGAGAGTGACAGAGAGTATCAGAGTGGGTCAGAGATTGTCAGAGTGTTTCTGAGCGTGTCATGGAGTGTCAGAGAGTGACTGAACGTGTCAGAGAGTTTCTGAGAGTGTCTGAGAGTGAGAGAGATTGTCAGAGATTGTCAGGGAGTGTCTGAGAGTGTCAGAGAGTGACAAAGAGTGTCAGAGAATGTCAGAGAGTGTCAGAGAGTTTCTGAGAGTGTCAGAGTGTGTCAGAGAGTTTCAGAGATTGACAGAGAGTGACAGAGTGTGTCAGAGAGTGACAGAGAGTATCAGAGAGGGTCAGAGATTGTCAGAGAGTTTCTGAGAGTGTCAGAGTGTGTCAGAGACTGTCAGAGAGAGTCAGAGAGTGTCAGAGAATGTCAGAGAGCATCAGAGAGTTTCTGAGAGTGTCTGAGAGTGTCAGAGAGTTTCAGAGAGAGTCAGAGTGTGTCAGAGAGTGTTAGAGAGTGTCAGAGAGAGACAGATTGTGTCAGAGAGAGAAATAGAGTGTCTGAGAGTGTCAGAGAGTGTCTGAGAGTGTCAGAGAGATTCTGAGAGTGTCAGAGAGTTTCTGAGAGTGTCAGAGAGTGACAGAATGTGTCAGAGAGTTTCAGAGAGGGTCTGAGAGTGTCAGAGTGTGTCTGAGGTTGTCAGAGTGTGTCAGAGAGTTTCAGAAAGTATCAGATAGTTTCTGAGAGTGTCTGGGAGTGTCAGAGAGTGTCAGAGAGTGTCAGAGAGTTTCTGAGAGTGTCAGAGAGTGTCAGAGAGTGTCGGAGAGTTTCAGAGAGTGTCAGAGTGTGTCAGAGTGTCAGAGAGAGACAGAGTGTGTCAGAGAGTGAAATGGAGTGTCTGAGAGTGTCAGAGAGTGTCAGAGAGTGACAGAGTGTGTCAGAGAGTTTCAGATAGGGTCTGAGAGTGTCAGAGAGTGTCTGAGTTTGTCAGAGTGTGTCAGAGAGTTTCTGAGAGTGTCTGGGAGTGTCTGAGAGTGTCTGGGAGTGTCTGAGAGTGTCAGAGAGTGTCACAGAGTTTCTGACAGTGTATGAGTGTGTCAGAGAGTGTCACAGAGTGTCAGAGAGTGTCAGAAAGTGTCAGAGAGTGACAGAGTGTGTCAGAGACTATCAGAGAGTGTCAGAGAGTTTCTGAGAGTGTCAGAGTGTGTCAGACAGTGTCAGAGAGTGCCAGAGTGTGTCAGAGAGTATCAGAGAGTGTCACAGTGTGTCAGAGAGTGTCAGAGAGTGACAGAGTGTTTCAGAGACTGTCAGAGAGAGTCAGAGAGTGTCAGAGAATGTCAGAGAGCATCTGAGAGTGTCTGAGAGTGTCAGAGAGTGTCAGAGAGTGTCAGAGAGTGTCAGAGAGTGTCAGAGAGTTTCAGAGAGTGTCAGAGTGTGTCAGAGTGTGTCAGAGTGTCAGAGAGAGACAGAGTGTGTCAGAGAGTGAAATAGAGTGTCTGAGAGTGTCAGAGAGTGTCTGAGAGTGCCAGAGAGTGTCAGAGAGTTTCTGAGAGTGCCAGAGAGTGTCAGAGAGTTTCTGAGAGTGTCAGAGAGTGTCTGAGAGTGTCAGAGAGTGACAGAATGTGTCAGAGAGTTTCAGAGAGGGTCTGAGAGTGTCAGAGTGTGTCTGAGGTTGTCAGAGTGTGTCAGAGAGTTTCAGAAAGTATCAGATAGTTTCTGAGAGTGTCTGGGAGTGTCAGAGAGTGTCAGAGAGTGTCAGAGAGTGTCAGAGAGTTTCAGAGAGTGTCTGGGAGTGTCAGAGAGTGACAAAGAGTGACAGAGTGTGTCAGAGAGTGACAGAGAGTATCAGAGTGGGTCAGAGATTGTCAGAGTGTTTCTGAGAGTGTCATGGAGTGTCAGAGAGTGACTGAACGTGTCAGAGAGTTTCTGAGAGTGTCTGAGAGTGAGAGAGATTGTCAGAGATTGTCAGGGAGTGTCTGAGAGTGTCAGAGAGTGACAAAGAGTGTCAGAGAATGTCAGAGAGTGTCAGAGAGTGTCACAGAGTTTCTGAGAGTGTCAGAGATTGTCAGAGAGTTTCAGAGATTGACAGAGAGTGACAGAGTGTGTCAGAGAGTGACAGAGAGTATCAGAGAGGGTCAGAGATTGTCAGAGAGTTTCTGAGAGTGTCAGAGTGTGTCAGAGACTGTCAGAGAGAGTCAGAGAGCATCAGAGAATGTCAGAGAGTTTCTGAGAGTGTCTGAGAGTGTCAGAGAGTGACAGAGAGTGACAGAGAGTGTCAGAGTATGTCAGAGAGTTTCAGAGAGAGTCAGAGTGTGTCAGAGAGTGTCAGAGAGTGTCAGAGAGAGACAGATTGTGTCAGAGAGTGAAATAGAGTGTCTGAGAGTGTCAGAGAGTTTCTGAGAGTGTCAGAGAGTGACAGAATGTGTCAGAGAGTTTCAGAGAGGGTCTGAGAGTGTCAGAGAGTGTCTGAGGTTGTCAGAGTGTGTCAGAGAGTTTCAGAAAGTATCAGATAGTTTCTGAGAGTGTCTGGGAGTGTCAGAGAGTGTCAGAGAGTTTCTGAGAGAGTCTGAGAGCGTCAGAGAGTGTCAGAGAGTTTCTGAAAGTGTCAGAGAATGATAGAGAGTTTCTGAGAGTGTCAGAGAGTGACAGAGTGTGTCAGAGAGATTCAGAGAGGGTCTGAGAGTGTCAGAGTGTGTCTGAGGTTGTCAGAGTGTGTCAGAGAGTTTCAGAAAGTATCAGGTAGTTTCTGAGAGTGTGTGAGAGTGTCAGAGAGTGTCACAGAGTTTCTGACAGTGTATGAGAGTGTCAGAGTGTGTCACAGAGTGTCAGAGAGTGTCAGAAAGTGTCAGATAGTTTCTGCGAGTGTCAGAGAATGTCAGAGAGAGTCAGAGAGTGTCAGAGTGTTTCTGAGAGTGTCACAGTGTGTCAGAGAGTGTCAGAGAGTGACAGAGTGTGTCAGAGAGTGACAGAGAGTATCAGAGAGGGTCAGAGAGTGTCAGAGAGTTTCTGAGAGTTTCTGAGAGTGTCAGAGAGTGTCAGAGAGAGACAGAGTGTGTCAGAGTCTATCAGAGAGTGTCAGAGAGTTTCTGAGAGTGTCAGAGTGTGTCTGAGAGTGTCAGAGAGATTCTGAGAGTGTCAGAGAGTGTCTGAGAGTGTCAGAGAGATTCTGAGAGTGTCAGAGAGTTTCTGAGAGTGTCAGAGAGTGACAGAATGTGTCAGAGAGTTTCAGAGAGGGTCTGAGAGTGTCAGAGTGTGTCTGAGGTTGTCAGAGTGTGTCAGAGAGTTTCAGAAAGTATCAGATAGTTTCTGAGAGTGTCTGGGAGTGTCAGAGAGTGTCAGAGAGTGTCAGAGAGTTTCTGAGAGTGTCAGAGAGTGTCAGAGAGTGTCAGAGAGTTTCAGAGAGTGTCAGAGTGTGTCAGAGTGTCAGAGAGAGACAGAGTGTGTCAGAGAGTGAAATGGAGTGTCTGAGAGTGTCAGAGAGTGTCAGAGAGTGACAGAGTGTGTCAGAGAGTTTCAGATAGGGTCTGAGAGTGTCAGAGAGTGTCTGAGTTTGTCAGAGTGTGTCAGAGAGTTTCTGAGAGTGTCTGGGAGTGTCTGAGAGTGTCTGGGAGTGTCTGAGAGTGTCAGAGAGTGTCACAGAGTTTCTGACAGTGTATGAGTGTGTCAGAGAGTGTCACAGAGTGTCAGAGAGTGTCAGAAAGTGTCAGAGAGTGACAGAGTGTGTCAGAGACTATCAGAGAGTGTCAGAGAGTTTCTGAGAGTGTCAGAGTGTGTCAGACAGTGTCAGAGAGTGCCAGAGTGTGTCAGAGAGTATCAGAGAGTGTCACAGTGTGTCAGAGAGTGTCAGAGAGTGACAGAGTGTTTCAGAGACTGTCAGAGAGAGTCAGAGAGTGTCAGAGAATGTCAGAGAGCATCTGAGAGTGTCTGAGAGTGTCAGAGAGTGTCAGAGAGTGTCAGAGAGTTTCAGAGAGTGTCAGAGTGTGTCAGAGTGTGTCAGAGTGTCAGAGAGAGACAGAGTGTGTCAGAGAGTGAAATAGAGTGTCTGAGAGTGTCAGAGAGTGTCTGAGAGTGCCAGAGAGTGTCAGAGAGTTTCTGAGAGTGCCAGAGAGTGTCAGAGAGTTTCTGAGAGTGTCAGAGAGTGTCTGAGAGTGTCAGAGAGTGACAGAATGTGTCAGAGAGTTTCAGAGAGGGTCTGAGAGTGTCAGAGTGTGTCTGAGGTTGTCAGAGTGTGTCAGAGAGTTTCAGAAAGTATCAGATAGTTTCTGAGAGTGTCTGGGAGTGTCAGAGAGTGTCAGAGAGTGTCAGAGAGTGTCAGAGAGTTTCAGAGAGTGTCAGAGTGTGTCAGAGTGTCAGAGAGAGACAGAGTGTGTCAGAGAGTGAAATAGAGTGTCTGAGAGTGTCAGAGAGTGTCTGAGAGTGCCAGAGAGTGTCAGAGAGTTTCTGAGAGTGTCAGAGAGTGTCAGAGAGTGTCAGAGAGTTTCTGAGAGTGTCAGAGAGTGACAGAATGTGTCAGAGAATTTCAGAGAGGGTCTGAGAGTGTCAGAGTGTGTCTGAGTTTGTCAGAGTGTGTCAGAGAGTTTCAGAAAGTGTCAGAGAGTTTCTGAGAGTGTCTGGGAGTGTCAGAGAGTGACAAAGAGTGACAGAGTGTGTCAGAGAGTGACAGAGAGTATCAGAGTGGGTCAGAGATTGTCAGAGTGTTTCTGTGAGTGTCATGGAGTGTCAGAGAGTGACTGAACGTGTCAGAGAGTTTCTGAGAGTGTCTGAGAGTGAGAGAGATTGTCAGAGATTGTCAGGGAGTGTCTGAGAGTGTCAGAGAGTGACAAAGAGTGTCAGAGAATGTCAGAGAGTGTCAGAGAGTGTCACAGAGTTTCTGAGAGTGTCAGAGTGTGTCAGAGAGTTTCAGAGATTGACAGAGAGTGACAGAGTGTGTCAGAGAGTGACAGAGAGTATCAGAGAGGGTCAGAGATTGTCAGAGAGTTTCTGAGAGTGTCAGAGTGTGTCAGAGACTGTCAGAGAGAGTCAGAGAGTGTCAGAGAATGTCAGAGAGCATCAGAGAGTTTCTGAGAGTGTCTGAGAGTGTCAGAGAGTGACAGAGAGTGACAGAGAGTGTCAGAGAGTGTCAGAGAGTTTCAGAGAGAGTCAGAGTGTGTCAGAGAGTGTCAGAGAGTGTCAGAGAGAGACAGATTGTGTCAGAGAGTGAAATAGAGTGTCTGAGAGTGTCAGAGAGTTTCTGAGAGTGTCAGAGAGTGACAGAATGTGTCAGAGAGTTTCAGAGAGGGTCTGAGAGTGTCAGAGAGTGTCTGAGGTTGTCAGAGTGTGTCAGAGAGTTTCAGAAAGTATCAGATAGTTTCTGAGAGTGTCTGGGAGTGCCAGAGAGTGTCAGAGAGTTTCTGAGAGTGTCTGAGAGCGTCAGAGAGTGTCAGAGAGTTTCTGAAAGTGTCAGAGAATGATAGAGAGTTTCTGAGAGTGTCAGAGAGTGACAGAGTGTGTCAGAGAGATTCAGAGAGGGTCTGAGAGTGTCAGAGTGTGTCTGAGGTTGTCAGAGTGTGTCAGAGAGTTTCAGAAAGTATCAGGTAGTTTCTGAGAGTGTGTGAGAGTGTCAGAGAGTGTCACAGAGTTTCTGACAGTGTATGAGAGTGTCAGAGTGTGTCACAGAGTGTCAGAGAGTGTCAGAAAGTGTCAGATAGTTTCTGCGAGTGTCAGAGAATGTCAGAGAGAGTCAGAGAGTGTCAGAGTGTTTCTGAGAGTGTCACAGTGTGTCAGAGAGTGTCAGAGAGTGACAGAGTTTGTCAGAGAGTGACAGAGAGTATCAGAGAGGGTCAGAGAGTGTCAGAGAGTTTCTGAGAGTTTCTGAGAGTGTCAGAGAGTGTCAGAGAGAGACAGAGTGTGTCAGAGTCTATCAGAGAGTGTCAGAGAGTTTCTGAGAGTGTCAGAGTGTGTCAGACAGTGTCAGAGAGTGCCAGAGTGTGTCAGAGAGTATCAGAGAGTGTCAGAGAGTTTCTGAGAATGTCAGAGTGTGTCACAGAGTGACAGAGTGTTTCAGAGACTGTCAGAGAGAGTCAGAGAGTGTCAGAGAATGTCAGAGAGCATCAGAGAGTTTCTGAGAGTGGCTGAGAGTGTCAGAGAGTGACAGAGAGTGACAGAGATTGTCAGAGAGTGTCAGAGAGTTTCAGAGAGTGTCAGAGTGTGTCAGAGAGTGTCAGAGAGAGACAGAGTGTGTCAGAGAGTGAAATAGAGTGTCTGAGAGTGTCAGAGAGTGTCAGAGAGTGTCAGAGAGTTTCTGAGAGTGTCAGAGAGTGTCAGAGAGAGACAGAGTGTGTCAGAGAGTGAAATAGATTGTCTGAGAGTGTCAGAGAGTGTCTGAGAGTGTCAGAGAGTGTCAGAGAGTTTCTGAGAGTGTCAGAGAGTGTCAGAGAGTTTCTGAGAGTGTCAGAGAGTGACAGAATGTGTCAGAGAGTGACTGAGATTGTCAGAGAGTGTCAGATAGTGTCAGAGAGTTTCTGAGAGTGTCTGGGAGTGTCAGAGAGTGTCAGAGAGTGTCAGAGAGTTTCTGAGAGTGTCTGAGAGCGTCAGAGAGTGTCAGAGAGTTTCTGAGAGTGTCAGAGAGTTTCTGAGAGTGTCTGAGAGTGTCAGAGTGTGTCTTAGTTTGTCAGAGTGTGTCAGAGAGTTTCAGAAAGTGTCAGAGAGTTTCTGAGAGTGTCTGAGAGTGTCACAGAGTTTCTGACAGTGTGTGAGAGTGTCAGAGAGTGTCACAGAGTGTCAGAAAGTGTCAGATAGTTTCTGTGAGTGTCAGAGAATGTCAGAGAGTGTCAGAGAGTGACAGAGTGTGTCAGAGAGAGTCAGAGAGTGTCAGAGAGTTTCTGAGAGTGTCACAGTGTGTCAGAGAGTGACAGAGTGTGTCAGAGAGTGACAGAAAGTATCAGAGAGGGTCAGAGAGTGTCAGAGAGTTTCAGAGAGTGTCAGAGAGTGTCAGAGAGTGACAGAGTGTGTCAGAGAGTGTCAGAGAGTGACAGAGTGTGTCAGAGAGTGTCAGAGTGTGTCAGACAGTGTCAGAGAGTGCCAGAGTGTGTCAGAGAGTATCAGAGAGTGTCAGAGAGTTTCTGAGAATGTCAGAGTGTGTCACAGAGTGACAGAGTGTGTCAGAGACAGTCAGAGAGAGTCAGAGAGTGTCAGAGAATGTCAGAGAGCATCAGAGAGATTCTGAGAGTGTCTGAGAGTGTCAGAGAGTGACAGAGAGTGACAGAGAGGGACAGAGAGTGTCAGAGAGTGTCAGAGAGTTTCAGAGAGTGTCAGAGTGTGTCAGAGAGTGTCAGAGAGAGACAGAGTGTGTCAGAGAGTGAAATAGAGTGTCTGAGAGTGTCAGAGAGTGTCTGAGAGTGTCAGAGAGTTTCTAAGAGTGTCAGAGAGTGTCAGAGTGTTTCTGAGAGTGTCAGAGAGTGACAGAATGAGTCAGAGAATTTCAGAGAGGGTCTGAGAGTGTCAGAGTGTGTCTGAGTTTGTCAGAGTGTGTCAGAGAGTTTCAGAAAGTGTCAGAGAGTTTCTGAGAGTGTCTGGGAGTGTCAGAGAGTGACAAAATGTGTCAGAGAGTGACAGAGAGTATCAGAGTGGGTCAGAGATTGTCAGAGTGTTTCTGAGAGTGTCATAGAGTGTCAGAGAGTGACTGAACGTGTCAGAGAGTTTCTGAGAGTGTCTGAGAGTGAGAGAGATTGTCAGAGATTGTCAGAGAGTGTCTGAGAGTGTCAGAGCGTGACAAAGAGTGTCAGAGAATGTCAGAGAGTGTCAGAGAATTTCTGAGAGTGTCAGAGTGTGTCAGAGAGTTTCAGAGAGTGACAGAGAGTGACAGAGTGTGTCAGAGAGTGACAGAGAGTATCAGAGAGGGTCAGAGATTGTCAGAGAATTTCTGAGAGTGTCAGAGTGTGTCAGAGACTGACAGAGAGAGTCAGAGAGTGTCAGAGAATGTCAGAGAGCATCAGAGAGTTTCTGAGAGTGTCTGAGAGTGTCAGAGAGTGACAGAGAGTGACAGAGAGTGACAGAGAGTGTCAGAGAGTGTCAGAGAGTTTCAGAGAGTGTCAGAGTGTGTCAGAGAGTGTCAGAAAGTGTCAGAGAGAGACAGAGTGTGTCAGAGAGTGAAATAGAGTGTCTGAGAGTGTCAGAGAGTGTCAGAGAGTTTCTGAGAGTGTCAGAGAGTTTCTGAGAGTGTCAGAGAGAGACAGAATGTGTCAGAGAGTTTCTGAGAGTGTCTGAGAGAGTCAGAGAGTGACAGAATGTCAGATATTGTCAGAGAGTGTCAGAGGGTTTCTGAGAGTGTCAGAGCATGTCAGAGAGTGTCAAAGAGTGACAGAGTGTGCCAGAGAGTGTCAGCGAGATTCTAAGAGTGTCTGAGAGTGTCAGAGAGTTTCTGAGAATGTCAGAGAATGACAGAGTGTGTCAGAGAGTGTTAGAGAGGGTCTGAGAGTGTCAGAGAGTTTCTGAGAGTGTCTGAGAGTGTCTGAGAGTGTCTGAGAGTGTCACTGAGTTTCTGACAGTGTCTGAGAGTGTCATAAAGTGTCAGAGAGTTTCTGACAGTGTCAGAGAATGTCAGAGAGTTTCAGAGAGTGACAGAGTGTGTCAAAGAGTGTCAGAGAGAGTCAGAGAGTGTCAGAGATTTTCTGTGAGAGTCAGTGTGTGTCAGAGAGTGACAGAGTGTGTTAGAGACTTTCAGAGATTGTCAGAGTGTATCAGAGAGTTTCTGAGAGTGTCAGAGTGTTTCAGAGAGTGTCAGAGAGTGCCAGAGTGTGTCAGAGAGTATCAGAGAGTGCCATAGAGTTTCTGAGAGTGTCAGTGTGTGTCAGAGAGTGTCAGACAGTGACAGAGTCTGTCAGAGATTGTCAGAGAGTGTCTGAGAGTTTCTGAGAGTGTCAGAGAGTTTCTGAGAGTATCTGAGAGTGTCTGAGTGTGTCAGAGAGTGTCAGAGAGTGACAGAGTGTGTCAGAGAGTGTCAGAGAGTGTCAGAGAGTGTCAGAGAGTTTCTGAGAGTGTCTGAGATAGTCAGAGAGTGACAGAGAGTGGCAGAGATTGTCGGAGAGTGTCAGAGAGTTTCTGAGAGTGTCAGAGCGTGTCAGAGAGAGTCAAAGAGTGACAGAGTGTGTCAGAGAGTGTCAGAGAGTGTCAGGGAGTGACAGAGTGTGCCAGAGAGTGTCAGAGAGTGTCAGAGAGTGTCAGAGTGTGTCAGAGAGTGACAGAGAGTGACAGAGTGTGTTAGAGACTTAGCAAGATTGTCAGAGTGTATCAGAGAGTTTCTGAGAGTGTCAGAGTGTGTCAGAGAGTGCCAAAGAGTTTCTGAGAGTGTCAGCGAGTTTCTGAGAGTGTCAGACAGTGACAGAGTGTGTCAGAGAGTGTCAGAGAGTGTCTGAGAGTTTCTGAGAGTGTCAGAGAGTTTCTGAGAGTATCTGAGAGTGTCTGAGTGTGTCAGAGAGTGTCAGAGAGTGACAGAGTGTGTCAGAGAGTGTCAGAGAGTGTCAGAGAGTTTCTGAGAGTGTCTGAGAGAGTCAGAGAGTGACAGAGAGTGGCAGAGATTGTCAGAGAGTGTCAGAGAGTTTCTGAGAGTGTCAGAGCGTGTCAGAGAGTGTCAAAGAGTGACAGAGTGTGTCAGAGAGTGTCAGGGAGTGACAGAGTGTGCCAGAGAGTGTCAGAGAGTGTCAGAGAGTGTCAGAGTGTGTCAGAGAGTGTCAGAGAGTGTCTGAGAGTGTCAGAGAGTGTCAGCGAGATTCTGAGAGTGCCTGAGATTGGCAGAGAATGTCAGAGAGTGTCAGAGAGTCTCAGAGAGTGTCAGAGAGTGACAGTGTCAGAGAGTTTCTGAGAGTTTCTGAGAGTTTCTGAGAGTGTCAGTGAGTGTCAGAGAGTTTCTGAGCGTGTCTGAGAGTGTCAGAGAGTGTCAGAGAGTGTCAGAGAGTGACAGAGAGTGTCAGAGAGTGTCAGAGACCTTCACAGAGTGTCAGAGTGTGTCAGAGAGTGACAGAGAGTGTCTGAGAGTGTCTGAGAGTGTCAGAGAGTGTCAGAGAGTTTCTGAGAGTGTCAGAGAGTTTCACAGAGTGTCAGAGTGTGTCAGAGAGAGACAGAGAGTGTCTGAGATTGTCAGAGAGTGTCAGCGAGTTTCTGAGAGTGTCTGAGAGAGTCAGAGAGTGACAGAGAGTGTCAGAGATTGTCAGAGAGTGTCAGAGAGTTTCTGAGAGAGTCAGAGCGTGTCAGAGAGTGTCAAAGAGTGACAGAGTGTGTCAGAGAGTGTCAGGGAGTGACAGAGTGTGCCAGAGAGTGTCAGAGAGTGTCAGAGAGTGTCAGAGTGTTTCAGAGAGTGTCAGAGAGTGACAGAGTGTGTCAGTGAGTGTCAGAGACTGTCAGAGAGTGTCAGAGAGAGTCAGAGAATGTCAGAGAGTGTCAGAGATTGTCAGAGAGTGTCAGAGAGTTTCTGAGAGTGTCAGAGCGCGTCAGAGAGTGTCAAAGAGTGACAGAGTGTGTCAGAGAGTGACAGAGAGTGTCTGAGAGTGTCTGAGTCTGTCAGAGAGTGTCAGAGAGTGACAGAGTGTGTCAGAGAGAGACAGAGAGTGTCTGAGAGTGTCTGAGTGTGTCAGAGAGTGTCAGAGAGTGACAGAGTGTGTCAGAGAGTGTCAGAGAGTGTCAGAGTGTGTCAGAGAGTGTCAGAGAGTGACAGAGTGTGTCAGAGAGTGTCCGAGCGTGTCAGAGTGTGTCAGAGAGTGCCAGAGAGTGACAGAGTGTGTCAGAGAGTGTCAGAGCGTGTCAGAGAGTGTCAGAGAGTTTCTGAGAGTGTCTGAGAGAGTCAGAGAGTGACAGAATGTCAGATATTGTCAGAGAGTGTCAGAGGGTTTCTGAGAGTGTCAGAGCATGTCAGAGAGTGTCAAAGAGTGACATAGTGTGTCAGAGAGAGACAGAGAGTGTCTGAGAGTGTCTGAGTGTGTCAGAGAGTGTCAGAGAGTGACAGAGTGTGTCAGAGAGTGTCAGAGAGTGTCAGAGTGTGTCAGAGAGTGTCAGAGAGTGACAGAGTGTGTCAGAGAGTGTCAGAGCGTGTCAGAGAGTTTCTGAGAGTGTCTGAGAGAGTCAGAGAGTGACAGAATGTCAGATATTGTCAGAGAGTGTCAGAGGGTTTCTGAGAGTGTCAGAGCATGTCAGAGAGTGTCAAAGAGTGACAGAGTGTGCCAGAGAGTGTCAGCGAGATTCTAAGAGTGTCTGAGAGTGTCAGAGAGTTTCTGAGAATGTCAGAGAATGACAGAGTGTGTCAGAGAGTGTTAGAGAGGGTCTGAGAGTGTCAGAGAGTTTCTGAGAGTGTCTGAGAGTGTCTGAGAGTGTTTGAGAGTGTCACTGAGTTTCTGACAGTGTCTGAGAGTGTCATAAAGTGTCAGAGAGTTTCTGACAGTGTCAGAGAATGTCAGAGAGTTTCAGAGAGTGACAGAGTGTGTCAAAGAGTGTCAGAGAGAGTCAGAGAGTGTCAGAGATTTTCTGTGAGTGTCAGTGTGTGTCAGAGAGTGACAGAGTGTGTTAGAGACTTTCAGAGATTGTCAGAGTGTATCAGAGAGTTTCTGAGAGTGTCAGAGTGTGTCAGAGAGTGTCAGAGAGTGCCAGAGTGTGTCAGAGAGTATCAGAGAGTGCCATAGAGTTTCTGAGAGTGTCAGTGTGTGTCAGAGAGTGTCAGACAGTGACAGAGTCTGTCAGAGAGTGTCAGAGAGTGTCTGAGAGTTTCTGAGAGTGTCAGAGAGTTTCTGAGAGTATCTGAGAGTGTCTGAGTGTGTCAGAGAGTGTCAGAGAGTGACAGAGTGTGTCAGAGAGTGTCAGAGAGTGTCAGAGAGTGTCAGAGAGTTTCTGAGAGTGTCTGAGATAGTCAGAGAGTGACAGAGAGTGGCAGAGATTGTCGGAGAGTGTCAGAGAGTTTCTGAGAGTGTCAGAGAGTTTCAGAGAGTGTCAGAGAGTTTCTGAGATTTTCTGAGATTGTCAGAGAGTGTCAGAGAGTTTCTGAGAGAGTCAGAGCGTGTCAGAGTGTGTCAGAGAGAGACAGAGTGTGTCAGAGGGTGTCAGAGAGTGACAGAGTGTTTCTGAGAGTGTCAGAGAGTGTCAGAGAGTTTCTGAGATTTTCTGAGATTGTCAGATCGTGTCACAGTGTGTCAGAGAGAGACAGAGTGTGTCAGAGAGTGACAGAGAGTGTCAGAGAGTGTCAGAGAGTGTCAGACGGTTTCTGAGAAAGTGAGAGAGTGACAGAGAGTGTCAGAGAGTGTCAGAGAGTGACAGAGTTTGTCAGAGTGTTTCTGAGAGTGTCAGAGTGTGTCAGAGAGTGACAGAGAGTGTCAGAGAGTGTCAGAGAGTGTCAGAGAGTGACAGAGTGTGTCAGAGAGTGACAGAGAGTATCTGAGAGTGTCAGAGAGTGTCAGCGAGTTTCTGAGTGTGTCAGAGAGTGACAGAGTGTGTCAGAGAGTGTCTGAGAATGTCAGAGAGTGATAGAGAGTGTCAGAGAGTTTCAGAGAGTGTCTGAGAGTGCCAGAGAATGTCAGAGAGTGTCAGAGGGTTTCTGAGAGTGTCTGAGAGTGTCAGAGAGTGACAGAGAGTGTCAGAGAGTGTCAGAGAGTGACAGAGTGTGTCAGAGAGTGTCTGAGAGTGTCAGAGAGTGAAAGAGAGTGTCACAGAGTGTCAGAGAGTTTCAGAGAGTGTCAGAGTGTGTCAGAGAGTGTCAGAGAGTGACAGAATGTGTCAGAGAGTGACAGAGAGTGTCTGAGAGTTTCAGAGAGTGTCCGAGAGTGTTTGAGAGTGTCTGAGATTGTCAGAGAGTTTCAGAGAGTGTCTGAGAGTGCCAGAGAGTGCCAGAGAGTGTCAGAGAGTGTCAGAGGGTTTCTGAGAGTGTCTGAGAGTGTCAGAGAGTGACAGAGAGTGTCAGAGTGTGTCAGAGTGCGTCAGAGAGTGACAGAGAGATTCTGAGAGTGTCAGAGAGTGTCCGAGAGTGTCAGAGAGTGACAGAGAGTGTCAGAGAGTGACAGAGTGTGTCAGAGTGTGACAGAGAGTATCTGAGAGTGTCAGAGAGTGTCAGCGAGTTTCTGAGAGTGTCAGAGAGTTTCAGAGAGTGTCAGAGAGTTTCTGAGATTTTCTGAGATTGTCAGAGAGTGTCAGAGAGTTTCTGAGAGAGTCAGAGCGTGTCAGAGTGTGCCAGAGAGAGACAGAGTGTGTCAAAGGGTGTCAGAGAGTGACAGAGTGTTTCTGAGAGTGTCAGAGAGTGTCAGAGAGTTTCTGAGATTTTCTGAGATTGTCAGAGCGTGTCACAGTGTGTCAGAGAGAGACAGAGTGTGTCAGAGAGTGACAGAGGGTTTCTGAGAGTGTCTGAGAGTGTCAGAGAGTGTAAGACGGTTTCTGAGAAAGTGAGAGAGTGACAGAGAGTGTCAGAGTGTCAGAGAGTGACAGAGTTTGTCAGAGTGTTACTGAGAGTGTCAGAGTGTGTCAGAGAGTGACAGAGAGTGTCAGAGAGTGTCAGAGAGTGTCAGACGGTTTCTGAGAGAGTCAGAGAGTGACAGAGAGTGACAGAGAGTGTCAGGGAGTTTCAGAGAGTGTCAGAGTGTGTCAGAGAGTGTCAGAGAGTGACAGAGTGTAACAGAGAGTGTCAGAGAGTTTCAGAGAGTGTCAGAGTGTGTCAGAGAGTGTCAGAGTGTGACAGAGTGTGTCAGAGAGTGACAGAGAGATTCTGAGAGTGGCAGAGAGTGTCCGAGAGTGTCAGAGAGTGACAGAGGGTTTCTGAGAGTGTCTGAGAGTGTCAGAGAGTGACAGAGAGTGTCAGAGAGTGTCAGAGAGTGTCAGAGAGTGACAGAGTGTGTCAGAGAGTGACAGAGAGTATCTGTGAGTGTCAGAGAGTGTCAGCGAGTTTCTGAGAGTGTCAGAGAGTGACAGAGTGTGTCAGAGAGTGTCTGAGAGTGTCAGAGAGTGATAGAGAGTGTCAGAGAGTTTCAGAGAGTGTCTGAGATGCCAGAGAATGTCAGAGAGAGTCAGAGGGTTTCTGAGAGTGTCTGAGAGTGTCAGAGAGTGACAGAGAGTGTCAGAGAGTGTCAGAGAGTGACAGAGTGTGTCAGAGAGTGTCTGAGAGTGTCAGAGAGTGTCAGAGAGTGAAAGAGAGTGTCACAGAGTGTCAGAGAGTTTCAGAGAGTGTCAGAGTGTGTCAGAGAGTGTCAGAGAGTGACAGAATGTGTCAGAGAGTGACAGAGAGTGTCTGAGAGTTTCAGAGAGTGTCCGAGAGTGTTTGAGAGTGTCTGAGATTGTCAGAGAGTGTCAGAGAGTTTCAGAGAGTGTCAGAGTGTGTCAGAGAGTGTCAGAGAGTGTCAGAGTGTGACAAGGTGTGTCAGAGAGTGACAGAGAGATTCTGAGAGCGTCAGAGAGTGTCCGAGAGTGTCAGAGAGTGACAGAGAGTGTCAGAGAGTGACAGAGTGTGTCAGAGAGTGACAGAGAGTATCTGAGAGTGGCAGAGAGTGTCAGCGAGTTTCTGAGAGTGTCAGAGATTGACAGAGTGTGTCAGAGAGTGTCTGAGAGTGTCAGAGAGTGTCAGACAGTGTCAGAGAGTGTCAGAGAGAGTCAGACAGTGACAGAGCGTGTCACAGAGTGTCAGAGAGTGATAGAGAGTGTCAGAGGGTTTCTGAGAGTGTCAGAGAGTTTCAGAGAGAGTCAGAGAATGTCAGAGTGTGTCAGAGAGTGTCTGAGCGTGTCAGAGAGTGTCAGAGAGTGTCAGAGAGTTTCTGTGAGTGTCAGAGAGTGTCAGAGAGTTTCTGAGAGTGTCAGAGTGTGTCAGAGAATGTCAGGGAGTGACAGAGTGCGTCAGAGAGTGTCAGAGAGTGTCAGAGAGTGTCAGAGGGTTTCTGAGAGTGTCTGAGAGTGTCAGAGAGTGACAGAGAGTGTCAGAGAGTGTCAGAGAGTGTCAGAGAGAGTCAGACAGTGACAGAGCGTGTCAGAGAGTGTCAGAGAGTGACAGAGTGTGTCAGAGAGTGTCTGAGAGTGTCAGAGAGTGTCAGAGAGTGAAAGAGAGTGTCACAGAGTGTCAGAGACTTTCAGAGAGTGTCAGAGTGTGTCAGAGAGTGTCAGAGAGTGACAGAATGTGTCAGAGAGTGACAGAGAGTGTCTGAGAGTGTCAGAGAGTGTCAGAGAGTTTCTCAGAGTGTCTGAGGTTATCAGAGAGTGTCAGAGAGTGTTTGAGAGTGTCTGAGATTGTCAGAGAGTGTCAGAGCGTGACAGGGAGTGTCAGAGAGTGTCAGAGAGTTTCAGAGAGTTTCAGAGAGTGTCAGAGTGTGTCAGAGAGTGTCAGAGTGTGACAAGGTGTGTCAGAGAGTGACAGAGAGATTCTGAGAGTGTCAGAGAGTGTCCGACAGTGTCAGAGAGTGACAGAGAGTGTCAGAGAGTGAAAGAGTGTGTCAGAGAGTGACAGATAGTATCTGAGTGTGTCAGAGAGTGTCAGCGTGTTTCTGAGAGTGTCAGAGAGCGACAAACTGTGTCAGAGAGTGTCTGAGAGTGTCGGAGAGTGTCAGACAGTGACAGAGAGTGTCAGTGAGATTCTGAGAGTGTCAGAGTGTGTCAGAGGGTGTCAGAGAGTGACAGAGTGTTTCTGAACGTGTCAGAGAGTGTCAGAGAGTTTCAGAGAGTTTCTGAGAGTTTCTGAGATTGTCAGAGAGTGTCAGAGAGTTTCTGAGAGTGTCAGAGCGTGTCAGAGTGTGTCAGAGAGTGACAGAGTGTGTCAGAGAGTGACAGAGAGTGTCAGAGAGTGTCTGACGGTTTCTGAGAGAGTCAGAGAGTGACAGAGAGTGTCAGAGAGTGTCAGAGAGTGACAGAGTTTGTCAGAGAGTTTCTGAGAGTGTCAGAGAGTGTCAGAGAGTGATAGAGAGTGTCAGAGAGTTTCAGAGAGTGTCAGAGTGTGTCAGAGAGTGACAGAGAGTGTCAGAGAGTGACAGAGAGTTTCAGAGAGTGTCAGAGTGTGTCAGAGAGTGTCAGAGAGTGTCAGAGTGTGACAGAGTGTGTCAGAGAGTGACAGAGAGATTCTGAGAGTGTCAGAGAGTGTCCGAGAGTGTCAGAGAGTGACAGAGAGTGTCAGAGAGTGACAGAGTGTGTCAGAGTGTGACAGAGAGTATCTGAGAGTGTCAGAGAGTGTCAGCGAGTTTCTGAGAGTGTCAGAGAGTGTCAGAGAGTTTCTGAGATTTTCTGAGATTGTCAGAGAGTGTCAGAGAGTTTCTGAGAGAGTCAGAGCGTGTCAGGGTGTGTCAGAGAGAGAC